>NW_025814058.1:1200000-1800000 GCF_018902025.1 Drosophila willistoni
ACAATATTTTAGACATATTTTTGGCGCCTGCCAATGTCTGACGCCTCGAGGTCGTTTAAATTTAATGTATTACATTTTATTCTCTCTCTGAAAAATCAAAAAAAAGAAAACATCAACAAAAGCGGTTATAAAAGCCAAAGCAAGCAAAAAAAAAAAAGAAAAAGAAATCTCGATCTTTTGGGTTGTCATTTATTGTTGGTTGTTTATATGCCTGTCTTCTTAACTCAAAGGTTACATATATTCGTTTTGACCACACGTTTAAAGTTGTAGTTTAGCTTCTTTTTTTTTGTGGCACGTAAATAAATCAATTTTTTATTTGGCAAGTGTATAAAAACTTCGTGTTTACAAAAAGTTAGACCAACCATTTCTTGATCTAGGCTAAATTTACATATCAAAAAACAAAATTTTATGTGTCAATTCTTTGACATTAAAAACGCTCGACACAACGAACAACTACAACAACAACAACGACAAATGCTTCATCAATGGAAATATTCTATTCAACTGTAAATGGAATTGTGTTTCGATTTGGATTTTTGTATACAACTTATGCCAAATTCTGATGTCAGCAAAAGGTGCTATACTCTTACTTAGATAGGGGAATGGAGGGTGAACTATAAATATTTGATTCTGGAAAGACTTTGACAATTATTGGTTTAAGCTTGTATAAAACAAAACGAGACTCCTTCAGCTTAAGCTTTAAATGGAGAAGCTTTATAATTCCGATTATTGAAAAGTTTATTAACAAAGACACATAAACTTATTGATTTATATCCGATTATTTCCACAGATAATCAGTTTTTTAGTGTATTACAACATTTTTTATTTTTTTTAAAAGACGACAACCTCTCCAGTAGCGTGACGAAAAGAGCCATATATTTATATTTATATATAATCGTATGTAGATGTAATAGTCTGGAGGAACAGTAAGGGTTAATAAACTTTTAAATTGCTTCCGAGATCTTTGTTTAATTCACACATTGTGAAATACATTTTCTCTTGGGAATCGTTTTGTAGGCAGTAATTTACATTAACAAAGAAAATTTTCAATGTCAGGGGTATGCGTATTTCATGGATATTAAATTGTAAGATGTTATAATTGAAAACGGTATGTTTTTACAGACAATAATTACCAATGAAAAAGATAAAATATTAAAATTTACGATATTTTAAATGTTGTAAGGATCTTTATCGATTTATCGATATTTCGAAAGTTTCTGCTGCTGCTCCTGTTGTGATCTCATCAGTCTTGTCCATGTTAATCGTAATGAGACAATAATAATACTCACACTATCAATGGCTTGCACTGACTGCATTCTCCCACACATATGGCGCTCTAGTCCCCTCTCTCTCAGGCATTTGGGGTGGCGCTGCTCTCTATGGCTGCTGTCTGCGCCTCTGTCAGTCAGTATGTGTTTGTCTGTGTGCGTGTGTGCACATTATCTGTGTGCGCTGTGCTTTTTGTTTTTGTTTTGTATTATTTTTCTCGCTGAAGAAATATCGTCAATAATAATTCTGTACGCTACGCATGAATCTAATATATAATCTTCTTGTCGATTAGTGCCACGCTTTGTGCCTCTCTCTCTCTCTCTCTTTAATTGTTTAGTTTCTATACCTACAGACACATACAAATACATAAACAATTCCCTTGTTTCCATCCAAAAATTCGCTAGAAAGCAGACACAAAACAAAAAAAAAAAAAACAAAAAAACACGAAATTGAAACACGGGCGCTGAAATTTGATTAGCAGCTATCAAAATACACCAAGAAATAAATAATAATAATAATAAAAAAAGAAAACAAAAAACAAAATCCAAATATTGCTGTTGGGTTGGCAATTTAATCAGCAGTCTAAATTTCCAAATGTTCTTAATAATTTGTCACACAAGTTCAATAATTAAATTGAAATAGTTTTTAAACGTAATAACTTCCGCAAATTCTCTTATTTTTTATTATGGTCAGAAAATATTAAAAACTAGATTTCATTCAGCTACATACACATATGCAAATGAACATTTTTTTATTCTAATACAGCAAGATAAAATATTGTCTAGTAATGGAGTATATATTGTAAATACAATCATATTCGTAAACAATTTGTGTATATATTGCTGACATTTCAATACCCTTTTGAGTGTGTTTCTCATCAGAGTTATATGATATTACGGCATCCGATTTCAATTTATTAACAAAAAGTGGAAACAAATGGTAAACAACAAATTGATGAATCAGCTCAGCTTAATGCATAAAAGTTGTCGTCTTGTCGTATATTGCCAGCTTTGGAAGTGTATAAAAAAAGTATGTGGGCCGTAACTCATCGAATACCAAGCACAATTGGATTCCACATACAAAGAAAGAGAGAAGAGAGAGAGAGACAAAGAGAGGGGCAAGAACAGCTGAGCTTATGTTTTTACAGTTGGTTTGGTCTTAACTTTTGGGCCGCTTGAGTTGAGTCGAATGAGTTAGTCGTGGGTGGGGAGGGAGAGGGTAGGGGTGCTGCTCCTCAGTTGACTGAGACGCGAGGGCGTCTGCGCGACTTGGTTTCATTTTTTTTGGTTGCGTGTCATTTAATTTCAAGGGCGGTCAACACACATACACACACACACACACCCAATTTGATGCCCGATGATTGAGTTACAAAGGTGTCATATAGAAAAAAACCGTGTAAAAAAATCAACAAACGAGGGGTACTCTAAAAATTAGCCGTCTGTTTACAAATATCATCAATGAAGATAATTGAATTCTGAGTAAATTTATTATATTTACTACTAGAATATTAGAATCCATTATAATGTTCAAAAAAGATATATTTATTTCTTAATTTAGACAGCAATATTAATTTTTAACACTTTTATGTCGGACAAAAAAGAAAAAAAAACAAGTACTTAGTCAGCTTTTATATTTTATTGCAAATTCATTGCAAAATATGAAACTATACAATCCAAGAAAACATGTATAATGTATTCATAAGCTTTGTGGCACGACCCAGACTAGTCCTTTTTTTTATTATTTATTTATAAGTTCTTGTTTTTAAACTTTCATCGATTTGAGTCTTGGAGCTTTGTTGAATCGTTTGTCGTGCGAATCGCAGCTGTGCGGCAAAAGTTTCTTAACTAAGGTCATCGAATTCGAGATACCCTTTAGCAATAGATTACCAACAATCTATATGTGCATATACATAGGAGGGAAGTGAGTGCCTAGCAAGCACACCTTTTAGCCAAATGAAGAGTTCAAAGTCTTTTGTTTTTGTTTTTATTAGTTCTGAAAAGTTTTGTGGTTCTTATGTTTAAAGTGTACAGGGTATATAAACTCTTGCCACATCAAAATTTTCCCCCACTTTATTGTTAATTATGAATGAAGCACAAGTCTATCGGCAATTATATCATCCATTTGCATGATGTGGTGATTCGCAATGGTTGGATACGTTCATATATACACATACATTCATACATACATACATATGTACGTATGCATGTATGTATGTATGGACATATTGTGTTCGTTATTCATTTCCTTGGTTCGTTGGTTATGATCAAAGGTCAAGCTAAAGTCAATGCCAGTTCCAGTTTCAGTCCAAGTCTGTAAGTTGCTAATTAAGACTGCATTATTGTACACATGTACATAGTAGTCGTCTCGTCAATCATAATCATATGTATATTTACTCACTTACATACATTTTGGTTCCGCCTCATCGGTATTAAATCGAAAATATCTCAGCAGATTGTTAAAAAAACTCAAACTCAACTTAACTTGACTTAACTAAAGAAGGGTATCACGATATCGTTGTTCAAAATTTGCAAATTACCTATATGTAACGGATCTTTCGGTTGATTGTTGTGAAGGTCATCATCATACCCTCCCCACCCTACCCCTACACTTAACCTATCCATCTATTGGCCCGTCCTCGTTTTTAATTTTTCAGCTAATTGAGTTGGGTTGTGGGTGATGGGGGTGAGGGTGAGGGTGAGGAAACTTTCAGATGTGTATCGGCAATGTGTTGTGTTAACATTTGCACAAGGACTGCCCCAAGATCCCCACCCTTGATTGCACCTCATTTTTGTTGTAGTTTTTTCTTTACTTTTTTGCTGCACGCAAAGTTGCTGCTGACCTCTTTTCCATTCGTCATTACTGAACCCTGAACTGGGAAAGGCTATATAGAAGGATATAGCAAAACGCCATTCTTATAATAAATAGTACTTGTATTAGCAATTACACCTTAGTATGCACCAGAAGGGAGTGATAGATGGGGGGGCAGTTGTACATCTTCCCCAAGGATGCCATAACTTTTAATATCTACCTTGAATTCTCAAGTTGAGCAGTTTATTTAATGCCAATTTAGCCAACTGAAGACGCAAAGATCGTTGAACCTTTCTTTAGAGTGCATTTTTCCATAAATACACCAATCATTATAATGTTGTTGATTATTATTATTATTATATGTATACCTCTATACATGTTTGTTTTGATACCATGTAAATTATTGACTACTAAGAAAAGAGGTATATTAAAGACATCCAAATGTTGGTTGATATCTATCGATATACATAGATGAATATCAATGTATTTATAACTATCTATTTTGATCATTGACCATTATCTTATATCACAAAAATCCCAATCATTGACATGGCTTTTGCATGGAGAGAGGGTATTTAGTTATCGGATCTTCAGGAGGCGGCTTTGTATCTATCATTGCTGTGTCCCCTCGAATTGAGTTTTTCTTGTTTGCAACTGGTTTTTGTTATATTATTATTATTTTGTTGTTGTTGTTGTTGCTGGATTGGAGTGGTCTCTATAGTTTGGCCATTGGTATTCAATGCACGTTGCATTCGTAGTCATTCAACTGTCTTCAATAAACAGATACACTTCTGTACCACATGTATGAAAAAGGTGGGAAGGGGGATGGGGGAATAATTATTGATCTTAGAATCTAAACGTGGTGGGGTATACTATAGATACGTTCTATATGTACGCCTACACTTCCTTTCGATTATTTTCAATTTCTATTGTGTCAGTCAGTAAGTTTTATTTTTGGTTTTGTTCCGTAATCGACAGACAAGCATTATGTCGTCGACGTCGACGTCAACGTCAACCTTAACGTCAACTTGTTGTTGATGTCCATATTTGGCAACAAAATTCAAATGATCTGATGATGATTTTATCGATCGTTTTTTTTATAACTTACATTTATACCTATACACGTACACATACTACGTCTGTGTGTGTGTGTGTATAAATCTTCTGACCATGCATTACTCATTTTATTTGTTTAAATTATTTATTATACTCATATTAGCATATTATATATAGAAACAATATAATATTTAAAATTTGTTTATTTATAAACTTTGTTTTACGTTTGCTTATATAATTATGTGTACTTTTAAGATTGACTAGAAATGAAATAAATAGGCAATAACATTTTTGATCTCACAAATTTCCCATAGCGGCTCCTTTTTACCATAACCATAACGTATACGCACGGTGTGACAGCTCTAATAATAATAACTTAAATAATTAAATTGGCTTCCCACTTCGATTGTTTTAAATATTCTATCCCACTTGAAATGAATTGTTTCTTCAGGGGAACACGGGAAGGGGATATCTGATTTCCATTTAACCTTTTCAAAAAGTATATATTGCAATTCACATAACTTTGAATGAATTTAAAGTTGAGTTTGTCGGCAATAAATTTCTGTGCAAACAGAGACGCCTCTTTAAGGTTGTTGCTTGGCTTTTAGGTGACAAATTTGCCCCGTCCGTCCGTCCCTCCGTCCCGTCTATATGTCGGCACTCCTCAGCATATTATATCCATTTCCCTCCGTATTAAATTTCAAACAAAGCAGCGCGCTAAACAATTTTACCATTTGCATTGCACTTGCCTTGTCGCTACTGCCATGTATATATTTCCGAGATAACAAATTGAAATTGAAATTCTATACATTTGTTTAGTTTTCCTGCTGCCTTTGGAAGAACACACACACACACCCACACCAAAGAGGAAGCGTCGTCGCCTTCAGTTAGAAGGGTCAAGCGAAATTGCTGCGGTTTATGAACAGGTGCGGTGGGTGGATGGGTGGGTGGATGAGTGGTGCGCTGTGTGTGGTTGGGCGTTTTCTATTAATGATTTGGATATGGGTTGTGGCACAGTTTGCTTTTGTTTCAGTAGTAGGTAGCCGGATTAACGTCAACTGTTTGCTCTGTTCCGCTAATTGGTGTTTAGTCATTAGGTTAATTTGCATTGAAAAAAAAAAAAAATAATAATAATTCGTTTACGTAAATTTTATCCATTTTACCCTTAAGTTTGAGTATGTACAAACAAAGTGTAGCTTAAAAAGAAAGCGTGAGAGTTCTCAATGCATGGATTAAAACGCTTCTTTACTAAGCACATACAGCGATTGTCTGGAGAAGAGTGAAACCGAAAGTGCTTCACTTACTTTAAGTAAGAACCATCATCTGCATAAAGCACATTCGATTAGAACTCCAGGAAGCACATATATTAATAATAATATCCTTAATTTTCTGACTACTTGATAAAATTTGATAAACATCTTTTGATTAGGTCAATGCAATGCCTGATAATTCAGATATAATATGTAAACTTAATAACTCATTAAAATGACTTTTTGTGTAAAGGATTTCCGATTAAATTACAACCTGATTAATTTGTTTTTGCGTCTGATATAAGAGGAAAGCTTCTGGGGGGTTGAGTCAACTTAAGTTGTAAACCTACAATACTTGTATGAAATTATTACAAATTAAGTATAGACATTAAGAAAAAAAAATCAACAACAACAAAAATGCATTAAATAATTGCACACTGAATTAATTCATGCATGTAATAATAATTAATTTTTTATTGTTGTTATTTTGTATTTTTACAGATAAATTGTGCAACAAGAACAACAACAACAACAACAACAACAGCAACAGCAACTAAATCAAACTGAACTGACGAAAAGGCAACCAATTGGCACAATTGGCAATAAATCAGCAAAGTTGAGACTGTGTGAACTTTGAGAAGAAGAAACACCCAAACAAAAACAGAAAGGGAGAGGGAAACCACGATAAACGAACTAAACGAAACGCAGAGGAAGGAAGACACGGCATGGGAATAGAGGACGAGGCGGCTGTGTAGTACATCATTAGCAAAAGGAAGGGGAGAGACGAGACGAGACGAGACTATTTGGTATAGATTTTGCTTATCTATTTTTGTCAGACACAAAGAAGGCAAGAGGACGAGAGGAGGAGGGAAGTGTGGCAACATCAAGTGGTGGCCATGTAGGCAGAGCCAATCCAACTCCCGACCCCCTAGTCTAAGGCAGACGATCGAAAACCAAAGTCTACACTTCTTCTTCTCAGGCAAGTGGTGCCCACTTGTGTCAAGTCACTTGGTATTCAGTCATCGAAGCAGAACCAGAAACAGAAACTAGCAAATAGCAACAGCAACAGAGGCAGACCGGAAAAGTGTCGAGTCGAGTCGAGTCGATGAGTTGAGTTGAGGCATCGGCGGCAGCAGCTCTGGTTATTGGAGACTTTTGGTGGCTAAGCACATTCCACCACCTACCCTCCCTCCCTCTCCCCAATCAGTCAGTTAGCCAGTCGGTGTCAGCACAATGGATGCCTCACCCACTTCGCCAGCATCGGCAGCTCCTGCGTCATACACTGGAAGGTCGTTGGACCAGCAGGTAGATGCGGCTGTCTCGCCAAACCACTCGAACTACTCGAATCTCACCAATACCAGCAATAGCAGTGATGGGAGCAGCAGTAAATCCAGTACAAATACCAGCAGTGCTAGCAGTCCCGGCAGCTCTTCGGTCTCATCGATTCCTCAATATAGTGAAGATATACAAAGAACACCAAATGCTGCAGTGCATCAAAATCAACATCATCAACAGCAGCAGCAGCGGAGTCAGCAAACTGCCTCTGGGTCGGGATCCGGCTCAGGTTCGGGTTCGGGCTCGGGATCTACAAAAACCTGTGAGCTGGATGTTGGTGAAGAGGAGCGCGATACCTTTTCGCCCATAGCCAGTCCAAGTGGACATCGAACACAGGCATCAGCTGTAGCAAATCCTTTGGCCTCTGACAATGGTAGTGTGGACAATAAAGTTTATGACTATGATGATGGTTTGGGCAGTAGCAGCAGTAGATTGCAGCAGCAGCAGCAGCAACAACACCAACAACAACAGCAGCAGCAGCCACCATCAAAAGAGGAAAAGCAGCGACAAAACGAGGAAATTGTCTGCATGGAAACGTCGACAGTGTCAACAGAGACTGGTTCTTGGGAATCGGTATATCCGGGGGCAACTATAGAAGCAACACCACCAACGCTAGCGCCTAAGGAGGCGGCTAAGCAGGATCAACCACTCCTCTTTAAGGGGCTAAGTGATAAAATTCTATTGCGTGACTTGGAGAATCGAGATCAGCCCTTGTCGACATCAGGAACAAGTGCTTGTTTTATAGATGCCTCCTCATTGCGTGACGAGGATGAAGTGTTGTCTTTGCCCAGTCTAAAAGCAGAAACTACAGATACAGCCGCTGAGGACGAAGAGGAGGAGCACGAGGCGGAGGTGGAGGTGGAGGCGGAGGCGGAGGAGGGAATAGCAGCAGAAGAAGAGGATCCTTCACCCACCCAACAATTGGAACAATTTCACAAGGCATTTGCCAAATGCAAAGCTGTGACGCAGGAACGTCCCATAAATCCAATAAATAATGAATCCCTCGACGCTGCTGACTCATCCGCATCCGAGCATGAGCATGAACGTCGACCCACTGGTATGCCAGTGCCCTATAGCTTCCAACATAATGCTCAGCACTTTAGTGTGCATCCACTGGGCAGTAGTCCCAAATTTGCCACCCATCATCATCATCCACACCAGCATCAGCAGCAGCAGCAACAGCAGCAGGCAACATCAGCTCAACATGGCCATCCTGATCTCAGCTATACCACCGACTATTCCTCGAGTAGCCCGGCTCCCAGTTTGGTATGGTCAGAGCAGAGTCAGGGCCGGCATGCGCATGTCCCATCTTCTGCTTCCGCTTCGGCATCTGCATCCACTCCACACAATTCCATGGTGCACATTGAGCACACTTCGGTGAGCAATAACAGCTCCATACACAGAGATTACATTCTATCCTCATCATTGTCCCATCATCGTGACTCTGGTGCGTATTGCAGTGATGCCACTGACTCGCCATTGCCTCTGCCGCGCACACCCAAGAGATCTTCGAAATTTGATGAGGCCAACCCGATAGTGTCGGGTGGTGCCTCCATCGAAGACTTCCAGCAGAAGCAATGTGAGAGTCCAAGCATCAAGCGACGCACCGATACCTGTCCCATAGTTTCGGGTGGTTTCGTATCCCTTGATTTTGCCCCCACCCGACCGCTGCAGGATGACGATGACGACGATGATCTCGACGAGAATCACCATGCCTATGATGACGAGGATGCCGAATTGGCTGGTGTAGAGCTAAGGGTAAAATCGTCGCATCAGCAGCATCAATTGCGCAAGCAAGCACCCGGCATAACATCTTGGGTGGTGGACATGAGCGATTGCCGTCCGGAAAGACGTCGCAGCACAAGTAGCACCACATCCAGTTTTCGCGAACGTTCCGACTCGAATAGTTCACACAAGAGTGGCTGTGGCTTCTATGTCTCTTTGGATTCCATGGACCGTAAGCCCAACAACGAAGCTCAACCGCCTCAACCACATTTAGCTCCCGCAGCAGCAGCTGCAGCACATCTAAGCAAATCGTATACGGGACCCAAATCGGCGGGATTCTTTGTGAATCTATCACAGACTGAAGGGGATGAAGACCGAATGGAATCTAACAGTAGATCGACAGCAGCAATGGCCAAAAAGGATGAGAAACCGCAGGAGCAGAAGAATATTTTCAGCATGTTCATTGACATTGGTGAACCCAAATCGGCACGTATTAATGGACGCAAAGAGCCCTTCAGTTTGGCTCAGCGTTTGTCCAGTTCATTGAGTACAACGTCATCGGGAACACCAAGACGCGGAGATGATGTCATGAAATCCAGTGCTAGCTCAACAGAGACCCTAATGGCTAAGAGTTCAACCCAACTGGCCCCCAGTGGTGGTGGTGGTGGTGGTGCTGGTGCTGGTGCTGGTGGAGGCGAAAGCAAATCTTTGGACCTATACAGAGCCAAAAACGATGAGCAGGAACAATCCCACAACAAGTTGGCGTTGAAACACAGGCAACCGATCAAAAATGACAAATTGGGTAAGATTTTGTTCATTTCAAATTCATTTGTATTTCACAGATTGTACTCTTCGGTTTTGTAGTTTTCTTTCATTAGCAAACAAAAAAATTTCTATAGTATTTTCACAGAAAATTGTATTTATTGTATGATTATATTTTGCTCACTTTTCTAGTTATGCGGTGGTGCGAAAATATGACGATTGAGAAACAAGAACAACTCCTGGAGCCCAATAAGCGTCACAGTTGGGGCAGCAATGCCCTGAATACTCAAACTACTGGCGGAGATTGCCCGAAGAATGATTGCAAACGTTCAATTAGTTTGACTGCTACTGGAGCCACCAATGGGGAATCATCGTCAAATGGCGGCGGTCTAATGAGCATCATTGATAAATTGCCAATTATATCGAAGGCCTCTTCCTTCTCCATAGATAGTTCGATTTCGCCCTACGATGAGTATAGCGGTGGGTCTAATGCAGCTCTAAGCAGTTGCTCGGATGAGGAACAACAACAGCAGCAACAACAACAGCAGCAGCAGCAGACGGCGGCGGCAACGACAGGAGCAGCAGCCCATCACAAGAAACGCCGTCGTGATGTCCAATTGAATGAGACATATGATAAAAGTAGCAGCATGGCCTCTGTAACTGAGGGTATACTTTCCAAGGATGCTTCACCGGCATCCAATACGGAAACCGATGATCTCACCTTTCAGCAGGACGAACAATTGGCTCAACAGCAGGCTGATATCCAGCAGCAACCAGTTGCGTCTCTTCAGTTGAGCAGCAGTTCGAATCGCATGGAAACCATTATCGAGGCCAAAGAGACCTGGTCACCCAAGAAACAACAACAACAACAGCAACAGCAGCAGCAGCAGCAGCAACAATTACCCTTAACCAATGGCCATACCATGGAGACGCTACACGCGACAATTGAGAAACAGAAACAATTGCTAGAGACAGTCATTGAGAATGCCGAGCAACAACAGGCTCCTTCAAGCTTTGTCAAGTTATCCGATATGGATAAACCGATGGCCAAGCATGATCTTCAGTCGCCGGATTCGATGAGCAAGAGTGTGGGGGGCAGTGGTAATAATCAGCGTAGCTCACAGTTGGGTCAGCGTTTCTACAGAGATGAGAATAGGCCACGACCCCTCTCCTGGGCTATGACACGATCCACGGGTAATAGTTTCCATAACTTTACCAATTCGGTGGATAATCTACGCAGTTTGTCACGTCTCTTTCCCAATTTTACCAAGGAGTTTTCCAACTCCTTGCCCAACGATATGGCATCGGAGCAACAACAACAACAACAGCAGCAGCAACAGCAGGTGGATTATATTCAAACCGATCTAAGTGCTGACTCCAGTCTGGCATCAAGTTTTAGTAGATCTGGAATGGATGAATCTTCCATTAGTTGTCGGCAGCCACGTCGTTTGGGTGAGGATTTGCTTAAGATGTTTCTGCAAGAGATTGCCACCGATATGCTAGTGGAAGTGCATGGTCGTCGTATTCGTGCCCACAAATGCATACTGAGATCGCGTTGCCAATACTTTGCCGCCATGTTAGCGGGTCACGGAGCCCAGAGTGTGGTCTCTCTACAGGGCTACTCCTATGCGGCAGTTCATTTTGCTCTGTGCCACATTTATTCTGGTGCTTCCCATCCGCCGGATGGCATAAGTCTCATGGAATTGGCTGCTCTGGCTGATCTGCTGGGACTCGAGGGACTCAAGGAGGTCACTTCGCATGCCCTCAAGACGAACTACTGCCACAATTTCCATAAACCCTGCTCGGGCTGCATCGATGGCATTCTGCAGGTGCTGCCGGTGGCTCTAAATCATGCTTTGGATGATCTCTATCGGAAATGTCTACGTTGGACTTGTCGCCATTATCTTAAGGTGTGGCCAACACGACAATTTGCTCAGCTGCCGCCAGACATTCTTGGTCGATGTCGTCAACAGATTGTGGCCTATTTGGTAACAAACTATTATTCACACACAGACACACACACATACACACTATGCTTAACTATGATGCTTTTGTTTTGTTTATAGACATCGGAAACGGTGCTGGACACAGTGCTCGATTGTGATCATCTATTGGCTCAATTGTCGGCCTATCGCTGGGGTCATGTGTGCGAGCAATTGGTCCGTGATATTCTGGATGCAGCCTATAATTATGTAGGCGATCATTTTGCCAGTCTCATAGCCAGCGATGCCTTTTTATCGCTCGGACACGATCGCAGCCGTCATATACCACGTTTGGAGACAATTCTACTGCAGACGGCTTCGGCTTTAACAGCCGAACAGGCTTGTCGCAGCTATCAACGGGTCACCCGTTTGAATACTGTTCTTCAGGCAAAGCTCATCCAGATGCCGGTTAATTTGGGAGAGCTATCAAAAGAGTTGCAGGGCTTGCAGGAGGAACAGCTGGACTGGAAGCCCGAGTATATACGTTTGGTCAGCGCCCTGGTGTATGCTGTCGAACAGTGTCTAATCCGCCAGTGCTCACGAGCCATGCGTGTGACAGCGTGGCAACGCATGGACTTGGAGTTACGCAAGAAAATACAAAATCTAGCCAGGCTGACCGAGCCACTCGATCTCAAACGCAATGCTTCAAGCAGCAAACCGGTGGGCAAGGCCTTCTCGTTTGGCGGCAGCACTAGAAGTCAGGAGCTGGTACAAATTAAATTGGCCATACAAGCGCAATCGAAGCGGGTGCAATCCCAGGAAACGCATGTCTACAAGGCAACCCAGACGCAGCACGAAGTCGCCAATCATCATGTGCAGACAACGGAACGCGGTGTGCAGGCGCAGGCCCATCATGACTTTAAGGAGGGTAGCAGTAAGTCGATGAATATTAATATAAATCATTTACATAATCGTCTCACAATGTCCCATTGTTTCTCCTTAGGCAAGCTACAAAAGTCTAATTCACGCGCCTATGTGCCACAGCGTGCCAGCTCGCAGGTTGCATCCGAACGGCATAGCCTCAATTTGCATCGGCGTAGTCAGTCCGAAGCACCACCAGTTGCCCAAAGGAAACAACAGTCTACTACTGTTGTTGCTTCATCGGCACTTACCAAGACTGCAGTGCAAGCAAAGACTACTGCTCCGGCGACGGCGACGACGACGGGAACCAAGACGACGACGACGACGTCGACGACATCGACTCATGGCGAAGTTCGTGCACGTTATCTGGAGCCGCGTAAACCACGGGCTCCTGTTGCGAATGGAAATGGCACAGGACCAGTTCGTAGTGTGTGGTCCTCATCCAATATACCAGCCACCAATGGTGGCAGAAAGCCTCAGGCCAAAAATTTGCACATCTCATCTAGCGATAGCTCAAGAAACTCCAGTCCAGCGGCGGCTAGGCGTATGCATAATGGAAATCCATCAACTAACCGATTGGGCAACAAATCCAGCAATCTCTCCATGGACAGTCTTTCTCAATCGCATTCGCCAACGAGGCGAGCTAAGAGCAGTACGCGATCTACAAATGTTAAATACTCATCCGACATGAATGTGGACTCGCTGGCAGAGAGCATGAAGAGTTCGGTCATTACCAATAAGACGATCTCACACGAATCCCTAACGGGCAGCGGCAAAATGTCACATCCTGGCCAACAGCAGCATATCAATGGCCATCACCAACAGCAAAACGGAGGAGGAGGCGTAATGGGGACTAAACTGAAGCCAACTCAGCGCACCACAACGGTGGGCAATAGATCAACCCGGCAGCTAAAACAACAACACAATGCGGCCACAAATGCCTCAAATGGCTCCAGTCCCAGTTCGGTGCATACAACCAAATCAACCACTAGCCGGCTATCCTCCGTCAGTAGTACTCTATCCACGCGTGAGCTCTTCAAACAGCGTTCGATATCGGTGCCAGCGGGAGGAGCTGAAGCTCCTGGAGGTGGTAATAAAGGACGCCATAGCTTTCTTTCGGCCAAATCTCGTGAAATTCTGGCCAAACGAGCCGAGAAAAATAAACTGCAGCAGCAGCAACAGCAACAACAACAACAGCAGCAGCACCACTCGCAGGGTGCCATCACTCACAGTTCTGGCGATGATCGCGGTTCGCAGCAACATCTTCGCAGCTCAAGTGGCCCACTGCGATCTTCCTCACATTCCGCTGTCACCACCCTACTACAGCAACAGAATTTGCGAAATAGCCTGCCCTCTAGTATACCCACTCGTCGACCGAATACCCTGCAATTGAAAAAGACCACAGCAAATAATGTTAACGGCGGTGTCGGCATCACCTACAGGGTACAAGGAGCCATCGTGGTCAAAAAAAAGCTAGATCAATTAGTTACCACCCAAATAATGGGAAGCTCGCCGCCGACCATTCAACAGCGAGTTGAATCCAAATTGGAAAGGTCAAGTACATTTTGCAAAGACAGCGCCGATCTGGATTTAAGCGAACTGCAGATTGTCGAGTAAATAAATAGCGAGAGTGAGGGAGTGGTATGTGGTGAGTTGGCGATAATTTGGATGGAGAGCATCCTCTGTATTTTGATAGTCGGCTCTGATATGTGCTGTCTATTCCAGGTTGTATGAAATACGACCTAATGTTAACCAGCCCAACCCAATCCAACCCAACCCAATATAAAACCGAATACGTCCCATATGGCAACACTAGTCAATAAAGGAAAATCATTTAAATAATAATAATAACAATAAACTGAAGAAAAACAGAACAAAAGAAATCCAAAACGCCCACTAACTATATACTTATATATACAATATAAATACAATACAGAAAGAAAGTTATTCCCAAAATATAATTATTGTAATGAGTTTAGAATCTATATATATACATATATTTGTATATATATATATATATACAACTACAACTTACATATATATATATGTATATATATGTATATTGTACAAGCAAAGCGAAGCAATGTCAAAACAGAAAGTGGAAGTAGAAAACGAACGAAACGAAACAACTTTTAGTGATATTATTTAGAGTGCGCTTTATGTTTATGTTTAATGCTTACACATACATACATACATACATACATATATCCTGTGTCTACATACATACAAACAAAACAACAAACAAGTGCTTATAATCCAAATAGTCTACTCAAAGTATAAAACATGCATACCTATTTGTGTGAGCAACTAATGGCAGCAGAGAACCAAAATGTACATAGACATACCTATAGACATTGTCCTCGATTCGGATTCGGATTTGTAATTCGTATTATCTAGAATAGTTAAGTTGAAGATTGTTCTAAATGAGACATGAAATGAAAATGACATCCACATGAATGAATATTTTTGAAAATTATAAGCCCAAGAAAAAAAACAAGTGAAATTGAGAAGATACAACCGAATGACTTATAATATAAATTACTATTATGCTTTACGCGCTTAGCCAGCAGCTGCATTTAAAATTTAATGAACAGCAAAAAGCAAAATGTCAAATATTTAGTCTTCTCGCTCTCTCCTCTGCTTCCACTGTTAAATATGAATGAAAGAAAAGATAAAAAAAAGAATAACTTTTTAAAATACGAATACCCTGTGTTTCTCCCTCATGTTTCATTTTCATGAAATCTTTATATGGCTTATTACTTTAACAAAAAAAAACCGTTGCGTTGTTTTTATTATTAATATTATATTTTTTCTATTTTTTTTTTTTTTTAATATTATTTGATAATATTTTATTTATCTTTTAGTTATTTGATATTTTATATGATACAACAAAAGAAAGAAACAAAAAAAAAAAAGAAAAAACGGAAAGGAATAGAATACAAAATTATATGAAAGAAATTTTGTAAGCCACCAAAACGGCATTGATAATTATGAAGAATTATGCAGTGCAAGAGCAGTAATAATAAATGTGTGTATTTATTAAAAGTTACTTGGCGACCGAATGAATTAATTCTTTCTTCTTTATAAATTAATATCTATGTGTGTGTACATTATTATGCTAAATATTTTATGTCTATGAGATGGTATTATAGCTCTCTACCACGTGGGGTTTGGCGTTTTTAAGGATAAGGCCCATTCGTTGAATACATTCCGACAATGTATGACGACGCATTCATTGCTGCAGTACTCATCCTCCCAGTCTGGGTTAATTATGGCTGGTTTATTACATTGCTCACGCGTACATTTGGTTACACTTGCCGCTTCCGAGAGCAGTGGTATCTGCTCAGGCGGCTGGGCGGGACCTGTAACAGCCATTTGTTGTTGCTGCTGCTGGTGGTGGTCTTGTTGTGTTTGATGATGATGTTGTGACTGCTCCCCTCCACTGACAATCACAGATTCGGCAGGCATTGATACTGAAACTGGCGTTGTCGTCTCTGCTGTGACCATGGTTGTGGAAGTGTTGTCTGGCTTTGTTGTTTCCGATAAGTGCTGTTGGTAATCGCGCATTAGACGCAAATATTCTCGCTTCTCTAGCTCATGTCGTTGATTGTATATTGACTTTTGGGACACATCCAGGGCATCCCACATATTCTGAGCAATAAGTGTGATTTCCTCAAATGAGCTGGTCGGGTTCTGTTGTTTGATAGCCGTCACAGTATCGCGAAAGAAAAGTGCAAAAGGAGCCATTGGCTTCGATGGTGTCTGTATATTTGCAGTTGCCGCTTGGACAACTGGATCTGTGGGCAGATGTGGCAATATTTGCTGCTGCTGCTGCAGCTGTGCCGCCTGTTGCTGCTGCTGCTGAGTCATCATTGCGTGATTGTGGTGCTGCTGCTGCTGCTGTTGCCCACCATTATATGTGTCATAGTCCATGTCATCGTCATCATTTAACGTGGAATGATCCAGGCTAAGCATTCTCCGTGACTACAATGAAAAACAAACAAAAGAAAAAAGACAGAAAGGGATGGGTGATTAGTTTAGCTTTTATTATTGCCTAACAAATATAGACTTATGCTCACTAGTAACTTCTTCATCTGGACAAGAACTAAAAGCGATATTATTATAATTTAAATCACAGTATAAGCAACTAAACTAATTTGCTCAGTGGGCGCCGCCAAGCGCAGCTACATGTGCTCTGCACCCATAAGGGGGAGAGATGCAGAGGCATATGTGGTAACGACAACGGCGTTGCGTCGACCCGCCGTAGTACATATGTATGTACATATTGTTCTATGTACGCATATATATATATATGTATACGTGTTGTTTGTTGATAAGCGGCTAAAGCGTTGCCTCTGCTTGTATTCGTATCGATAACCCCTACTACGCCGGCTCTCTAGATGGAGCTTGGGACCATGTGTACGTTTTTTTTTTGTGTGTATATACACATATATATATACAAATATAGTTGAGCATGTGTGTGTTTTGTTGTATTGTATGTGCGTCCAGCTGGGCAAGAATATAAAAACAGCCCACGGGTAATGATGACGATGATGAGCACAGGGGATTTCGATTCCAATCAGTTCTAGCTTGTGCTCATTATAAAAACATTATGGCCATCGATGCTCCGATTTTGCCAATTAATCCAAGTGCTCAGCTGGAAAAACTGTCCCCGACCACCACCACCATCACCACCAGTAGTCAAGTTAAAGCCTCTACAGAATTCTTTTCCAGCGGTGGACTTACAGCTTGGTTCGATGGCAGCGATTCCGTTGGCATTTCATTCATCTCGAACACTTCGTCCCCGAACGAGGGAGTGTGAAATTGATCCATGGCCAGCGTCTATAAAACTCTTTTACAAGTGTAAAGATTTTATTTGGCGTAAATTATTATAGAGTATTTGATTAAATTATAATATAATACACACATTTAATTCTGGTATTTTCGCTATAGTGTGACCAGCTGCCACTAGCGGCAAAAGGACAAACGTAAGCGTTTTTCAGCACCGTTTGTGAATTGTGTTAAATTCGAATGTGACCGTTACATAAAAATGCTTTTTGAAGTACACTTCATAATAAGTTGAAATTATATTAACTAAATTCGGAAATTGATTAATTAAAATAATGTACCCGAAATGAATTTCACGGGCTCATAAAAGAAAAGTAAGGAGTAATAAAAGCCTTGGTGTAGTGTTTTCAAATACATACATAGTCAAAACATAACTTTTATTTAAAGATTTGTTACGTAATAATTAATTATCTAGCAGGCTTTTATTTTTTAATATATGAAATCTAAAAATTAACACACACATACACTTACTCAATGTTTATTTAGAACATAAAAAAAAATTTAGTATATAAGAACTTTTTGGCTCATAATAATGAATAGTTATACTAAATTTAAAGTCCCCAAGCTGTTGTCAAACTGGACCCAGAATGTTGATCGGCTTAAAAGTACGAGCAAGCAAACTAATAACGGAAGATCATCAAAAAATACTGATGTAAATAAGTGTTCCACAGATGATTTGAATATGAATTGCTTTGCCTGTGGCACCAATGCAAAATATATGGAGTACTTATTTTCAAAATGGGTGAAAGATGAAACTTCTGTTCATGTGGTATGAATGATAATGTACAATTTTTTTTTGCTATTTGCTATGAATTTTACCGATTTATTGTAGTCGTGGCACAAATACTTTGCCGGCATTTTCCCTAAGAGCGATGAAGAAGACAATCGGGCTAAAGCATTTCCTGGAGCTCTATCTGATCTTTTTAAACTGGAGGAAGACAAAAAATAACACTCATCCCACATGACTTTACCTTCTGCACGCTTACCTTTAAGATTTAAGGCAAACGGATAAGCGGAATGTACTTCTCTTCATAAAATTGTCGTGAAAAGAAATCAAATAAAATTTAGAAACATTTAATAAATAGTTGAAATTAATTTTTATTCTGTTATGTAAAAAAGAAAATAGCATTTTTGTTAAATTAGAAATTTTATTTACTGAAATTTTAGTATTTCAGTTATTTTACGCTTTGAGGACGTTTCACGGCGACAAAAGGCTACATTTTTATTTAGTGTTGGTTAACGTTAAATAGTGGTACTTCAAAGCTGGTCGCACTGGTAGATTTGGCGCCTTTACTTTAGCTAGTGGGTGAAAGGGATGTCCATATTTCTGGCTCTATCTGTAAAAACAGGCGATCGCAGTAACTTTTATACAGGTAAGTTTAAATAAATTTTTACCTAAGAATATCCTTATTAAATAACCTGTTTTGTTCAATCCCACAGGTTATTAAATTGTGAAAAAATCAAAAAACTTTAAGCATTCCAACTCGCGGCATCCAAATGTTTGAAAAACATGTAATAAGTAACATTCATCAGACGGATAACTCAATTATGAAACTTTGGGGATCCCAGCAACAGCAGCAGAAGCAAGTGCTGTCAGAATGACATTTGTCAAACAAATGGTGCAACAAGCTGGATCCTAGCAGCCTTGTGTAAGTGTGTAATCATTTTAATCGAAACGTCAAATTGGCCATTAGTTTTGAAACATACAATATCCAAATTAATATTTTTATACTGCCTTTTTTATTACACGCAATCTCCATCTAAATTCGAAATTCACTGTAATTCGGTAATAGACTTTGAAGGCAAAATTTTTGGATATTCTATGCCATGAACCAGGGCCGCGTTAAACATCTAATGTTGGTGGTGAATTTTTCGAAAATTGATGTTGCTCCCAGGCTTTTAAGGGAGTATGCACGTTACCATTATCGGAAACTGCAAACGTCCAGTTCAGTTTGCAAGAGTAGCCAGGATAATACCAAGGACACGGATAGTTTTGCGAATGGCAGCAGTGCCGCCTATATAGAAGGTCTATATACCAAATGGTCGAAAAACCCCAGATCAGTGGATTCGGTAAGTTAATGAAATTAGTCATAATCCATAATTTAGTGGTTAAGCTACTTTTCTTTTATTTGTAGTCATGGGATGCCTATTTCAGTGGCAAGCCACGTAGTATATCCACTACACCGTCACTGTACAAGAAGTCCGAAGTGAGTGCAGATTCGTCGGCAACTAAAACAACAAAAGATGCGGCAGCAGCAGCCCCGCCGCCTGCGTCAGCGGGTGGAGTAGCACCAGCAGCAGCAGCAGGAGCACCACCGGCAGCTGACTGGAAATACATAGATGATCATCTCACAGTCCAGGCTATTATCCGAGCGTATCAGGTGCGAGGACATTTAGCTGCCGATCTGGATCCTTTGGGTATTGTTGGACCACCAGGCATTACCTCGGTAGACGGCAAGAAACGAAATGCCGCTCAAGCGGTACTGCGCCAGCATTATACCTATGTATTTAGTAAGCATTTAAATATTTCTATTGGTTTCATGCCCTTCTAAATTCTTGGTTTCCTTAGATGATCTCAATGCCACATTTAAATTACCATCTTCCACCATGATCGGCGGTGATGAGCAGTTTCTGCCTTTGAAGTAGGTTATCCCCACGAGAATGTAATGACACCTACTAAGAATTGCTTCTTAATGTCTTGACAGGGAAATTTTAGATCGTCTGGAGCGAGTGTATTGTGGTCACATTGGAGTGGAGTACATGCAAATTACGTCTTTGACAAAAACCAACTGGATACGCGAAAGATTTGAGAAGCCTGGTGCCATAATGTTTAATCCTGATGAAAAGAAGTTAATTCTAGAGCGCCTCACGCGTTCCACGGGATTCGAAAACTTTTTGGCCAAGAAGTTTACGTCGGAGAAACGTTTCGGTTTAGAGGGTTGCGACATAATGATACCCATCATGAAGGAGATCATCGATAGATCGACCAAATTAGGAGTAGAGTCCATATTTATAGGCATGGCGCATCGCGGCCGTCTTAATGTTCTGGCCAATATTTGTCGTAAGCCTATTCCTGATATTTTGTCACAATTCCATGGCCTTAAGGCCACCGATTCGGGATCTGGCGATGTGAAATACCATCTTGGTCTATTTACGGAACGTCTTAATCGAGTGACAAATAAGAATGTGCGCATAACTGTGGTCGCCAATCCTTCACATTTGGAGTATGTGAATCCGGTGGTGTTGGGCAAGGCACGTGCTGAAATGTATCAACGTGGTGATAGCAATGGTAGTAAGGTTCTCTCCATTATCATACACGGCGACGCTTCCTTCTGCGGCCAGGGTGTGGTGTACGAGTCAATGCATCTATCGGATTTGCCATGCTACACAACTTTTGGCACCATTCATATAGTGGCAAACAACCAGGTGGGTTTCACAACAGATCCACGTTTCTCGCGCTCCTCACGTTACTGCACGGATGTCGCTCGTGTGGTCAATGCCCCAATCTTTCATGTGAACGCCGATGATCCTGAGGCATGCATACACTGTGCTCGCGTCTCTACCGACTATCGGGCCGAATTCCACAAAGATGTCGTCATTGACATTGTGGGCTATCGTCGTAATGGTCATAATGAAGCTGATGAACCCATGTTCACTCAACCCCTCATGTATCAGCGCATAAGAAAGCTTCAACCAGTTATGCAAAAATATGCCGAGAAGCTAATCAAAGAGGGGGTCGTTCAGGAGAAAGAATATAAGGACATGATCGCAAAATATGAGAAAATATGCGACGACGCTTTCATCGAGTCTAAGAAAGTGAAAACCATCAAGGTTTGTGTAATTTATGTAAAGTTAATTAATCTACTTTTAATCCGTCATATCGTGTAGTATTCTTCGTGGATCGATTCGCCGTGGACGGGCTTTTTTGAAGGGCGAGATCGTTTGAAAGTTTGTCCCACTGGAGTTAGCTTGGAAACCCTTAATAATATTGGTGAGATCTTCTCGAATCCGCCGCCTGCCGAGCACAAGTTTGAGGTGCACAAGTAAGTAGACGTGATAAAACAGTCCAAAGAACTGAAAATGAACCTCAGCCTTCTTCTTTTCTTTTGATTTGAAGGGGAGTCCTTCGTATATTGGCCTTGCGCAAGCAAATGGTAAAATCGCAAATGGCTGACTGGTCTCTGGGTGAGGCTTTTGCCATTGGCACTTTACTGAAGGATGGCATTCATGTGCGACTATCTGGCCAGGATGTGGAGCGGGGAACCTTCTCCCATCGACATCATGTCTTCCATCATCAAAGTCAGGACAAGGGTCGATATAATTCCATTGAGCATCTATATCCCGATCAGTCACCTTATGTTGTTTGCAATAGCTCCTTATCGGAGTGTGCCATAATGGGCTTTGAGCATGGCTACTCGATGGCCCATCCCAATACACTGGTCATATGGGAGGCGCAGTTTGGTGATTTTGCGAACACAGCCCAAACAATTATCGATTCCTTTATAGCCAGTGGTGAAACGAAATGGGTTCGCCAATCTGGGCTTGTTCTTCTGCTGCCGCATTCCATGGAGGGTATGGGGCCAGAGCATTCCTCCGGTCGCATTGAACGCTTTTTGCAGCTAAGCGATGACGATCCAGACATCTATCCCGATACTTGTGATTGTGATTTCGTAGCTCGCCAACTAATGGACACGAATTGGATTGTGACAAATCTATCGACGCCTGCCAATCTCTTTCATGCTTTGCGCCGTCAAGTGGCCTTAGGTTTTCGTAAACCGCTAATTAATTTTTCACCAAAATCTGTTTTGCGTCACCCATTGGCCCGGAGTCCATTCCGTGATTTTACCGAATGCAGTGAATTTATGCGAATAATACCCGAAACCGGCAAAGCAGGCTGTAAACCTGATTGTGTGGAAAAGGTTGTCTTTTGTTCAGGAAAGGTCTACTACGATTTGGTCAAGGAGCGTGAGGAACACGAGCAAGACGAAACTGTGGCCATTATTCGCGTAGAACAGGTGATTAAATCTGAAGCTTCTTTGGCCCTTGGCCAATGGTAATTTTCGACAATTGTTTATGCTTTTAGGTCTGTCCGTTTCCATATGATTTGATAACCAAACAAATTGAACTATATAAGAATGCCGAATTGATTTGGTGTCAGGAAGAGCATAAAAATCAAGGATCTTGGTCGTATGTCCAGCAACGTTTCGATACCACGCTAATCAAAATGGAAGACGAAACGTGAGTACAACCAATCAATTGATTCTCAATGATTGCTCAAATAGTTTTCTCATTCTAAACACATTCTACATAAATGCCAAGGCGCAATCCCAGGCCATGGCCACGCCTACCTGATAAATGTGTGACTGTTTAATTAGTTAGCCGCATTCGTTATACGATTGACATACTCTGCCCCAAGGTATTGAGCAAATGATTGGTTTTAGTTTGAAATTGTTTTTATTATTTGAATAGACAAAAACTTTGCCTTTACTCTCACATACATAATTAAGATCTTTAAATGTGACACTTGCTACGATATTTCTTAGATGTTGGTAATTGAAAATCAACTGCTACATATCCCTCCATTCAGAATGCTGCAAAGTATTTGTCTTTTTTTTTTTTTTTTTGTGTTTTTGATTCAATTTGCTTTTTGCGTTGTCAGTAATTGGCCTGATTTGTGGCCTCGTTGCCAGATTTGCACTTTGAACAAATTGCGAGACACACACAACCATGTCTGTCGATGAGGTGGTAAGCAAAAACTAGCGCAAGGAACTTGGCACAGTTTTTCGGTTGAACGTCCCATTGCCATTTCTATTCTATGCAAATATATATTTACATACTTACATATATTTTTCTTGCATGCTTCTCGCACAATCAACATAAAATTCAATGGGACAATTTCAACAACTGCATCTGTGAATGATTTATTAAAAGAGACCCCGCCCCCCGTCCATCCAGAAATCCAAACTAAATAGACAAATTTATAAGGCTTTACTGAGAGACATAATTAAAAGACACTTACTTCAATACTAGGCAAAACTTTTGAGTTCCATCTCTGAAGATTTTAATGCAATGTGTGTAATGGCTACTTCAAAAGGCGGCGCAATCCCTGTTTAGTTCCTTCTCCATTATGGTTGTTTTTATTTTCTGTTTTTTTTTTTGTTTTGGCTACATCTTCAAGGGAATCATTTGTGTTGGTTGTTAGTTTCAATGGCAAAATTTTATGTTAGAAAAAATAAATGGCGCAAGGGGCAAACTCAAGAACGCCTCGTGCATTTCATGTGCATTCATTGCCATAAACATAAATTTTTAATAAAAATTACCACGCAAGTTTAGTTAAATTAGTCGCAGCCTTTACGAAAAAAGAACACCAATTAAATAAGTACATAGATTAAAATCGATTTATATAATTGATTATATACTTATATAATTGAAATGCAATGAATATTTGGTTTGCATCAAAAGGCCAATAGAATCGTCTGTGTGTGTGGGGGTTCAATGAATGGATTGGTATGTGATTATTGGCCATATTGGTTAAGGGGCAAGAAATTCCATTGCGATTTTGCAAATTCATCTTACATATACATACATACATACATATCTATCGAATTCGAATATTTTTCTAACATTATTCATTTTGTTTTGATTTTGTTGTTTTTGTTTGTTTCTTTCTTTCTTTCTT
This sequence comes from Drosophila willistoni, assembly GCF_018902025.1. NCBI lineage: Eukaryota > Metazoa > Arthropoda > Insecta > Diptera > Drosophilidae > Drosophila > Drosophila willistoni. The sequence continues at coordinate 1,224,576 of NW_025814058.1, forward strand.
TGCTGTGTGCTAGTGCACTTGGCCCCAACGGCCTCAAATGTTTTTTGAATGAAAAATCCCACACATTTTTAATATATTAAATATGGCAAATTTTGCATTATAAGTACATATGTATGTACATACATATCTCTTATGCCTCATCTCTATGTATAAAACATATGCATAAGCTGCATATTTTTTACCCTTCCTTTTCTACCCCTTCTCTTCCGTCCTACAACATTTTTTTTTCTTTGTTGTTTTTCTTAACGCAAATTTAATTTTCTTGTACGAGTAAGCAAGGCGATAATTATTTAAGATTTATCTTAGCTATATTCCGTTTATACACAAAACTCAACTGAAAAAAAAAAAACTAATCCCCAAAGTCTGGGAGCCGTTTACTAAATACCCTGACCCAAAGATAGAAGGGCAAAGAGGGAGAGTGAGTAAGAGGAGCAATTTGCCAAGAAATGCGAAACAAAGTTACAGTTATTTACAACTTTTCCGTAAACCCATTTGGGTTTTTTAATATACCCCATTTAAATGTAGTGTACAGGCAGCTACTAAAAAAAGAGAGCAAATTGCTTAAAGCCTTGGCAATCAATTATGAAAATTGTGCAAACAAATTCTTTGAGTGCATCAGAATGGTCGGTCAATCTTCTCTAGACTCGAACTCTATATGAAGGCCAGGACGATGCTACATAAAAACAACAAACACTGTCCAGCAGTCCACATTGGGCTATTTATTTCAGCCCATCATCATCATCATCATGAGTGGGTTTTTAGGCAATTTTGAAAATATTTATGGTGTGGCTTTGAGGAATGTCAAATATCCATTTCAAAATCATGGAATTCAGCAAGGTCATTCAGTCAGTGGTGTGGTGGTCCGACTTTCACATACTCTGGAACAAATATGTATATTTTTGATATGGAAAAATGCCGCGCAAAAAAACAATTTCCAATTTGAATGAAATGTATGCACGGAAGGGGGGAAAGCTTTATATAAATAACTGTGGGTTATTCATGTTATTCATATGTATATTCATTTATGAGTCACGAGACCGGAAGGGCGAACGGCGATTCATATTGATAAATGGTTATGTCCAGATCGAAGCAGCAATTTGGCTTGTCTGTACAATTTATAGTGGCGGAAATGCTTTACTTTGTCCAATTTGTCTTATTTTGGCGATATTTTGACTTGGCTTATATTAATTCTTGTCGTTTTTGTGATTGAAACTATATAATAGTAATGATAATTTGTAGGAAATGGTTATGGATCTTGTATATAGATATTTTTATTTCAAGCCCAGGAACCTCATTTCTCATTTCCAAAGTTTCATTTCTTTATTTTTTTTTTTCAAATTTTTGATGGACTGAGTGAAAAAAAAAACATAATGTTGATGATGATGATATGTGTCAGTGTTTCGATTGAGACCAGAAACGAACAGAAGAAGAGTGTACAATAGAATAAAACAGCATAGAACAGAACAGAACAGCCGAGAATAGGACTAGGTAGAGAGAGGTACTAGGCACCATCACCGTTCAAATACCTAGACCTATTTATAAAAATTAGTTTAGGAATTTCTAAGAGACGGAGACCAGAACCCCATCATGGCTAACAAAATGTTTTTGCTTTTGAAGAGGAGAAGAAAAAAAAAATAAAGGAGGAGGCATTGATTCAGGGCCAGGGCAAAAGAAAAAAAAAAAAAACAATAATTTGTTTGTGTTTTGTTATTTTGATTTTTTCATTCAGTTTTTTGGCTATAAATAAATTGGCGCAAAGGAAGAAGAAAAACAAAAAACCGCAGGGGCGTGTCAAGAGGTGAGGTGGGGGGGCGGTTCGTTGGGTTAGTGGAAAAGCGCTTTTTATACAGGAGAAACTTTTTTTTTTTTTGAAAATATGTAAACAAAATAAATAGATTTTATGAGTAATTTTTATTGGTTTTTGCATATAATACATATTGCTTGTTCTTGTTGTTGTTGTTGTTGTTGATGGCGGCGTCAACGAGTCAAAAGGAAAAATTAATAAATAAAAATTTGATAAACGGGAAAAACCATTCGCATAACTGAAATATTTTGTATTATATCTTTATTAAACAATTGAATATTTTTTTTGCTTGTTTTTGGTTTTGTTTATAATTACAGTTTGCTTAATATTTAAAGTGTTGTTGTTGTTGTTGTTGTTTTTGGCAAACATTTTTAATTGAAAATAAGTTTATTCGCATTAAATTTAATACGTCACTTAGCAGCGACTAATTTTTACATTTTAGTTATACAATTTAGATATATATATATATGTTTTTGTCGTACACATTTGGAATATAAGTTTACATGCAAAATTGGATTTCTATTGTACAAATTACAATTATACAGTTCTCTAAAAACACTAAACATTAGTAATAACAATTAACTAAGCTCTAAACGTATTTACAAAAAAAAAAAAAAAAAAAAATATACTAACTATTGTGTGTGTGTGTGGGTGTGTGTAAAATAGTTTACAAATATACATAGGATATATAGACAAACGATACACACTACATGCATATAATTTAAATTGCTGAATGTCGAGTTGAGATCGTTAAAAAAAAAAAAAACATTTTTTTCTTTCTTTAATTCCACTCAAAATGATGGCACATATAGAGGAGAGTGCAACGGGTTAACGATCACAAATGGTTGATAGGAGCAGGAAGGGGCAAGGGAGGAGGTGCCCGAGCAGGAGGGGGGTGGGGGAAAGGGAATTGGACTTAACTTACACCATGTTCCATATGCTGTAACTTCGTGCCCGTCGCTCCTCTTCGGCAACCTGTTCATAGTCAATTTCCAAATACTCCTTGCCACCGAATCGTACCTTACGACCCGTATACTTCTTGATATAGCTTATGTGGGCGGCCACCTCTTTACCCTCGATTTCGAGCTTATAAGAAATGCTGGTAATTCGCTCCAATACCCGACCACGTTTCCAGCGTACCTGGGTCTTGCGATAACGCTCCGCATAGAGCACAAGATCTCCGATTTTGTATTCACGCACATGCAGGCAGGATTTTAATGGTTTGGCTGTGTCTGCCTCATCTGGTTCCTGGTTATCCACCTCGTCGTCTGTCACATAGGCGATGGCCTTCTCAATGGTTTCAATTTCTGGCACTTTGGGTTCCTCCATTTCGGGTTGTATGAAGAAGGAATCGCTAATGGAGAGTCGTCGTTTTTGTCGTTTAATGATTACTTTCTTTTTGATTTTACGTTGCTTAGGCGCTGGAATTGGCTCAGGCTGGGGCTCTGGCTCGGGTTCTGGCTCTGTCAGAGGTGACAACTCATCCTCCACCTCTGTTCCAGTTTGTTGGTCATCATCGATGACTTCGGCATTAATTTCACTTTCACCATTTTCCTTCTGCTCCTTAACGATGGTCACCACTTGTTGTTGGCCCTCTTGACTAGGCTTGGCTATTTTCTTAGGCGGCGTCAGTTTGTTGAGCCTCGATGATAGCTCAGTGATTTTATTCTTATTCCTTAATATGTTTTTCAGCTTATCATCGTTATTGGTTTGCTCATCCTTCTCTTTCTCCTTATCTTTATCCTTATCTTTGTCAATGCTATTTTTTCGCACCAACTTCTTCAGATGGGGAGTTTTCTTCTTTGTCACAGATATCTGCTGCTGATTGCCATTTTTCGTCTCATCGTTTGCTTGGTCGACAACAGTTTCAATCTTCACCGGCTGTACGGGACCGGAAAGTACTTTCAGCTCTGGCATGGCGGCTAGACTGTCGCTGGTATCCGTATGTGTCTTATCTTTTGTATCAGCGACCGATTCCGATTGCTGTTGCTGCTGCTGCGGCGACTGTTGTTGTAACGATGACTCTTCGTGCGACACTTCGCTCAATGTTGCAGCTATTTGTGGCGGCGCTGACTTCTCGGCGGCGGCGGCGGCGGCGGCGGCGGCGGCGGCGGCGGCGTCTTCAATGTCACCAGCGATGGCCACCAGATGATCGGGCGTTGGTGGTGCCTCGAACGATGAAGCATCTGACTGATTAATGGGTTTTTTGGACTCGCTTAATGAGCTACTAATTACAGGCGACGACGATATATGCGATGTAGTATCTTCCCCAGCGTTGTTGCTACTGCCAGCGGGGAGAGGCACCACCACCACCACAACGACCGGTGGCTCGGCAATCACCAGTTCAGCTACTTTCTCAGTATGATTGTGACTAGTTCGATCGGTGGTTTGCACTTGATTAGTATCCACACCGTCGATATTTATTTGTTCTGGCTGCGTGGTGGCTGCTGCTGCTCCTCCTCCTCCTCCTTCTGTTGTGGATGCTGCTGGTGTTGATTTGTCGGTTACCCCTGTATTTGCTGGTATTGATACGGTCGCAGCTTCGTCTCCTTTGTCGCTTTTGGCAAGCGATTTGGTTTTGATTTTGGCAGGGATTGCATCTGCATTATTGACCTTTGGCGTTGACAATTGTTCATTTGTTGGTGTCGTCGTTGTCGCCGGTTTTTGCTGTTGTTTTGGCTGCTGCCTAATATTTGTCGTCTCCTTTGCAATGCCGGAAGATATTGTTGTTGTTGGTGTCGCCCTGGCGCCCATTAATTTCTCCTTCTTACGCTTGACAATCGCCTCCGAATCGGATGGTCGTCTTTGTGTGTGAAGTGCATCGGTCTGTGCTACCAATGGTTCAATTTGAATTTTGGACGGTTCCACGGCAGCAATTGATGCACGTCGCGGATTCTTTGCCTTCACAATGATTTTCTTCTTAATCTTTTCTCGCGCTGGTGCCACATCCGCCACCGTCGAATCCAATGTGATGGATTCACTAGGCAGTGGTGTTGGCATCGTTGTTGTTGTTGTTGTTGACGGCGCCTCCGTTGCTGCGGTCGGCGTTTCAGTTGTTTTGTTTTCTTCATTTGCCGGTTTCCCCTTCAGTTCACTACGAACTTTCTTCAAAAAGTCAATTTTCGTCTGCACAGAAGTTGCAGTTGTAGGAGGAGTAGGAGATACATGTCCTGGTACAGCAGTTGTTGGTGGAGGTGCAGAAGTGGTAGGAACATCACTCTGCTTTTGTGTTTCATTGGTGTCATTCTCTGCTGCTAACCCTTTTAATTTCTCAGCAGAATTCTGTTCTGTATTTAACTTTTCCTCATTTCGATTAACTTTTACAGTGTCTACAGCTGATAACTTTGTTTTTTGCTCTTCTTTTTCATGTTCATCCTTGTCCTTCTCCTTCTGTTTTTCCTCATGGGTTGGCGCACTTTGAGTTGATTCTGATTCTTGCTCCTCCTCCTCCTCCGCCTCATCAAAACAACTGCGCCGCCTCACTTTTTTAACAAAACGAAATGCTACTGCTGGTGGTACTGGAGCTGCGGATGCTGCTGCTGATGATGATGTGGCCGTTGCTGTATCTGTTGCTTTGACTATGGCTGGCTGAGTTGTTGTCTCTGATTCGCTTTCGGTGCTATATTGCTTTAGTACACCTTTCACCTCACTTAGGGCCCCAGAGATGCGCGCTTTCAATTTGTTTAGACGCTCAATCACATCCTCGGGTTTTTCCTCAACCGAGTCCTGGCTGCGCATGCGACGTTGTCGCCGTAATCGTGTACGTTCCGGTAGTACAGATTCGGATAAATCATCGCGGCTCGAAGAACTACGTTTGAGATCGCCAAGCAGCAGTGGTGTTGATCGAACTGCTGTTGCTGGTGTCTCTAAATTGTTGCGTATACGACTTGTTGGCGATGCTTCCAATGTGGATGGATGAACACTGGTGGCGTGGCGATTACTACTCGCTAGTGGCAGTGTTGTTGTTGTTGCAACTGTGGGCTTCAGTTCGTACTTCATGTTGTCAATTTGTTGATTATCGTTGCGGATTTTGATGATTTTGTTACTGCTGATGTTGTTGTTGTTGTTGTTGTTGTCTTCCACCTCCGAAGGTGAATCAATTTGATCGGGATAAACGTCTCCAACAGCAGCAGCAACAACAATGGCGGCGGCTTCGCTATCCTGCTCTTCGCTAACTTTGCTCACAGTCATGTCCGCACATTCACAGCTGGTGGCAACCTGTTTAGTTTGTCCCAACGCACCCACAGAAGAAAAAAGCACTTCGATTATATCGCTCAAAAAATCAATCAATTCAAGATCGAATTCTTTTCGCGCCAACGGAAATGAGCAGGCGCATTCCCCGGCCGCAAGAAACGCGTGTACGGCACTCTTAAATATTTCTATATTTGGACGCGTTACTATCGAACCGTTAGATTTGACGTGCGGTTGGTATTGCTGGTGCTGATGCTGCTGATGTTGCTGACGATGATGGTGATGGTGATGGCGGAGCTGCTGCTGCTGCTCATCCACTTGCTCTGACGACGTTTCGCGCGTGTCTGAGAGATCGACGGCCAGCAGCTGGTGGTTGGAAGCAGTGCCATATTCATCTATTGTTTGCTCCCTATTGCTTGCTAAGCATATTGACTCCACCCGCTGCCGCTGGCACTCCCGCGGCGTCCATTCATTATGCTCTTCATTTGCTAAAATTTTACTCGCCGCCTTATTCATATTTAGCTCATCTCGAGATTCCTTTTGCTGATTTCTCTCTAATTTGCTTTGCTCGTATAATTCGTGTTTATTTTTGGCCACATCCATGGCGTCGACGCTGTAGTCGTAGCAATGATCATCGTCGTGTCTCTGCTGCCGCCCGAAGGCGTCATTAAAATTTTCCGCCTGTTGATGCTCAATTTCCATTTTTTGCTCGCCAACACCTTTGGCTAGCGCTTCCTTCTCCTTCAGTCGCTGCTCCTCATCCTCCTCCTCCTCCTCATCCTCCTGCTGTACTTTTACGTTCAAGTTGAATGTTTTTATTTGCTCAAGAGCATTGGGTTCATTATCAAACGTCCTACAATGTGTCTCCTTCTCATCCATGTCTATTTCTGTGATTTCGTCGTGCTGGCTCGTCGATGCCGTCATCGATGCCAATGTTGTTGTCGTTGTTTTTGGTGAGGGCACCAGATCCGTAAGATCCGTGGGCGTCGTCGCTGGCGTCGGCTGGCTGCTTCGATTTCCATGCCCAGCAACATTGGCATTTACCCATTTACCATATAGATTATTGAGTAGGTTAACAAATTGGTATTTAATTGTTGGAGATTCCATGTGCACCACCACCTCATTAGACCTGATAGAGGCTGGTGCCAGCTGCTGTTGCTGTTGCCTCTGCTTTTGCTGGTTTATGCTCGTCATGCTGCTGATTCGACTTGGAAAACTTAAATCATTTTTTGGCATTTGAGTGTGTTGAATGTTGTGGGGAAAGAAAAACTGTTGCTGATTAAAGTAAACATGCGAAATTTTTGGTGTCATATGCAGCTGCTCTCGATGTTCTTGGTCTATTGGTTCTTCTTCTAAAGGAAATCTATTCTTGTGGTATTCGGTATTTGGTATTTTGTTCATAGGAAAATGGTCCAATGTCTTTCTCTTATAGTATAATTCGTTATTTCTTACAGTTTGTAGTTGTTGCCAATAACCATGTTGTTGCCTTCCATCGTGATGATGACGATGCTGCTCCTGCTGCTGATAATGATGTGATGGAAACCGCTGAGGCGCATTTGGCGTTGTTTGTCTTAACGGAAATCGCACTTCCTTTTGAATACCATTTATTTCCGAATTATGAATATTTTTAGTCATTGTATCAATAATGGCTCTTCGTCTCCTCTGCCCATGTGTGGGTGGCGTCTATAGATTATGTTTGTTATACTGCTGTTGTTGGTGTTGTTGGCCTATATACCTAGTGTGTGTATATATTTATTTGTTTTGTATTCTTGTTGGTGTTGCCTTCAAGTGTTGCACTCAACACGTTGCAAGTGAAACTGAGGCAACGCCGTGCAATTATTCAACGGCCAATCAAGAGAGCAATAAAACAAACAAGAGTTTCCTTGTTGCTCGACAAAAGATGCCAAATCAATGATCATTCAACAGCCTTAGGTTATTTGAAATTAGAATTTAATTTAAATGTGGCGCGTGGGAAATGAGAGGAGTCGTCTAAATACCCTAAATTCGAAATTGACCAAATCTCTGTCTCTGAAATTTTGCATAAGTTCCTTCAAATGGGGCGGCAGATGATTCATTTCATTTACACACATGTATAACCCCCCACCCATTAATTTGATGGTTACCTACCTTGAACTCGGCACCATCCGGAGGCCAAATTATCTCTCTTTGCAATTTTTCTCAGATTGTGTGCCTTCTTGAAAAAAAAGAGCATAAACAAGTTTTCACATCATTTTCGAAACAATGCTGTCAATAGAGGTCGCGCGTGGTTTTATACACAAGATCTAAATATATACATACATACATACATGTACATACATATGTATATGTGTACACATATGTATAAAGAAATCCGACTATATAGACTAGATAAATGTGTCAGCTTGCCAAAATGCTTTTTTTGCAGGCTACCAGCGACACAAAAAAAAGGCAACACAACACAAAGAAAGAACAATACGCCAAAAGAAATTAAATAGAAATCGGCCAGCGCCAAAATACTATTGTTCAAATAGACCTCTACCATATATATTGTAGCTAGCTATAGCATGTCTGATGATAGTAGTAGTGGTAGTATTGGTTATTTTGGCAGCAACATTTTCTGCTAAATCGTGCCGGCTGCTGTGCAGCATGCGGAATATAAATTACAAATATATAATGGGTGTCCAAAAGTGTCCAAGAGTTCTAATTTCTTTACGCCTACTCACTCTTACGCAGCCGGTGTATATCCTATCATGGACGTCCGCCAAATTCGGCGCCATCTACTGGCAATAAGGTTCGGCATTATACTGAATACAAGAATTTCATGACCAGCATTTTTGGTGAACTCACCGAGGAAAATAAACAGCGTCTTGAGCGGATTGTCAAAGAACAGCAAGCGCAGGCTAAGCAGGCCAGTAGTAGCACTAAAGCAAAGACTGTGGGCCAAGGCGAAGACAAAACGAAAGCCAAATCCAGTAAAGACGACAAGAAGGACGATAAGAAAGACGACAAGAAGGACGATAAGAAAGACGATAAGAAGGCTAAACCTGGAGCAACAACCGCTCCTCCCACTTCTCCTCCAGCATCACCACCACCGAAACAAGATAATAAATCTCCAACAACGTCGGCGCCCAAAGGTGACATGAATCCAGCTGATAAAACTAAAGGCAAGATTGACACCAAACAAGAAAATTCTAAAAAAGCCACTACAGACGAAACCAATAAAAATGACGAGAACCTCAAGAAACCGACAAAGTAGTTGGCCACGAGTCGTCCAATAGTTGATTAATGTATCACTATAAAATATAAAAGAAAATACAAATAAATAATGTTTTCATTTCTTGTTTATTCCTAGTTGTAATATGTAATTAAAAACCCTGATGTCTCTTCCCTTGTTTAGTACTTCCAAAAATTTGGATTCTGTTCCATCCTTCGCTGAAAATTGACGTACCAATTTTGAACGACAGAAAAAGGCACATATGATGTACTGCTGGCAGGTGAAATGTCTTGAGCTCCTACACAAAAGCTTGAGGCATAATTGAAGAAGTTTTCCAGCATGCGTTGTCCAAACTGTTTGTTGTCATTGGCGCTTGACTGCAATATAAAATATCAGTTTATGGATTAACAAGGGACGCTGTATAAAATAAGGGAAAGACTTACCACAGCTGGTGTTTGTTGGGCCACTGTTAATTCTGGCTCTATTGAAACTCCTATTTGGGCAATTGTTGATATCTCTTGCGCTCCAAAGACCATCCCGTGTGAATGTGCTTCCAGTTCGTGGCCCTTTTTAAGTTGCGCTATCTTAAAAATTGCTGACGGCTTGTTGTTGTTTATGTGGCCCAGATACTGCCAAGTCGGCGCTGCATTCGCATCTGGCCAACTGAAGTATATAGCTGCTGCCGTTCCCACAGGAAGGGGTGTCATGCCCGTTAAAAAGACCACTATATAATTAACCGATTCAATGTCAGGCACATTTATGAGCAATTTGTTTTCGTCGACTGCAGCGAAGTCAGTTTGAGGCTGCAAAGGTAACGGTTCAGATAGTTAAAAAAATTGTATAAACAATAGGATTAATAATTATTTAACTCACTAAGCGTCCTGATATAATGAGGCCAAACATTTTTTAATAGCGGTTGGAGAATGCTCTAGAAATGATGTAAAGTTGCTGGAGTCTATTGCTTCAAATGGGAACTAGGTTCAATGAACTGGTTCTGGTTATCGGCGAATTGAACCACTGACAAAAAATATAAAAAAAAAAAAAAAATGTCAATAAAATTAGACAAATATGACAAAATTACAAAAATAAAAATGTAAAAGTGATGATATCATTTATAATGATTTAAGTTTATTTCATCCAAAAAAGTACAAATTTAATGTATATATATAAGAAATCAGCTGCTCGCCTTGTATGCGCAACTTTTTACGTATTTGCAGCACTGTTTTTGCATTATGCTACACTAAAAAACTATACATATGGATATGTACTTAATTCCCGTTACAAATTAACAAGACATTATAAATTTAAAGATTTGGTTTTAGGTTAGCATACCTGTGATTACACAGAAATTAAATGGCAATAGAAAATATATCAAACACAAATTAGAGGGAAAGGAAGCACCTGTCAAAACAAAGTCATTCACCTGAAAAGGAATCCCTATGTCCTGCTATGAATCAGAGTGCTTATTTTAAAAAATTGTTTTAACAATTTTATTGAAAAGAAAATATCAAACATAAATATTTTGTTGTACTATTTTTGGTTATTTTCTCTCCCTGTCTCTTTCTACCTGCCAACTCATTTTGACAAACATTTTAAAGATAAAACGTAATCGATCTACGCCAAAGTCCAAATTTTTTTTTACAAAATTACAATACAATGCATACAGTTTTTCCAGTTTTTATTTGCTTTGTGTATAACCAAAAGCGCAAAGTTCATATGTATATCAACTAACCCATTGAATTAAATATATATAAAATGTTGGAATAAAGTGTATGGAAATGCTATCATCTTTTGTTCGTTGAATTATAAAACTAATCCCATTTTACAAAACATATGGAAAAATAGAGCGGCGTTGACGAGGATAATCCTTGAATTCCTTTTTGTAGTTGCGATGTTTGGCCAAGGCCCAGATGGTCATCTGGAAGGCACCGGCAAAGGCAAACAGATAAGCTGCCAGGCAGCAGGTCATTACTGAAAAAGACAACCAGGCACCAATTTCAAAGGTATAATTGGGGCAAGATACCAGGCTGCAATATACAATAAGAAAAAACATTGAATGAAGTGCGACAAGAAGAAACCCAATTCAAATGCAATTTACTTGAACAACTTGGTCAAAGGGTTAGTGTCCGGCTCAGGAATACGGCGTACTTTAGTGCCAGGTGGACGCAAATTACGCAAGGCAACATGAATTGAAAAGTTACCCAATTCACAAAACTAAAGGAGAACAAAAATTATGAATAATGAAGTACAAGTCCGTTTATAGGTTTTAAAAACTTACAATAAAAGACATCAAAGCTGGCATAACTGTGCACAAGCATGGCGAAGTGTACAATGGATGATTGACATGATACGAGACATATGCCGTGAATCCCCAATAGTAGCTGCAATTCTTAAATAAATTTCGCAAAGGCATTGTAGCATGGGAGAAACGATGCACAAAGATGGTCTCCAGCAGACGCTTCACATAGTGGACTGTATAACAGCCGGCAGCAATACTGAAACAAAAAGAAAGAGCAACAGTGTTATGGAAGTGGTGGAAACGAAAAAAGAGGAGGAAGTGGAAGTGGTGGAGGAGAGCTTAAACGGGTTAATAATTATGCATGAGTTTGGTTCATTTCAGCGCTTTTGCATAAGTCTCTGGGTCAATAGGGTCGCAGCAGTTGTCGTTAATTCGAAATCGAAAGATGTGAAAGTCACACCAATACACACACACACAAATATACACACGTATGCATACACACACTTACTGCGTGGTCAGGGAGATTGGTTTGCTGGCCGCCTGGCCATAAATTAACTCCGGACGGAAATAGAAAAGCAAATAGACAATCAATGGTCCGGCATATTCAGCCAGGAAAACAGTTTTCCATCCAATTTGTGGCCCCAAGTCCTTAATGTAAACCTTATCTCCATTACTCAGCGACAACGACTGCAATGTGTCCGAATCCTTGACACTTTTACCACGAGAATCCAGACGCAGTGATTGGCGATTGGCATCCGGTGTTTGCTTTAAATTCTTATGAATTAAAACACGTAAATCGCTAATTGTAGTGCTGGGACTCGACACGGTCACCTTTCCGTAAGGTTTGCTAGACTTTGCGTTTACTATTTCGAGCTCCATATCTCAGCCGGTCGACACACACTATGACTAAAGTTGAATAAAAATGAATAATAATTGATTAAAGAAACTCGGAATTTGTGCTTTCCGTGCACACTAGATCTGGGAGTGTTGTCGATAAAAGGTATCGGTTTCTGTACAATGTTGAAAAACTAAAAAAGCCAAAAAAGTACTTTTAAAAATCTGTGCGGCTAGGTTTTTTCTTTCAGAGTAATTTATTAAGTTATCCCAAATCGTCTACACTTTAGTAGCCTTAGCCTTGTCGCTCAAACCAATTTGTATCACACACACACACACACACACACGCAATAGAACCAAACCGAAATTATATCATATTTTTCCAGTCAAGCCTAAAATTTACTTTCCATATTGTCGGTACAATTAAAAGAGCAAAAGCAATAAGCAATAAAAAACCAGTGAAAACTAAAAGTTCAAAAACCGCTTCCGAATTGTAATCTCTGTTGGATTGACATTTTAAAAGCATTTTAACTGTTGGTAAGTGCGAGCAACATAAATTTTACAACATACTTATTCAGACTTATTAAAACATAAGGGGACATTGTCGAACGAGGCCTTGATTTTGTACTCAACTTTTTTAAAAGTATTCTTTGGTTGAAAACATATTTTTAGTCAGTCAGTCGGACTCTGTACGTCTTAGCGGTCTTGTCTGAAAATTGTAAAATAACTTTTATTTTTCTACTCGGAATTACTCGGAAGTACTGTAAAAGTACGGAAACAAAATTAAATAATTTATTTTATCCTGTTTCTGAGTTTACTGGTGAGTATTAAGTCTCAAAAAGGAATATACAAAGGACTACAGAAATATTCTCATTCATTCGGGTTTGAATTTTCCGTCAATATTAGAAAGGTAAATGTTTTCAAAGCAGTTTTATTCGACCAGTGGAATTTTTTGAATAATATTGGAATAAATCTAAAATGTTGTGGGTTTACCAAAGGGTTAGTTTGATCCTTTTTAACCGATAGTGACAAATCAGGATATTGTGAGGTTTTAAATTCATGAAAAAAGAAACGGCTAAAACAGCCAAAAAAGAATTAGCCAGTGTGGCAACTCTGCACCGCGCAGATAAGATTGTTTTGCTTCTTTCCAAATATTTTATACAATATTTAAATATTTTGCGTTTGTTGCAATGGACTCAAATGTGAATCCGTTGGCCGTCATTCTGGTTTACTTTGATAGCAAAGGAGATCGCCTGCTTTATCGCTATCCATACCAGACTTTGGGTCAAGAGGTGGCCACCGAGGAGCAACGCAAGTATAGGAAACGGAATCCTTTTGCTGTTGTCCAAACGGACGATTTGCTGCAGACAACTGCAACCGCAACTAACAGCACCAGCAGCGTCAACGTTAACAATGGAGCCACTGGCCAGCCTTCGGGACAACAGACAGGTCAACAGGGACAGCTTCAAGGATTTGCCGATGAGGTTTTATCTGCTTTGTTTGCGGTCAAACCGCAGCTATGCAATCAGAAATTTGAGCTTAAGCTCAATGATGTGCGCTTTGTTAGTCATCCCACTCTAATACCGCATAAGGAGCAGCGACCCAGCAACGCCTCGGCGACTACCGTAAACACAGCGGCATCCGCATCATTGGCAACATCTGGTGTGGTTATGGCTTCTTGCTCTACTGCCGCCAAGAAGCAGCAAATGCTGATCAACATTGTCTTTGCATTGCATGCCCAGGCTAGCTACTCCATTGTAAAGTGCTACCATGAGCTTAGCAAGCGGCTCGGCTTGGCTTTGAAGTTTGAGGAGCAACGCAGCGGTTATCTCACAGAACAGACGGGACAAATGGCGCGAACGCATGATGAGCAGTCGCAGGAACAAAAACCGCTGGAACAAACCTTTGAGCTGATCGCAGAGCGATGCAGCTTGGCCCAGGCTCTTAAATCCATTTTCCATGATCTCTGTACCACTGGCCTGCTCAGCACCTCTCTAAATCACAATCTTACCCTCTGTTTTTGCTTGCCGGCTAAAGCTCATCAGCTGCATAAGAAGGGCAGTATGGTGGATCCAGAAACAATTGCCCGTTGCTTACGGGCTCTTAAGCCGTACCATGGAATGCTTTTGCTGGTGGACTTTGCTGAGCTTCTCGATTGTGTGCCACCCACTGGGGCTCGCATGCTTTGGCAACTTGTAGACGCCTACAATCCCTTGATCAGTCTTCAGAGTATGGCATCAAATGCGGATCTTAGTATCGAGCATGTCTATAAATTGGTCTCGCATTTGGTCTATTGGGCCAAAGCAACCATTATCTATCCGTTGTGCGAGACAAATGTGTATGTGATAGCTCCAGATGCCCCGCTACATACAAAATCGCATCTGGTAGAGAAATTCTCAGCTCGCTTTGCTGGCATGTCTCTGTTCGAGGTCATCTCCGATTTCTCGCTACCTACTTCTATTGGACATCTAACAACACCTCTGCAGCAGCCAGCCAGACAGGGCATCCTTGCCCAAATGGTTTTGTGGATGCTGCAGCACCATTTGCTAATGCAGTTGCACACGTATGTCCAATTCATGCCAAACGATGATGATGATGAGTTTGCCGACTCAGCTTCTTGCACCGCACAAAGACACAGCGATGCAGACGAACTGGACGATCAAATCGAAGATAATCTACATGGTGGATCTGTCTTCAGTGTATCTAGTCAACCGCTTCCTGTACCTTCAATTGGTCTCACCATTGGCCAAAGGCGAACAATTTCCGAGAATCATTCTTCGCTTGCTTCCGCATCGGATAATATTGTGGTACAGGCCTCATCCAGCCATAAGTCCAACTTTAGCATGACCGCCTCCCTCAGCACCGACAACTGCGATAGTTTAGATTCTATGGAGGATGAGCAGAAGCTTAAGGAACTGCTGTTGGTTTTCACCGATGCCGATCGGGCGGCTATTCGCCGCATTCCAGCTTCACTTAATGTAGATGATCTATCGCTTCTGGTCAAGCTTTATCAGATGGGCTATTTTAAAAGCGAGCATCATCTCGAAGAGATTATGTATTTCGAAAATTTGCGACGCTCCCAATTGTTGCAACTGCTAGACAAATTTCGTGATGTTCTTATCATTTATGAGACCGAAGATCCAGCCATTGCCTCAATGTACAATAACAAGTAGCTTTAAATCAAGCATTCCAAATGCATAGAAAACACATTTTTTTAAAATATTTTGTTAACCTATTTCTAATTAAATTAATGTAACAAAACGGCATCTATGAAATTTTATTTCAAATTAAGTCAACCGGGTAAATATTAACCCCAATGTTTCTGTTCCCCTTATTTCCGATTGAAAATTCATCGACTTATCGATAAACGGTCATAGAAGCTATAAAGGTGAACAGCAAGAGATTTACACCACAAAGCAAAATCCAATTTTAACAAGAAAGGAAGTGTTCAGACGCAATAAGAAAAGGAATCCATTTTAAGTGCATAACTGTAAAAAAAAAGTTTACATATATATTCAAAAGTTCAAGGAATCTTCTAATTCCCATTTTAAATAAGTTGTGAGAGTAAGGTGAGTGTATAAATTGAAAACGCAGTTTCTAATTTTAAAGCGTAGCAAGAGTCAGCTGTTGAAATTTTCACCTTTTATATAAACCCAATTATCGAATACGCATTATTTAAGTTTCCTTGTTGGTTGAATTGCGTTTTTCGTCAATTTAATGGGAATAAATTGAGGTATAAATAGATTTCGTGTATTTCTGGTGAAATTCGGTTATGACGACGTTGAAAATTCGAGAAGGTGCACACATACACACACACACGTACATATACATACATACGCACTCAAAATGCGATGGCGATGACAATGCAAACGGAACAAAGGTTTCAAAATGGTTGCCTAAACCCCCCGACATAACCTTCAGTTTTTCTTTGTTTGATAATTTTCCACCCTTTATAAAATTGTTAGAGCTTCTACGTGTCCAATTTTCACTGAGCGTAATTGTTTTTTCCTATGTAAGTCTGACGCATTAGCTTATGAATTTCGAAATTGATCTAATATTTTAGCATCTTTATTGCAATTGGGTCAAACATAGTTTCCATAAGGCCTTACTTCCTCTTATTTGTCCGTGACACATATGCATGTGCATATACATACATGCATGTGTACATATGTATGTATATGTACATCTGTAAGAACATCTGCATTCACATACCTACTTCTATCCAATCACATACCTGCATACAAATGTATGTACGTTCAACCACAAAAGCATCAAACTTTTCGTACAATAAAGTTACAACTGAATTTTTCTTAAATTTTCAGATAATACCAACATGCAGATTTTTGTGAAGACCTTGACTGGAAAAACCATTACCTTGGAAGTTGAAGCCTCCGACACCATTGAGAATGTGAAGGCCAAGATCCAAGACAAGGAGGGCATTCCCCCAGACCAGCAGCGTCTGATCTTTGCCGGAAAGCAGTTGGAAGATGGACGCACCCTGTCTGACTACAACATTCAGAAAGAGTCGACCCTTCACTTGGTGCTCCGTCTCCGCGGTGGCATGCAAATCTTCGTCAAGACGTTGACAGGCAAGACCATTACCCTGGAAGTCGAGGCTTCCGACACTATTGAGAATGTAAAGGCCAAGATCCAAGACAAGGAGGGCATTCCCCCAGACCAGCAGCGTCTGATCTTTGCCGGAAAGCAGTTGGAAGATGGACGCACCCTGTCTGACTACAACATTCAAAAGGAGTCGACCCTTCACTTGGTGCTCCGTCTCCGCGGTGGCATGCAAATCTTCGTCAAGACGTTGACAGGCAAGACCATTACCCTGGAAGTCGAGGCTTCCGACACTATTGAGAATGTGAAGGCTAAGATCCAAGACAAGGAGGGCATTCCCCCAGACCAGCAGCGTCTGATCTTTGCCGGAAAGCAGTTGGAAGATGGACGCACCCTGTCTGACTACAACATTCAAAAGGAGTCGACCCTACATTTGGTGCTCCGTCTCCGCGGTGGCATGCAAATCTTCGTCAAGACGTTGACAGGCAAGACCATTACCCTGGAAGTCGAGGCTTCCGACACTATTGAGAATGTGAAGGCCAAGATCCAAGACAAGGAGGGTATTCCCCCAGACCAGCAGCGTCTGATCTTTGCCGGAAAGCAGTTGGAAGATGGACGCACCCTGTCTGACTACAACATTCAAAAGGAGTCGACCCTTCATTTGGTGCTCCGTCTTCGCGGTGGCATGCAAATCTTCGTCAAGACTTTGACAGGCAAGACCATTACCCTGGAAGTCGAGGCTTCCGACACTATTGAGAATGTGAAGGCCAAGATCCAAGACAAGGAGGGTATTCCCCCAGACCAGCAGCGTCTGATCTTTGCCGGAAAGCAGTTGGAAGATGGACGCACCCTGTCTGACTACAACATTCAGAAAGAGTCGACCCTTCACTTGGTGCTCCGTCTCCGCGGTGGCATGCAAATCTTCGTCAAGACGTTGACAGGCAAGACCATTACCCTGGAAGTCGAGGCTTCCGACACTATTGAGAATGTGAAGGCCAAGATCCAAGACAAGGAGGGCATTCCCCCAGACCAGCAGCGTCTGATCTTTGCCGGAAAGCAGTTGGAAGATGGACGCACCCTGTCTGACTACAACATTCAAAAGGAGTCGACCCTTCATTTGGTGCTCCGTCTTCGCGGTGGCATGCAAATCTTCGTCAAGACGTTGACAGGCAAGACCATTACCCTGGAAGTCGAGGCTTCCGACACTATTGAGAATGTGAAGGCCAAGATCCAAGACAAGGAGGGCATTCCCCCAGACCAGCAGCGTCTAATCTTTGCCGGAAAGCAGTTGGAAGATGGACGCACCCTGTCTGACTACAACATTCAAAAGGAGTCGACCCTTCATTTGGTGCTCCGTCTTCGCGGTGGCATGCAAATCTTCGTCAAGACGTTGACAGGCAAGACCATTACCCTGGAAGTCGAGGCTTCCGACACTATTGAGAATGTGAAGGCCAAGATCCAAGACAAGGAGGGCATTCCTCCAGACCAGCAGCGTCTAATCTTTGCCGGAAAGCAGTTGGAAGATGGACGCACCCTGTCTGACTACAACATTCAAAAGGAGTCGACCCTTCATTTGGTGCTCCGTCTTCGCGGTGGCATGCAAATCTTCGTCAAGACGTTGACAGGCAAGACCATTACCCTGGAAGTCGAGGCTTCCGACACTATTGAGAATGTGAAGGCCAAGATCCAAGACAAGGAGGGCATTCCCCCAGACCAGCAGCGTCTGATCTTTGCCGGAAAGCAGTTGGAAGATGGACGCACTCTGTCTGACTACAACATTCAAAAGGAGTCGACCCTTCATTTGGTGCTCCGTCTTCGTGGTGGCATGCAAATCTTCGTCAAGACGTTGACAGGCAAGACCATTACCCTGGAAGTCGAGGCTTCCGACACTATTGAGAATGTGAAGGCCAAGATCCAAGACAAGGAGGGCATTCCTCCAGACCAGCAGCGTCTAATCTTTGCCGGAAAGCAGTTGGAAGATGGACGCACCCTGTCTGACTACAACATTCAAAAGGAGTCGACCCTTCATTTGGTGCTCCGTCTTCGCGGTGGCATGCAAATCTTCGTCAAGACGTTGACAGGCAAGACCATTACCCTGGAAGTCGAGGCTTCCGACACTATTGAGAATGTGAAGGCCAAGATCCAAGACAAGGAGGGCATTCCCCCAGACCAGCAGCGTCTGATCTTTGCCGGAAAGCAGTTGGAAGATGGACGCACCTTGTCTGACTACAACATTCAGAAGGAGTCCACCCTGCATTTGGTGCTCCGTCTCCGTGGTGGCTGCCAGGCTTAGTTTAGTCATAATAATGCATATTCCAAATAAATATTCAAGCAATCAAGAAATTTACTGCACTCAAGATTCCCATATATTTACAATTTGAAAGTTGGGCGTAATTCTCATCGGATAAAGGTAGCAAAGCGTAAAAGATATAAATTTAAAGTAAATAATATACAAATCTGGTCAATTTGGAAAAAGAACTAGAAATCTAACAAATTAGTTGGCTGACTTTTCGAAACATTCTACACTTCCCTTTCACATTGTTAAACTCTAAAAATTTCCGTTAAATAAAGAATTAATATTGGTTAAAAGAATGGTTTGATTAATGACACGCTGGCCAGATTTATATTCCAGAAAACATGGGTCTATATTGTTAAAAAAAAAAAAAAAACGAGAATCTGGATTAGTTAGTTTTGATATAAGGATGCTGGCAGTAGAGAATAAATCTGATTTGTAGATGGCGCCATAGAGCATTTATGGCAAAATGGCCACACTATTTTCTGAAAACGCTTTAGCCATTTTTTAGTTAAGCAAAAAGAAAATATACAATTGTTAATTTAATTTGCAGTAGAATAATTAAATAATGACAAAACTATTGCAACGTGTAGAAATTACATTACGCAGCTTCTACATTTTCAACTCGAGCTTTGGCCAAAGGGAAGGGGAGGTGAGTTCGAGCCCAAATCCAAAAACGCCCACAAATTGTAAATTCCTTGTATACTTTGTTGCAGGAGCACAAGAAGATTTTGTATTACTATCCCAATGATATAGAACTGAACACAAAAATCAAGGATGTTGGATTGAGTGAAGCCATTATAGCATTTACAGGGTGGGTAAATAAAACGTGACTCTCTTCGGTTTGAGTGGGAAGACGAAAACAATTCGAATCTCTCTTTTATTATTCACAGAACCTTCACCACCGATCATGATTGTAAAGCCCTGCACACCCAGAAGACCACCCAGCTCTTTTATCAACCCGAACCGGGTTATTGGCTAGTCATTGTCCTTAATGTTCCCAAAGAGATTAGGCTCAAGGATGGCGTTGAGGTGGCTGATTATCGTGGCGGTGAAGTCTCCGATCGCATTTTCAGAGCTGTGCTCAGGCAATGTTATAATTTCTATCGCTTCCAATATGGAGAATTCAGCAATAAGTTGACGGCCACGAATGTAGAGCAATTGGAGTCACAGCGTCAGGCATTGCAGGAGCAACTCCTCCAATTCTATGACAAATATTTGATCAAGGTTAAAGAACTATCAGGCAATTGTGATATAATGGATATGCTGCACTCTATCCAGTATTTGGCACTAGATAAAAGTCTATTCCTGCGTGCCCAAAACTTTAGCATGTTGTGCGCCACCTTTCCAGCTATTAAAGAGTGCATTATGCTCTACAATCACCAGGTTGTGTGTGGGGGCAAGCTTAGCGCTGGGGATTTATATAGTCTGCATGCCTACATTGTGGAAAATGTATTGTCCAAAGAGACATCCTCTGCAACCAATGAAGGAGAAGGTCGATTTGTGAGCAGTGTACAAGATGAGGTTACGCTGGTCGATGCCAATTTGCCGCCACCCCCTGTGCGTGTTCATCTGTCCTTGGGTTCTCACCATTTGCTCATCTACCGGGCGTTAAATGTTACGCTCTGCTTATTCTTAGATGGTAAGTGCCATTGGTTATATGAAGTTTTTTGTCAACCGAAACTTATCCTGATTTGATATCTGCTTTTCAGCTTCAGCTGCTGATCAAGCCGTACCCAAACCGGACTTCTACGAGGAATTGCACGCCTATATGGGTCCCCAGCTTATTTGCTTGGCCCGCGATATAGCGAACGAAATTTGCAAGGAAAGCATTATATCATCAATACTTGGAGGTGGAATAGAAAATGCTTCTGCTACGGCCGATTCTTCGGCACCGAAATATCTCTTCATTAATGAGCAAAGCTTGCAGCATCATACGAATATATATAGACATAGCAAATCGCTTCCCAACAATGTGATGAGTATCATTGCGGATCTAGCAAATCCCAGTGAGAGTTGGACTAATGCAGCAGCTGTCGCTGCCACTGAGGAGCTGCAAGTGAAAACCACTAATGACTATTGGATTGTCAAGCGACGCTGCAACTGGCGGCAATATTATGTGATTCTATGCAATAGTAAGGCCACTCTTTTGGATGTAACGCAGGAGGCAAAACGTATATTTGAACTGGAATTCAGAGATGATGTATTCTTTGACAAATAAACAGGAGTATGAGATAAATGAAGGGTGTACGCCAATTGTAAGGCCTTGGCCCAACCGCTTGCGACGATTGCCAGCAGAAATGACAAGATGCTGAGCCTGGGGCTGGGGTTGGTAGTTTTCAAGCCATCGCTACAGAACCGCTGCCATCGATGGTAGTGCTGTTGGGATCGTTATATACGTTCGTCACGGAGGATGAACTCGTTACGTTGTTTCCTCCGTTCGCTCCATTGTGTGTTTTACTCAATTTATGGACATAAATTCTGCGATTCGACATACAAATGCTGTAATAGTAGTGGTCGTAGTCGATGGTTATCCTTTCGCAACTGCTATTGTCCATAAAGTCCTTATCAATGCTAAAGTTGGGCGACAAACAGAACTTGCAAAATGAAATAACAGCAAAATATATGTTATGCATACCCGTACCTTTCGGTTAGGTTCAACAGACCCGTAATAACATTCGCAGTGCGTTCGTCATTCTTAAGCTCTCCGCTAGATTCTAAGACAGCTCCATCAAGGAGGACTAAGTGACCAATTTGATTGGCAGCAGTTTGCTTTTCCTTATCCATTGTTTTTGTTTTTTTCAAAGGCTGATTAAGCGTTTTGATGAAACGAAGTTGGCAGCACTGGCCGCCGTCAGGTCTATTTACAACCAGTGGCTCTGTTGAACATGTTGTCATGTCTGTCCAACATGCAACAAAAGAGCGCAGTTCATGCAAAAGAGTCCCCAACCTCGAACAAAAGAGTAAAAATCGTGAAAAATAGTACCAACATCAGGTAAAGGAGTCAAACTCCGACCATCGAGTCGAGCAAAAGAGTCAGACTCCGACCATCGAGTCGAACATGCAACAAAAGAGTACGTTCAGGGACGGGAAGCAAAGTGAGCTGCAAAATAGTTATCGCTGCACTCGATAAAATCGATGAATGGGGAATTTGGTAGATATCGATATTCGTCACCAACGATAATGCCGATAGTTCTCCAACTCTCATCTCCAATGTGAGTTTTTCATCCGTGCGAGTTCGTTAATAGCAACTGTAGCTCTCGTTAAAATCGAAATAAATTACCAGTAGTTTTAAATTAATTGACAAATTTGGTTGCGCAGCGTTTGAATAATAACTAAATTGTAAGTTGTATAGAAATTTGCATCGTTTGCTGTGTTTATATAGCTTTAAAATAAGTTTAAATTTTGTTTTCGGGTCAAACCACACCCTCGATAGACACATACATACACAAATGTATACATGAAAAGAAAATCCAATTAACGCACTTAAATGTTTGTGGAAATACTTACTTATGTGTATTAGAAACTATTTCTCTTTTACTTAGTTTTTGAGTGCAAAAAGTTCTGTATCTTATAAATTCAATGTGTATATTGTAATATTTTAGCTTCAATTTTATATCTGTGTGTGTGTGTTTGTATGTGTGTGTACGTCATCGGTGGTGCGTCGGCAACTTCAATGAGAGAGAAAGCGCAGAGGCTGCCGGGCATGATGAGATGATGTTTACGAAGAGAGGAAAACCACCAAAATTGATTTTGCCAGGCAAATGTCCTTGACTTTGTCGGTAAATTGTATTTTGGACTTGTTACCTTACTTTTTTTTTGCTCAGGTTTATTGCTCATAATTCCAAACTGTCTGCATTACGTCATCCCCCAGTGGCAGCGCTATTTTCTGATAGACACTTCAATTAATGTAGGCTTTGCATGTGTGTTAGTGTAAGTTATAGAGAGAGAGAGCGAGCACACGCATTCCAAACAAAATTTCACGCTCTCTCCCGCTGTTCATCGCTCTCTCTCTTGTTTTCTCTTGCTGGCTTGGGGTAGGGGGCTGACGCTCGTACACTTGCTATTTTGTGTTGTTGTTTTTATTTAGTACGCGATAAACAGTTAAATTGCCTTCAATATGAATGGATGAAGGTGTATGTGTGTGTGTGTATATATATATATTTGTTTGTGTCAACATTGTAAGGCTGCTTCCAGCGAAAAGTATGGCTTACTGCTGTATACCGTAATCATTGAACTATGTATTAACATTTCTTCCGAAAATTTCATGATACAGTTAAATGTATTTCCTGTAAAGTTTTCGAAAGAACTTTTAAGGAAAAATGTTTGAAATGTAAATTTATAACCCTATATTCATATATGTATACTATAGTATAGCTCTACTTTGCACAACTGTGTCCCCTTAGTTTACCGTTTCCTGTGGCCGTTCTGCTTGCGTGATAGATTTTACACATGTATGTGTGTACATTTATATTTGTAGTGTGTATGCATGTGTGTATGTTTTTGTGTGTGTACATTTGTATGTGTGTATGTGGCATTGGTTTGTTGTGTGTTTGACCCACCCTTTTGTCGAAGATTTGTTTGTTCCACTTCTCGACAGTAGTCTCTCTGTTTCTCCACCCCCCTTGGGTTGGGCCATGATGTCACACTCACGACAAAGACAACAAAAACAAATAAAATTCTTCCTCTGCCAATTTGACCTCTTCTATTAACATTTATTTCTAAATTATTAAGTAATCAAATTGAAGAAAAATTTCAAAAATTTGTGGTAATCTTACTTATCAGTATGATGTATGTATGTGCGTGTGTTAGTTTTTCAATTATTATAAGATTATGTCTATATCTTACTTACCTTTTCCACTAACCTTTAGCAATCAAATTTGATTTTTCATCCTCTCGTAGTTTCTACAGTATCTTTTAATTAAATTGAGTGTGCGTTTGTGAATCAAAATCAAAAAAAAAAGTGATGTCATGAAAAAAAAAAGTATAATAATATAAATGTTAAACCTATTTTAAAACCAAACAAAAAGCAACTTCAAATGTCTACAAAAAAATTAAAGAAATAAATATAAATCAAAGAAACAGCCGAGCGTACAAGCAAACATTTCTCTTCTCTCATTTTCTGTTACAGGAAAGCAGAGCTAAAGAGAGAGTATTAATTGCTAAGGCTAAAAGAGTCGAGTCAAGAGATTGTGTGAGAGATAGAGAAAGAAAGAGATAAAGAGAGTGGAGTGTGGAGGAGGTCAGGAAATGGAAGATTCTAAAAATAAGAAAAAACTAACATAAACTCTATTATTGACGGAAAGATGCACAAAATGGAAGCACAAGTACTGGTACAGCTGCTGGAGCACCTAAAGAAAACTCCACGGTCCCAATTGCCATCGAAATTCATTAATTTCTTTAATATTCCACATAAGGGCCAGAGTCAGAACCATAGATGTAGCTTGGAGGACTTTGCTATTTACTATTTGGCTGCACTGCGTCAGCATACGGAGCTTTATTTTCGCATCAATGAGACGGAAACACCAAAAGCTTTGACCCCAATAAAACAACCACAATCGAGAAATGCAACTACAACAACAACGCCAGCAGCACCAACAAATGATCCAAATGAATCTCTTGGCCATCATAGTATCAATAGCAGCTCATCGTCATCCATATGCACTCCAGGACGGAATCAACAGCATCCGAGACGATCAACTTTTTCAAGTACACCGCATAGTAATAACCGCAGTGGCGGCGGAGGAGGAGGCAATAATAGCTTGTGCTTGGGTGATTTTCTGGTCAATACACCAAATCAAAGTCAGCAGCAGCGTTCGAAAAAGAAAACCACGCCACAACAACAGCAAGGAACGCCATCATCATCCTCTTCATCCCAGGCACAGCAGCAGCAAACAAAGCCACGACGTCGTGTCTTACCCATGACCATCAGCAAGAATGTTTCGGCAAATTCATCATTTGGCGACACCAGCTCCTTTAGCAATGACAACAATCTGTGGCGACTCTCGCACAATAGTGAACTCTTGGATCGCAGTCAGGGCGCAGCTCTAGAACTAGAGACACGTCAAACCTTGATCCTGAAAAAGCATGAAATCAGGAATGAGGCACCTGTTAGTGGCGGTCCACTTGACAGACCTATTCAAGAGATTGGTAATGCATCGTCAGACGGCGGCGGCAAGCAAATGACAAAGGAATTTGATTTAAATGGTCTTCATAATCAAAAGCAATTGGAATTATTGGCCACAATTTATGAGCAATTAATAAATTTGAATTTGGTTCCCAATGTTTTGGGGGAACTGGGATACCAATTGCAATTACTAAACAACATACACGATGTGAGCAATGAGGGTATATGTCAAAACGATTTGGACTCTAGCTCCTCCTCACCCATGGGCAGATTGACCTTACACAAGGATTGCATTTACTTTGTTCTACGTTTGCTTGAGTATCAAATAAAATTGCTAATGCAATTGGATAGAAAATCTCTCAGTGTTTTGCTGCAGCAAGAACGTTTGAGCCTTTTACCCAAAGATTTGCTGATGAAACTCGAATTAAAATGCCAACAGAAACAGGAAAATTTCAAAAACAGTACCGAATCAAATGCAAGAATAACAAATCAACAGCAAAATGTGTACTATCATCAGGAAAAGGATTCGCGTGATAATTTTCCCACACAAAATGAATTTGTTGCCTTCAAGGCACAACGTGATCATTTTTATAAATGCCTAAAATATTGGGAACTAAGTCATCTAAATAGAATATTCAATTTCAAAAGTGAAATGACTCATAAAATACGAGAGATTTTCGTTGCATCGGAACATGCAGTTAATATGGCTCATTTCGCCAAGTTATTTGTTAGCCAATTAATTATTTCGGCTAGCGAGACGACTGAATCTCCCGAAGAGCTGGGCTTAAAACTCGATCAATTGAGACTTAATCGTCTGGCCCAGAGATTGGTCACATCGAATTCCAGCGTAGAGGATCAATTCCCACGATCGCAGAGTTTCTTTCGTGATTTCATCAATGAATGTGGATCTCTGGCGTTTATGGAGCAGCTTAAGTTGGCCCTCTATGCACAATTGTTGCGTTACAATGACTCCACCTTTGAGATGGTTCAGATGCAACAGAATCAAGATGAAGACCAGCCGCCCTCCGCCCAACAAGGTCCATTTATAGTGCGGCCACAAATTCTAGCCAATATGCTGATTTTGGCCAAATTCTTGGGCTATATAATGGCATTGCCATTTAATCAGGGCAACAGCAGCAGCAGTCACAGTGCTCAATCGACATTTGTTTGCCCTCAGCAATTGCAATTGCGGTCTCATTTTCAACCAAATTTCAATTTACTTCAGATTCTAGAGCACTCAATGGGTCAGGGTAAATTATTAATTACATTACCCTGGCTAGTACAGTATTTGGTCATGCTGGATATTGTCACTTTACAACTGCCCGATATTTTGGCCACTCTTGATCTTTTATATGCTCTCTATGCCAAAGCTACGCCCATGGATAATATTCAATCGGAAGCCGTCTTCATAATACGCAGCTCGATCGGTTGGCTAATGGAGGCTCAACCGCAATTGGTTAACTCTTACTATACATATCGATCGAGTGGTTCATGTGTGGGGGTGAGCCTTGTCGATAATTGTATCCATGGACTGTTGCAAACTGTGAATAAAACCGATAGCCAAAGACTACCGATGATGGAAGAACTGCTGACTGTGGCCTGTCCGTCTCTCAATGAATTCAGAGTAACCATTATGACATGTAGGCCGACGCAGAGTACTTCCCGAAGTGGACGTTATCGTTATATAACCACACGCCTCGAGCAGCTCAATCAGAGCAATAGCGGTAGTCCCTCCTCCTCATCCTCAACTTCGCTCCTCACTGGCCACGGCCAAAGGGTTGTTCTCAATGCTGGCGAGTTGCAACAGCGGCAATTGCAAGAGGCTTTTCTACATTCCCAAAATGCCTCCATGCGGCGTCTTATCGAATTCGTAACCGAACGGAGTTTCAAGTGTGTAGTTAAGGATGCCCAAATCAATATATTGCTGCCATCTAAGGCCTCTGCCGATGCCCAGGTTAATGAGATTACGTCCACGCACACACAAGAGGTTCTTAAGAATCTTCAAGAGATCTATCAAACTACTAGATTGCAAGCATGCCAACGTTGGACAGAGGAAGTTCCACACATGTTGGATCAACGGATAGAACAGTCATTGCAGGCCCTTCTACCAGCCAATACCAATGCCATAGTCCAGCTCTCCTACTCTCACATAATACGCACCACAGCTCAACCTCAGCTTCAACAATGGTTACAATCAAGCGTCATGCAATCGAATTTCTATCATGGTGATCTCCATGAACTTGCTGGCAAAATATGTCGCTCCAATAAGAATAAATTACACACTGGCGAAACTGGTAGCGTCACTGGTAGCGTCACTGGCAGCGTCACTGGCACCGGCACCAACAGCGGCTCATCCAGTGAGATGTGTCTGAGTCCAGATCCCAGTTTGAGTCTCTCTGAGTTGTTGTATGATCTGCAGCAGTGGTTACATTGCCTCAGTTTGAAACCAAGAAATAATTTGTTTTATTGTCCGAATTTACTTGTGCTCATTCAACGAGCACGTCAAGGCTGCCGTTTGTCACAATTGCCTACCGTTTTTTATCAGCTAATTGGCTCAGGAATGGTGCGTCTAAATCAGCTATTGATTTGTAAGCAGCCGCAACTATTAAGCCAAGAGATTTTATCCAACACCTGCGACATTTGGCAAGCACCACAAATGGCCGAATGTTGTAAATCTCCTGGCATTTTTGATGATCTACTTAGTGTGACATTCATACAAGAATTGGATGCTACTCCAGGACGTTATCAATTGCTTGAAAAGCTTCTTCTGACCATGCTGGATAGGGGCATTGTGAATGCCAATGAGCTCAATGAAATGATTATGCCACTTTTCAAGCAAGATTGGCCGACTGCTACTTGGACAGAACTCTCTCGATTGCTGCAACAGCTCTCGCTTAGTTCCAAGAATGCTTCAATGACAACAGCTAAAGACGATGATCGTTCCACAAGTCCCGAAGATGATGCCAAATCGCATCTTTTTATGGAAATGCTGGCCGATCTGTCGCGTGATTTGGATAGTTTTTAAACCCCCCTTCTCATTGACGAAATGCCTGTCGATTATGTCATTTTTTGTTTTTTGTATTATTTGTGAGAATAAAATGCTACAACAACTGGAAAATAGCTTGGAATTTACTTTTATGCTGGGCGATAAGATAACGATAAGCAAAAAGGCCCCCTCTATTTAGTTTCCAGTCTCTCAATCGTACATATATTTGGATGCGATGCGTCACCCAGTCGATGACATGAAACCGAAGCGAGGTCAGAAGTAATGTTGTTAACAAGCCAGCCGAAACGATAATTGCGCTCATCTCAAGGTGGACTGACCGACCGATTGAAGCAAACTCACAGGAGAATCGAATCAAAGTGCAAGCAAATAGTGATAATCAATTTGAAATTAAATAATTTCCAGTAATAATCAAAGTAAATATTAAGCACTGGACACTGGGTGGAACCTAGAACCGCCGTTTGGCATTAAAAGGGGAACGGGGTTTTTTGTTAATTTTTGCGATGACTTCATTTTAGCGCCACGCAAATTGAAACTGGCAGAGATTTGGGATTGAGAGTAGTTAGTTACTTAGTTAACGAATTGTCTGAGACAGAGATCGGCACTCAACAGAATGAAATTAGAGCGATTATATAATAAGACTAAACAAAGCTTTGCTAATTGAAACTAATTAACTAATCGTTCTCTCTCTGTGCCTCTTTTATTTACAGTTGTGCACGGGCAAAATTTAAATGAAGTGAAAGCAGTATTAAAAGAGCAACGAAAAAAAAGAGCAGTACAGAGTAAGTGTTTTTTATTTTTCCTTTACCTCTTCTTTTTTATCATCTCTCTCTCTCTCTCTCCCTTTCTGCTTTGTAGATTTTTGAAAAACCACCCAAAAACGAACGAAAAATAATAAACTAAACGACCAGTGAAATGGAGAACTTTACACCGAAGGAGGTGAAAATCCTCGAGACTGTCGAAGATATACAGGAGCGACGTGAACAGGTTCTGTCGCGTTATAATGAATTCAAAATTGAGACAAGACAGAAGCGTGAGAAACTTGAGGATTCGCGTCGCTTTCAATACTTTAAACGTGATGCCGATGAATTGGAATCATGGATACATGAGAAGTTGCAGGCTGCCAGCGAGGAGAGCTATAGGGATCCAACAAATTTGCAAGCCAAGATACAGAAGCATCAGGCCTTCGAGGCCGAAGTTTCGGCGCATAGCAATGCTATCGTATCGCTTGATAACACTGGCCAGGAGATGATCAATCAGCAGCATTTTGCCTCGGAGACCATTCAGCGTCGTTTGGATGAGTTGCATCAGCTGTGGGAGCTTTTACTTAGCCGCCTAGCCGAGAAGGGTTTGAAGCTACAGCAAGCTTTGGTTCTGGTACAATTCCTTCGACAATGCGAAGAGGTCATGTTTTGGATTAAGGACAAGGAGACCTTTGTCACAGCCGATGAGTTTGGCCAAGATCTGGAGCATGTGGAGGTGTTGCAACGTAAATTCGATGAATTCCAAAAGGATATGGCCTCACAGGAGTATCGTGTGACTGAAGTCAATCAATTGGCCGATAAACTAGTTCAGGATGGTCATCCTGAGCGTGATACCATTACCAAACGCAAGGAGGAGCTCAACGAAGCCTGGCAGCGTCTGAAACAATTGGCCATTGTCCGCCAAGAGAAGCTGTTTGGTGCCCATGAGATTCAACGTTTTAATCGGGATGCCGATGAGACTGTTGCCTGGATAGCCGAAAAGGATGTGGTTCTCTCTTCAGACGACTATGGTCGTGATTTGGCCAGTGTACAGGCTCTGCAACGTAAGCACGAGGGTGTTGAACGTGACTTGGCTGCTCTGGAAGATAAGGTATCCACCTTGGGTGCTGAGGCCCAGCGTCTTTGCTCCATTCATGCCGATCACAGCGATCAGATTCGTGACAAACAGGCGGAAATCGCCAACTATTGGCAGAGTCTGACGGCTAAAGCTCGCGAGCGTAAGCAGAAACTGGATGAATCCTACTATCTACATCGTTTCCTTGCCGATTTCCGTGATCTGGTGTCGTGGATCAATGGAATGAAGGCAATTATTTCTGCCGATGAACTGGCCAAGGATGTGGCTGGTGCTGAAGCCCTGCTTGAGCGTCATCAGGAGCATAAGGGCGAGATTGATGCTCGCGAGGATAGCTTTAAATTGACCACCGAATCTGGCCAGAAACTTCTCGAGCGCGAACACTATGCTGCTGCCGAAATCCAAGAGAAATTGGCCGCTCTTGAAAATGACAAAAGCTCGCTGTTATCCCTGTGGGAGGATCGTCGCATTCTCTATGAGCAGTGCATGGATTTGCAATTGTTTTACCGCGACACCGAACAGGCCGACACCTGGATGGCTAAGCAAGAGGCCTTCTTGGCCAATGAAGATCTGGGTGATTCCCTAGACTCTGTGGAGGCATTGATCAAGAAACACGAGGACTTTGAAAAGAGCCTCGCTGCCCAGGAAGAGAAGATCAAGGCGTTGGATATCTTTGCCACCAAACTTATCGATGGCCAGCACTATGCTGCCGATGATGTAGCCCAGCGGCGACAAATGCTTCTGGCCCGTCGCGCTGCTCTCCAGGAAAAGTCGGCTAAGCGCCGTCAATTGCTCGAGGACTCGAATCGCTATCAGCAATTCGAACGCGATTGCGATGAGACCAAAGGCTGGATTAGTGAGAAGCTGAAATTCGCCACCGATGACAGCTATCTGGATCCCACGAATCTGAATGGCAAAATGCAAAAGCATCAGAACTTTGAGCATGAACTGAATGCTAACAAATCGCGTATTGAGGATATTACCAATGTGGGCACGGAGTTGATCGAGAAGCAGCACTACGCCGCCGATCAGATCAACACGCGCATGCAGGAAATCGTTGTCCTGTGGGAGACTCTCGTTCAGGCTTCCGATAAGAAGGGTTGCAAGTTGAATGAAGCCTGCCAGCAACAGCAATTCAATCGCACCATTGAAGATATTGAGCTCTGGCTCAGCGAAATCGAGGGACAACTGTTGTCCGAGGATCACGGAAAAGACTTGACTTCAGTGCAGAATCTGCAGAAGAAGCATGCTCTTCTCGAGGCTGATGTGATGGCCCATCAGGATCGCATTGAGAGCATTAAGGTGGCTGCCAATAAATTCATTGAATCCGGCCACTTTGATGCCGATAACATTCGCAACAAGGAAGGCAATCTCTCGGCTCGTTATGCCGCCCTGGCAGCTCCCATGGGAGAGCGTAAGCAACATTTGCTTGACTCACTTCAAGTGCAGCAATTGTTCCGTGATTTGGAAGACGAGGCTGCCTGGATTCGCGAGAAAGAGCCCATTGCTGCCTCGACCAATCGTGGACGCGATTTGATTGGTGTTCAGAATTTGATAAAGAAACACCAGGCTGTTCTGGCCGAGATCAACAATCATGAGGCTAGACTCTTGAATGTTATCAGCTCAGGCGAGAATATGCTTAAGGATCAGCCTTTTGCCAGCGAGGATATACGTCAGCGCTTGGAGGCTCTGCAGGAGCAGTGGAACAACCTAAAGGATAGATCCAATCAGCGCAAACAGGATTTGGATGACTCATTGCAGGCCCATCAATACTTTGCCGATGCCAATGAGGCGGAGTCGTGGATGCGTGAAAAGGAACCAATTGCCACCGGCAGCGACTACGGCAAGGATGAGGATTCTTCGGAGGCGTTGCTGAAGAAGCATGAGGCTCTCGTTTCGGATCTTGAGGCTTTCGGCAATACCATCCAAGGATTGCAGGAACAGGCCAAGAACTGCCGCCAACAGGAGACTCCAGTGGTCGATATTACCGGCAAGGAGTGTGTTGTGGCCCTCTATGACTACACGGAGAAATCACCGCGCGAGGTGTCCATGAAGAAGGGCGATGTCCTTACTCTGCTTAATTCCAACAACAAGGACTGGTGGAAGGTGGAAGTGAACGATCGTCAGGGTTTCGTTCCAGCTGCCTACATTAAGAAAATTGAGGCCGGTTTAAGTGCCTCTCAGCAGAATCTGGTGGACAACCATTCGATTGCCAAGCGCCAGAATCAAATTAACTCCCAATACGATAATCTACTGGCTCTGGCTCGCGAACGCCAGAATAAGCTGAACGAAACGGTCAAAGCTTATGTTTTGGTACGCGAAGCAGCCGATTTGGCTCAATGGATACGCGACAAGGAGAATCATGCCCAGATTGCTGATGTCGTTGGCGAAGATCTCGAGGAGGTTGAGGTCTTGCAAAAGAAATTCGATGACTTCAACGACGACCTAAAGGCCAACGAAGTGCGTCTCGCGAATATGAATGAAATTGCCGTCCAGCTAACATCGTTGGGCCAGACAGAGGCAGCCCTAAAGATTCAAACCCAGATGCAGGACCTCAATGAGAAATGGAACAATCTGCAGTCTCTCACCGCCGAGAAGGCCAGCCAATTGGGATCGGCTCATGAAGTGCAACGTTTCCATCGTGATATCGATGAGACCAAGGATTGGATTGCCGAAAAGGCCAATGCTCTCAATAATGATGACCTCGGCAAGGACTTGCGCAGTGTGCAGACATTGCAGCGCAAGCACGAGGGTGTCGAACGTGATTTGGCTGCCCTGCGCGACAAGATCCGTCAGCTGGACGAGACAGCCAATCGCCTAATGCAATCGCATCCGGATACGGCTGAACAGACCTATGCCAAACAGAAGGAAATCAACGAGATGTGGGATCAAATTATCACCAAATCGACGGCACGCAAAGAGAAGCTTCTCGACTCGTACGATTTGCAACGTTTCCTCAGTGATTATCGCGATCTATTGGCCTGGATCAACTCGATGATGAGTTTGGTGACCTCCGATGAATTGGCCAATGATGTAACCGGTGCCGAGGCTCTGATTGAACGTCATCAGGTAAGATAGATAGGCAATGGCTGCGGCAATTGCCAAAAACAATTGAATCTATAAATCAGAAATCCTTTCCAGCCCGTGGACCAATATACATATGAGATAAATTTTTACTTCATGACATTTTCATCGATTAAACAATTTATCTTTTGTTTGTTTTTTTTTTTTTTTTTGTCTTTCTTTGTGCATCAATATTATTTTAATTTCTTTGGGTTGGTTTTTCGACTCCAACTTCAAAATGGTTAATGGTTCATGACAACATCTCTTCCCCCCCTCTCTGATCACATGGTAATGTGTGTTTCTGCATTTAAAATAAAAACCAAATACATTTCACACTCAGGCACAACGTGCTGAGATTGAGTTTACTCTGGGCA
Source organism: Drosophila willistoni (assembly GCF_018902025.1). Classification (NCBI taxonomy): domain Eukaryota; kingdom Metazoa; phylum Arthropoda; class Insecta; order Diptera; family Drosophilidae; genus Drosophila; species Drosophila willistoni. Next base: position 1,258,094 of record NW_025814058.1, read on the forward strand.
GCAGCTCAGCAGCTGCCGCCGCTCAACCAACAACATCAACAACTGCATCAACATCCGACGACGAGGTAGCCCCCATATTCATATCTCACCAGATCGTTTATTTTTTGTGTGTTTTCTTTGTTTCTGTGTTGGCGAATTGCTCTGTGCTCATACATTTCACCTACAAATACCAAATGCCCTAAACATATATACATACACCTCTTGTATATATATATATATCTTTGATTTTTGCTTTCTACTATTAAACAAAACAAACACTTTATACAAGTACTCTTGGCCTTAATAACTTTAGACTTTTTGTTTTGTTGTTTTCTCTAATCTCTGCTTTATTCACACGCACACACAAACACACATTCATCGTGAATAAATAACAAATATAGATCGATCATTAAAACATTCATATTTCAGTCAATCATCTAATCGGTCATATATTCATCCCATTCATCTGAAGTAGAGACTTGTTCGTTTCTATATCAAATCATGTGGACTACATGAGATGCGAATGATACAAAAATGGAATAATTATACAGTGGTGGAAACAAATTTAAGACATTTGATTTTTAGATTTAGCGATCTTTTATTTCCAAATTATGAAATCGGACAAAAGAACCCTTTGAACCCTTAGAAAAAGTTTCGGGTCCAGTAAAACTAAGATGAGTTATGTATATACCACAAATTCCCAATTTCGACCTGGTTCAAACAAATTACCAAGCAATTACCTATACTGGAATAGGAGATCAAGAGAAATCAAAAATGAAAAATAAACAAACACTTTATAAATATAGATAGGCCCTAGAGTGTGAATGGCTAGTTGCCAAGAGGTTTTCACAAGAAAATAAACAATTAGAACACGAATGTGAATAAGAATTCAATGCAGAAGGTACATGATATCGTCAATTAATAGAATTGGGTCAGCAATTGAACCAATTACTCGACCAAGTTAGAACTATCAGTCAGACAAATGATCAATGTTAAAACTCCATATGTACATACATATATATGACTCTCCTACTTTATATTGTATTAATTAAATGAAGGCATTTAGGAATTCAAATATAGAAACACATATATAAATATATAATCCATTGGCTGATATTCATCTAAAATTCGATGTATAAAGAAAGGACTTTTTTGGGAATTTTACTATTTTCATTCATTTTGGTTTCCATATCAAACAAAATCTCAATCACTTTGGTTTCTGGACTCTCATTTCGCTTTCGTTCATCCCTCCTCCTTTTTCCTCTCATACATTGTTTAATGTTAATTTATTGTTTAAACGTTTTGATGTTGTTTTTTTTTTTTTTATCATTTACTAATTTTGTTCGTATTTTGCCAAGAAAATATAAGAAAACCTTCCACCAATTTTCGGCCAACAAATCGATCGCGTTGCATTGTTGTTCTAACCTTTGGCAATTGTTTCAATTTATTTAAATCAGTAATTCTAACAATTTGAATTTCCTTTTTCGAATTTTCTTAGGAACATCGCACTGAAATCGATGCTAGAGCCGGCACTTTTGGTGCCTTCGAGCAATTTGGCAATGAATTGCTGCAGGCCAATCATTATGCCTCTCCTGAGATTAAGGAAAAGATTGAGGATTTGGCAAAGGCACGTGAAGATTTGGAGAAGGCCTGGACCGAACGTCGCCTGCAATTGGAGCAGAATCTGGATCTGCAGCTGTATATGCGTGATTGTGAGCTGGCCGAGTCATGGATGTCGGCCCGTGAGGCTTTCCTTAATGCCGATGACGATGCTAATGATGCGGCCGGTGGCAATGTGGAGGCTTTGATTAAGAAGCATGAAGATTTCGATAAGGCCATCAATGGGCATGAGCAAAAGATTGCCGCCCTGCAGACTGTGGCCGATCAGTTGATTGCCCAGAATCATTATGCCTCCAATTTGGTGGACGATAAGCGCAAACAGGTTTTGGAGCGCTGGCGTCACCTCAAGGAGGGTCTGATCGAGAAACGTTCTCGTCTGGGCGATGAGCAGACCTTGCAGCAATTCTCGCGCGATGCCGATGAAATTGAAAACTGGATTGCCGAGAAATTGCAATTGGCCACCGAAGAGAGTTACAAGGATCCAGCCAATATACAATCGAAACATCAGAAGCATCAGGCCTTTGAGGCCGAACTGGCGGCCAATGCTGATCGCATTCAGAGTGTTCTGGCCATGGGTGGTAATCTGATTGATAAGAAACAGTGTAGCGGCTCAGAGGATGCGGTGCAAAAGAGATTGACTCAGATTGCCGATCAGTGGGAATATTTGACTCACAAGACGACTGAGAAGTCACTCAAGCTTAAGGAGGCCAACAAGCAGCGCACTTATATCGCTGCTGTCAAGGATTTGGACTTCTGGTTGGGCGAGGTCGAGAGCCTGCTGACCACTGAGGATTCTGGTAAGGATTTGGCATCTGTCCAAAACCTCATGAAGAAGCATCAGTTGGTCGAGGCGGATATCGTGGCGCACGAAGACCGAATTAAAGACATGAACAACCAGGCCGATTCCTTGGTCGAGAGCGGTCAGTTTGACACTGCTGGCATCCAAGAGAAGCGTCAGAGTATTAATGAACGCTACGAGCGTATCTGCAATCTGGCCGCTCACCGTCAGGCCCGTCTCAATGAGGCGCTCACTCTGCACCAGTTCTTCCGCGATATTGCCGATGAGGAGAGCTGGATTAAGGAGAAGAAGCTGCTTGTTGGCTCTGATGATTATGGTCGTGATTTAACTGGCGTTCAGAATCTAAAGAAGAAGCATAAGCGTCTTGAAGCTGAGCTTGCCAGCCATGAGCCGGCTATTCAGGCTGTCCAGGAGGCTGGCGAGAAACTGATGGATGTATCCAATTTGGGTGTACCCGAAATCGAACAACGTCTTAAGGCCCTCAATCAGGCATGGGCTGAATTGAAGAATTTGGCTGCCACACGTGGTCAGAAATTGGATGAATCGTTGACCTATCAACAATTCTTGGCCCAGGTGGAAGAGGAGGAGGCATGGATCACTGAGAAACAGCAGTTGCTCTCTGTCGAAGACTATGGTGACTCTATGGCCGCCATTCAGGGTCTGCTTAAGAAGCACGATGCCTTCGAGACGGACTTTGCCGCCCATAAGGATCGTTGCTCTCTGATCTGTGACCAGGGTAGTGAGCTTGTGGAGGCCAAGAATCACCATGGCGACTCGATTGCCCAACGTTGTCAACAGTTGCGCAATAAATTGGATAACCTAAATGCTTTGGCCGCACGCCGCAAGGGCTTCTTGCTGGACAACTCGGCCTATTTGCAATTCATGTGGAAGGCCGATGTTGTGGAGAGCTGGATCGATGACAAGGAAAACTATGTGCGATCTGATGAGTACGGACGTGACTTGTCCACTGTGCAAACGCTCTTGACCAAACAGGAGACATTCGATGCAGGTTCGTTTTCATTGAGTTCTATATAGTTGGTTAATGTATAGTAATATAATTTTGTGTTTTAGGTCTCAATGCCTTTGAACAGGAGGGCATCCATAATATTACCGCTCTGAAGGATCAATTGATTAATGCTAATCATGCCCAATCGCCGGCTATACTCAAGCGTCATGGTGATGTGATTGCTCGTTGGCAGAAGCTGCGCGATGCGTCTGATACACGCAAACAGCGTTTGTTGGCCATGCAGGAGCAATTCCGCCAAATCGAGGAACTCTACTTGACATTTGCCAAGAAAGCTTCGGCCTTCAATTCTTGGTTCGAAAATGCCGAAGAGGATCTCACAGATCCTGTTCGCTGCAATTCGATCGAAGAAATACGCGCCCTGCGCGACGCCCATGCACAATTCCAAGCGTCTCTCTCATCGGCCGAAGCTGACTTTAAGGCATTGGCAGCACTCGACCAGAAGATCAAGAGCTTTAATGTTGGACCGAATCCATACACATGGTTCACCATGGAAGCTCTTGAGGAGACCTGGCGTAATCTGCAAAAGATCATAGAGGAACGCGATGGCGAACTTGCCAAGGAGGCCAAGCGTCAGGAAGAGAACGATAAGCTGCGCAAAGAGTTTGCCAAGCATGCCAATCTCTTCCATCAATGGCTAACCGAAACGAGGTGAGTTTTGATGGGCCTTCATTTTGGAAACCTACTTTAGGGTATAAACAAACCCATACCCAAAACTCGACGCACACACACACACACCCAAAATCATACATACATACATATATATATTGACTGAAAACAATTCTTGTGGTCCCCCGAGGTGACTTCCCCGAGCTCATCGTTGCTCTCTGTGTGGCAAATTCTCACATAAACCAAACATCAAACTGAAAACGTTCCAATTCTATATTTTTCTAGATATTATATGCTGGGTTATAATCGTCAAGGGTAAACAAATTCTCCGCCACTCTCTGCGTTTTAATTTAATACTTTTCGTTTTGATTTCTCTTCTTGTTTTCTTTTATTTATTGTGTTTATTTCTTTCGTTTTTAATTTGATGTAAACGCGAGTGTTCAAGTGGCTGCGCCGTATATACACAAATTGCACATACCTACATATACATATATATGTATGTATATACCTATATAGTGTGTATATAGTGTGTGTGTGTGTTTGTGTATATATATTTTTATATATAATCCACTAATCGAGAGTGTCTTCTTTTGAAACTCTTTTGCTTTAGCCAAAAAAAAAAAACGCTTTGTATATATTCATATATATATTTAAATATATATACATATCTTCTATTATTCTATGACCGCGCAAGGATCTAATAATAATAATTTGAAAGTTTGTTTGTTTTTTTTCCCGTTTAGAACGTAGCGAGTGCACTGCCGTTTTCGAGACTTTCAATCGATTCAAAATGATTCTCAAATTAATTATTTAACACGAGATTAGGCTGAAAAGTAAATGTAATAGGGCAAACGCAATTTCTTGATTCGAAAAGAAATCATTTTGGTTATTCTCTAGGTTTATCCTTCTTTAAATTTGGTAAAGGAAACTTTTCGCCGCAATTTATCATTTAATTTGAAATGAAAAACTTAAAAAGGACTTACTTACTTTTCGGCCTAGCCTCGTATAATAAATTAACTTTTTTCGATCATATGGCAAAACGATTTTTTTTTTCAAATTTTCTATTTAAAAAAAATAAAAAAAACAACAAAATCAGCATGTAAAAAGAGTGCATAATAAATAATGTAGCATACAGAGAAATAAGTAGATCAACAACAACAATTATAAATCCGAGCAATTTGCATTAATATTTTACTAAAATACAAAAAAAAAAACAACAAATTTTTACAACATTTAAGTAGCTTTTCTTTGGCTTTTATACTTTCGAATTGCTTCTTAGCCATATTAGTCGAATTGTTCTTGTCTTTTATTAGTTGCTGAATTCAATATTGAACATCAACAATTAATTCCCAAATTTGCAAAAATTACAAAATGCTGGAAAACAATAAACAAAACACACACAAACACATTCACAATGTAACCCCGCCCCCCTTCCTTCATGACAGACATTTACCTGTATATATATATATATATAAATAAATAGACACGAAGGGACAACAAATTAGTTGAAAGCCCCGACGAACAACAATTAAACAAATCAAAAATTATTCCGCTGCCCGTATAACAACAACAGACCTCTAACAAGATTTGCTTTTCTTATGCATTGATATTCCATTCATACATATATATATATATTATATATATATATATTATATCTATTGTAACGTTCTGATTTACTTTCACACCTAAAAACGTATTTTTTTAATGCTGTTCAGCTTCTCTTACTAACTATTTGCCATTTTTTTTTTATCAACATAAAAACAAAAACTCAAATCCCCGTTCCGCCTCAAATAGAACTTCGATGATGGAAGGCTCTGGTTCACTGGAACAGCAACTGGAGGCACTTCGCGTCAAGGCCACTGAGGTGCGTGCACGTCGTGTGGATCTAAAGAAGATTGAAGAATTGGGCGCCTTACTGGAGGAGCATTTAATTCTGGATAACCGCTACACGGAACACTCGACAGTGGGTCTAGCCCAGCAATGGGATCAACTGGATCAATTGTCGATGCGTATGCAGCATAATTTGGAACAACAGATACAGGCACGCAATCATTCGGGCGTCTCTGAGGATTCGCTTAAGGAATTCTCAATGATGTTCAAGCACTTTGATAAGGACAAGAGTGGCAAGCTAAATCATCAAGAGTTCAAATCATGCCTGCGCGCCCTTGGCTACGATCTGCCTATGGTTGAGGAAGGACAACCCGATCCAGAATTTGAAGCCATTTTGGATGTGGTCGATCCGAATAGGGATGGTTATGTCTCACTACAAGAATATATTGCCTTCATGATATCCAAGGAAACTGAGAATGTGCAATCCTACGAAGAAATTGAGAATGCCTTCCGCGCTATCACTGCCGCCGATCGTCCTTATGTCACCAAAGAGGAGCTCTATTGCGTAAGTTTTACACACAGGACAAACTATATAAAAATGATTAACTATTTCATATATTTATCACATTTCAGAATCTCACCAAGGATATGGCGGACTATTGTGTGCAAAGGATGAAGCCCTACTCGGAACCGCGCTCTGGCCAGCCTATTAAAGATGCTTTAGACTATATAGATTTCACGCGAACGCTATTCCAGAATTAAATCGAATAGCACCAGCGGATAGTGTTGTTTTTTATGGCGCCTGAGAATATGTCTTACAATCTACAAAAAAAAAAAAAAAAAATCAGAAAGAAGATGAAAAAAGAAAGAAAGAAAAAAACATTACAACAAAAATATAAATATATATTTACACAATTATTTTCGATAATTTTAGTATTTAAGTCCAACAGTTTTATGCTTATTTAAGATTTTCAAATTATGCCACATGGAACCTAAAATCCAAAATCAACAATAATCTTAGCACCTTTTTGCAATACGTATACAAAACACACACAAAAAAAAAAGAAGAAAAATAACCTTATCCACATACATATATAAAAATATTTATCAAATTTTTGTGTTAGAATTTTATTTAATTTTTTTTTTTTTAATATATTTATGGTTTTTTTTTTGTCGCATTTAGTTTTTGAACGAAAAACTGCCCCGTAAAAACCCCGTATGTATCTTAAATTTGGACATTTTGATTGCTGAGGGACTAATAATCTATATATGCAATACAAACTTAATAAAGCCACGCAAACTGTTACATTTGAAGAGCTTTGCTTCCAATTAAACAATAAAAAAAAAAAACTATATATATAATAATTATATACTTAAAAAACGAAAGAAAACAAAAAAACAAATCAATACAAATTGTAACTTGTTCAGTGTTTGTAATTTGTAATGGAAAAATTTAAGATACGTATGCTACAGCTATATATCCACAATTTGACTACTTGGTGTTATCCCCTTTTTCCTTCCACAACCACAGAACTACATATACCTACCATATACGAAAACGTAGTAAAATTATGCGAAAATTCAAAATTTTTATAAAAAAAAAACAATCAATATTTGCCTATGTATTGAACATAAATACATATATTTACACCTCAATAATTGCAAATAAAAAAATATACTGCTGCATGTCTAAATAATGTGAATGTACTTTTACTTATTTAATTAAAAAGTTTGCCAAATTGGTTATGAACAATTAATGGTTTACAGTGAAGTATGTATGTATGTATATGTACACGTTGGTTAACTCGGTGTGCACTATTGCCGTCTCACTCATTTTTGTACCTAAGCAATATAATTATCATTATCTTTTAATGAATTTTCTACCTTTTGAATATGTGTATACATATATGTATATATATGTAAATCGATTTTGTTTGAAATAAATTTTCAAATAATTTCGGATTTCGTAAAATTGGTTATATATCGCTTTATATAATATTTGATCTTTCAATTTCAACCGATACACCGTGAACTCAATGATATGCTATAATGTCTGATTATTTAGTTGCTGCTTCAAAGATCATAATAATCAATTCAAAATTACATAAAACTCATAAAGCTCTTGTTCAGCAGAATGAGTGCCAGTACATTGTCATCCACCCTGGAGCAGATGGTCCGGAACTCGCTTAACTGACGGGATTTTAAGGTCTCTTTAGATGAGTTATGCACATAAGAAGGTGCTTCAACAATTCTGCGTGAAAAATTGTTGAAGAATTCCTATTTTAATTATTAACATACATATGTTTTGTATAAAGAAATGGCCATTGTCTGATTTTGAACTTGGTGGTACAAAAAAACTACTCAACCCTTTACTGCTCTGCCCAAGAGTGAGGTAGGCTAATCTCAAAGTCTTACATTAGACGAAACTACATCCATACACTAGCCTGGACCTCGAACCTAGATCATCGTTGTTCAGTTGACAAATGACTGGTCCACTCAGACATCTTATTTAGATTAGCTTTAAATATTGCATTTCATTATAAATCGTGAAGACCGCTTCTGAATTTGTGGATCGGTGGAAACCTACTCAAACGAATGTTCTTCTCAAGTTCTTAGAAGGGTGAACACATTTTATGAGCAGCCAGGTAGCAGGACGGAAACCATAATTTCATGACATGAAAAATGGGTGATAGGTCCAGATTGATATCCTCTCTTAACTATTCCATAGACTTATACCTTTTGCAGTCACGGTAAAAGCTTTAGTTTGAGGTTGCCATTAATGTCTATATTTTTGTTTAAAAACAAAATTTTTGGGTTCTTGGAAGTTTTGCGACGTCCAAATCTCTTCTTTAAAAGTGTACTTTTAATTGAAAATAAAGCCTTTTTTATTTACTCATTTAAACAATAGGTGAAAACATATATTCATTAAAACAGAAACTTGTTAACGCTTTCCGCATAGGCGGTATTTTTAAATTTCCCACTTAGAGCCTCCTTTGGTAGCCATTCGTATTTGATGGTTGGCTGTTGTTTTGCATCCACATTGCCACTAAGCAAAGAAGCCCGATAGAAAAAGATTTTGGCTCCAACGCTTTCACTGCGCTGATTGCTGGGATATTTGTACTTGTGGAAACCAGCCGGAGCATTGCCGTAGAACAGGACCTGAAGATTCTGGCCACATTGTTCGCGTAGCACACGTTCGGCTGTTTGGCGCATGGATTCACCATCTGTACGCTTACCCTGCGGCAGAAGGAGATGTTGTTGCTGACCTATTTTTTGCTGTACGAGCAAATAGACAGTTTCCTCAAGGCAGCGATCTGTGGAATCTGTCTTATTGGCAGCATCATCAGGTGTCTTACGTGCAGCCAATTGAAATTTCTTAAACTCCTCGACATAGGCATCTTTCAGATCCTGTGCCGTCTGTTTGGCCGCACTGTCATCCACTTCAACTTGGGCTTTTCCTTGCTTAATAAGTTCGGCCTGGGCTAGGTCTCGTTCATGTTTTATTTCATGGTTGGATTTTAAACTGTTTTCATGCTCCACCCGCCAAAGAAGTTCTTGAAACTGCTGTTCCAAGGGATTTAAGGATTTTGAAACAACAGGCAGTCGTTCCACCAACACTCCGGCATAGAGATCCCATTTCTCCTTGGCAGCAGTAGTGCTTTGTGGACGTGTCAGTGGCTTGGAGCTAATCTGTACGAGGCGACGCAGCATTTTCAAGTTTTAATTGAATATTCCACAAAATCCAGAGCGAAAACCGTCGTTTATGCGATTACATGAGCAGCGACAACAACAGCTGTTTGAAGTCTCTGGAGTACATATGTTATCGATCATTTTTGAGTACCATTTTAGTATTCGAATTACTGGGAATTGAGATTCTCAATATCTGAAAATCAATGAGAAATTGAATAATTATCTAGTAGGCATGATCCAGAAATGATTAATTATTCCATTTGCGTCCAGCGAAAATTTTAAGGTTTCCGATTGACACCCCCAAATCAGATCTGGTCACACTGAAATTTCATTCAATTTGTTTATTAATCTCTCTCAAAGGAAGCGTTCAATTATAGCAACGAAATGTCTGGTCTAGAGTCTTACATCAATCACACAGTCTCTATCATAACCGCAGATGGACGCAATTTTATTGGAACCCTCAAGGGATTCGACCAGACCATTAATATCATCATTGACGAGTGCCATGAACGCGTCTTTTCCACAACGGCGGGAACTGAGCAAATTGTCCTTGGACTGCACATAATCCGCGGCGACAACATTGCTGTAATTGGACTGATTGATGAGGCCATAGACGCTCGCCTGGATCTGCCCAACATACGGGGCGAGCCCCTTGGACCCGTAGTCCATTGATATAGCCCAAATAAACAACTAGAAATACAATAATATCAAATTTAGTTTCCTTTATTTTGTATGTTCTATTCAGATGGTAGGCTGAAATCAATTTGTCGGCAGTCAAGAGTGTCCAGATCCACCACAGCAATGCTTTGGGTCGAGCTGAAGCTGGGCACACATACAAGACGAGTTCGTTTGCCATTAGAACCCACATGCAGTTCCGTTTCGAAATTATCACAGTTGCCGGCAAAATAGATGTGCGGACATTCAGTTATAATGAAGGGATCACTGTCTATATATGGATAACAAGCCAGGGTATCTGGGGCGGTTGGAGCTATGTGACCCCAGGTAAGAGTGCATCGTAGAGCGTCCAGTGATGATTCCAGCGTAGTACTGCGCTTTAAGTCGGCTATATTTTGGCCAGCCGTACCCACAATAAGAGCATCGTCCAGGCGACAGCTATAGGGATTAGACACAGATTGAAAAGATGCTAACTGCGATGCCTGTGGGAACATGCACTTGTGGAACGGTTGCTGCGGCAGCATAAAATTTGCTGGATCAAAGGCTCCAGGCATTACATCAACATAAAGAGCTCGAGCCCAAGCGGCGAACCAAGAGTCCAACTGCTGAACAGCCTGGACTGTCTCATTGGCATTCGCCTGGGTGCGGGCCACTTGTAGAGTGGGTACATGAGCTACTGCACTGCTGCGCACAGAGTTTCCTGCTATAATCAGTCGATGTGCAGATTGCGCCTCCTTGGCGTTATCGAGACTGCCACTTAGCCAATACTGGAACAGATTTAACGAATCTGCGAAATTGTGGGACTGAAGCTGATCCAAACCAGAAGCAAGCACCAAAAGCCGTCCACTAGATTGGCGAGTGGGCAGCGGCTTTTGTGGACCACTTTCATAGTAGAGGACGTCTTCAACATTAAAGAAACCGTCGTTATCTGGAACGCCAATGATGGCACACACTATGCCAGTGGCCATCAGCTGGCCCGTCAGGTGCTCGCCCCGCAAACGCACACGCTGTAACTCATCCTCCAAGATAACCTTGTCCTCAGGCTCCGAATAATTCTGGCGCGGAGGCTGCGGTGCCAATTGATTTTCCTCGGAAATGTCACGCAAAATGCTTGGTTTATGGACCTGATGCTTATAGATTGTACCAATCAGAATGCAGTGGATATCTTGCTCGGCGTGCAGTTCGCACAATTTCTTTATCGGCTCCTTGGTGCCCCATTTCTTTTGGGCCAGTGGAGTAAGCAGCCGTGTCATCTCGGCCAGGCGGTGGGCGTAAAGATGGCAGAACTGTTTCTGGTAATCGTAGGCTTTGACTAAATATTGACCACTTAGGTTCTCATAGGAGCTCTTTACACGATAATTGGCCATGATGCGAAAATAAATATGCAATCTTTTGTAACCAAAATTAACTCTTAAATATCCGCGACGCTTCCTGCCATTTGCCCGCCGATAAACTATAACATGTTCTATCGATTGCCGGATTCGATTACCAAAAACTATTTTTGTTTTTCTCAACTCGATTGGTCACACTATCATTTAGCCGCATGTAAACAAATCTTGGATAGCGAATTTCATATTAAAATTTTCAGTTTAAAATTTAAAGTTTGTAGAAATAATATTAAAGGAAAGAAAACGATGTTAGCCATAGCGGATCCTGCAGCCGGCATACCCGACAAAGCTTGGCAGCCGCACTTTGTAACACTGGAGACCAGGTAAGCCTTTCTAAGAAATACAATCGGCAGTCAAAAAATTATTTATATCGCTTCTGTTTATAGCATGGGTGAAATCACAGTAGAGTTATATTGGAAACATGCCCCAAATACCTGCCGCAATTTTGCTGAACTCTCGCGACGTGGCTACTACAACAACGTGATATTCCATCGAATAATTCGAGATTTTATGATCCAAGGAGGCGATCCAACGGGTACTGGACGCGGCGGCACCTCCATTTACGGTACAGAATTCGGAGACGAGATCAATAGTGATCTTAAGCATACAGGCGCAGGTATTCTCTCAATGGCAAACTCAGGACCCGATACAAATGGATCGCAATTCTTTATAACTTTAGCTCCCACCCAATGGTTGGATGGCAAACACACAATCTTTGGTCGTATTTATACAGGAATGGAGGTGGTCAAACGGATAGGCATGGTCGAGACAGACAAAAACGATCGTCCTGTTTATCCACTACGTATTGTAAAAGCCAAAGTGGAAAAACTTTAATTGAGGAATGACTAGAAAAATAAATATTAAATTTAAATGAAAGTACAGGGCGTATCTGCAAAAGTCATGGTTGCCATTTGTGATGGTGATGAATCCAGAACCAGTGATGCAACTAGGCCACTGTCATGGGCTTGTTCCTACATAGTGCTGTCCAGCATATCGACAAGGCGCTTGATTTCACGGCTAAAAGTACAATATATATGAGCGTTTTTAGAGAAAATAAAATTAGGATTCATAGGGTTTTCCAAATTCCGATTTGTAGTTTCGACAGCAGGGAACGTGAAATGAAGGCAGTGCAATGTAGGTGAGTTTTATGAAATCTTTGATAGAAATAGTTCTTGTGTCTTAATCTGTTTGAAGGACTTGGAAGAAGCGCTTTTTTGCATTGAACAAAAGTGGGATAGAAATCCCTGCCGAAATCATGAATCAAAGTTGGAAAAACGCAGTTGATTTATTGTATATATACTCACATCCTTTGTCCCAATTGTTCTGTGGGCTTCATAGATTTGGTTATCTCTTCGGCCTTTGCCAGCAATTGATATTGACACTTGATATTGGCATCCAAAGCATCAGTTAGCTTATTCACAGCGTTTTTATGAACCTCTACATTGTCGGCAGTAATGGAGGATATGGAATGCAAAAGATTACCCAAATTCTCTAAAAGATTATCTACAGAGGTGGCTAAATACTGAGCCTCTAGTTCAATATCACTCAACACATTCCCATCAATCTCGGGGACATTGCGGCACTGAAGGAAACGTTGCGTCAAATTGCCCGGCGGTAACGATGCCCCAGAGGGTGTCGTCTGTTCCGAATCGGTGGGGGCGGAACTCATACCACTTTCCCTTAACTTGGCCTCCAGATTGTGAGACACAAAATGACGCATTTGGCCGGGATCTGAATCACCTTCTATTTCTATTTCGTAGGGAAAACCTACAAAAAAGGATACAAATTTTGTAGTGTATGAAAAGGCTGGGTAACAGTGGATTTGGTTTACTGCTTTGTGACTTGGGGCGTGTTTTGTGGGCGTGAGCATGATCCTCGGAACTATCTTTGGAATTGCTGTTACTCTCCTCCTCCTCTTCTTCACCAGAATCTAAATTTGTATAACTCTCTTGGCTATGTGGTGGACCTCTGCTGGCCGTTGGTGTAATGTCTTGCAGGACGTGTTCGGGCACAGGTCCGGGATACTGTGCCAAAAACGGTATTTCTGTGTACGAGGAAGCTGGCGGCTGGGCAACTCCCTCTCCCGCTTGCTCGTCTTCTGTGTAGCCATAACGCGGACGTATTGGTATGTCCTGGCTGCGACGCGACATTATTTATCTTTGAAATTTACAATTATTTTGCAACAAAACATTTAGTGAGGAGGCAAAAGAAGTATCGAAAATCGCTTTATATACGCTGCTATTAATATCGCTGGGAGTCCATCGCTAGTAGCACCACTTGATAATTTTTGTCATCGCTTGTTGATGTGCGGCTTGCAAAGTGATTTAGAATGAAATTGTGAACAAATTTGTCCAATTTAAACGGTATAAAGTAAATAAGAGCGCCAAACGTATAAATTCAGGATCACAACGGAACAGATCATGAGTCGTGGCACATTCTTGGCATTGAGCGCAACGTGAGATTTCTAATTTTCCCGTAAAAGTAAGCAAAATTCGAATAATGGTCTATATACACTTTCCCACCAACCTGACTGAGGAGGAGCAGATGCTTCAGGCGAAGTATCAGAAGCTTAAGAAGAAGGTGAGTTATGCGAAACATAAAAACAAACCCATTTATCCATTTGCCCCGTTTGCAGAAAAAGGCTTTGCAGGCCCATAAAGCTCCCAAGCAGGAGCCGGAGAGTGCTCTTACGCTTAAGCGGCCAACCGATGCTCGCGATGCACGTGAAGTGGCCCGCAAATTGATTAAAAGTGGAGCCATTCCGGCAATACAGAAACAACAAACCAAACAGGATCAGACCTCGTTTAAACGGCCCAAGGGTCAAGAGCGTGCCAAGCGTTCCACATCTGAGACCAGTGTGGCCGCCTATCAGCCATTTTCGTCCACACAAAACGATGTGGCCCAGGAGATTAATGAAATCATTAAGGAGGAGCCGCGCCGTCAAAACTTGTATCAGCATTTCGCAACCGAGCGAGACCGCGAGGAACGAGGCCTTACGGAGAAGACTACGCTGGATACGCCACAACCAGAAAAACCTCGCGCTGGCAATACAATCTTTGTTTCCGGCAATAAGGTCACTGAAGATTTCCTAAAGAAAACATTTAATGACTATGGCACAATCGTTAATGTGTCCATGGAAATTGAAAAGAGGTAAGATAAAGAGTAAATATCGCAAAAATTTGAGGTAATTAATTACTTAATCATTTCAGTCGAGGTTTTGTTTCGTTTGCCAAACCGGAATCGGCGGACCGTGCTATAGCCGAAATGCATGGCAAGAGTGTTAATGGAATAAATTTGCAAGTACAACTGGCACGACGTCAACCTCAAATTGAACCAATTAATGATGCCTCATCATCGGCTGTGTGGTCATCAATTGGTATGTTTAGTTTTGCCAATGTAAAAATATGTTATTATAATTCTAATTTTTTTGATTTCTTTAGCTGCTAGCAAATCCCAGAAAGGCAGCCACAAAGATCATCGTGAAATGGTGCAATATAATGAGGATTTCTTGCTTTAAGCCATCATTTATTAGGTACATTTTCATTTTCTTACATTCTTCATTTGGCATCATCAACAACTACGGCCATGTCGTAGAAACTATATATATATTTATAACGAAGAAAGGTTTGATTGGGTTTATACAAACTTGCAAGAAAGCAATATTGGCGGTCCTTCCTCAAGAGTATCGTTATAACCGGCATCTACTGTATTTATTACCTCCTTTCTCACAAAGTTACGTCGTTGCAAAGCGACGCGGAGTTCGGCGGCAGCAAAAAATGTACTGGCCGGAGTTACGCCCCTCAAAATATGTTTTTTATCTATCAATCCAATTAAAGACCGGTACCGGTAAAAATCATGCACAAATGTTTATAATTTTTTTAAACAGTTTTTATTTATTATTTTTTTTTTTTTGGCGTTATTGAAAATACGCTTTTATATATATGTGTACATATATATCATATATATTCACCTTTTTTGATAATAACTCACGTTTCATATTAAAACGTCGCTTTGACAAATGAAATTTTATTCCTACGTTGGTCTAAATTAAACAACAAATTTGTTCAACAATTGAATCTTTTTTCTTTGTGGTAGGAAAATGAGCAAACAAAATTAATTCATTATTTTTTATTAATAATAATAATAATTATAGTAATATATATAAATATATATATCAGTGTTCTCTCACACGAAACAAACTTGAGCAGCTACCAAGATAAAAAAAAAACAAAAAAAAAACCTGTATGAATAATGTTTGTTAAGTACATTTGTTAATACATAATCGTTGTTCTGTTGGTAGACAATGACTATTTCCCCGTTTATGTTTTATGTGTTTGTGTCTGGTTAGTATAGGCTGTTGATATATGATTGATTGATTGATTGATTGACTGAGTGACTGGGATTTTGGTTTGGTATTTCGATTGGTATCTGACTAGTAGCAAAGGCAACGCCCCTCGCCGCCCATTTACATGTATATCTTCGCATCTCTCCTAAAGTAAATGTCCTTGTATTTGATTTTATTTATTCTTGATTTAGTTTTTTTGGTTAGTATATCATTTTAAGGCCTTTAGTTTCGAGCGGTCATAACCGCTTTTAAATTCGATTTCTTTTTGTTGTTTTTGTTTGTTTCTTTCTCTTTTTTTTTCTCATCCAAAATGCAAAAGCCCCTCCCTACAAAGTATAGTTCAAGGGACGTCGTTATCCTCTCACGTTTGTCTGCCCTCGTTGCCAGGCGGATTGAAGTAGTCCCAGTGATGTGTGTGCACCTGTCGGCCAGTCAGCAAAAAGACGAGGATGCCAAAAGTAATTAATATAAAGAGCACCATTAGTGCAGATATTCTGGGCTGCTGTTGTGGCTCCACTGTCTCTCCTCGCACATAGTTTGTCAATTGATTGATGATATTAACCAGTTCCAGGCTACAGGCGGAGATGAATTGTCCTCCTGCCTGAACCACAGTCTTTGGCTGATCGTCATCGTATTCTTCCAACGGTTGAGTGGCACTTCTAGTACGGGAGCGACGTGAACGTGAACGCGAACGTGGTCGTTCGACCAGTTGTTCCTCTACATCGGACCCAGAGTCAAGGTCGATTGGCTCGTGCACATGACGACGCCGACATTTGTGCGGTGCCTTGCGTTCAGCAGTCGTTTCAGCCTGTTCGGCTTCAGCCGAACGTTGCAGATTATAAAAGGCCAAGGGAGCCAATGACTGCAGATACTCCACACTAGGATATACGGCAGGTGGCGGTGGAAGTGGCAATATGCCAGTATCAGTTTGTGTCTGCTCGTCGAGATTCGGTGGTGATGTCGATTCGGTTGTTTTGCTCTGACGTGGCGGTTTGGTAGGAGGTTCTACATCGCTAGTAGCCGGTTCACTACTTGCCTGACGGCTGGTTTGCGTCTCGGACGAAAGCAGTGATGGACGCTGCTCTCGCACACGCTCGACTATGTCTTCAATGAAACCAGGTGGAAGTTCAATATTCTTCACCACCAGCCCACCCGATTTGCATTCCAAATCATCGGCTATGATCTGATTGCCATGCAATTGTGATACTTGGATTTGGCCAGCCTGAAGAGCATGTACACGGAGTCGCTCCACTTCAAGTTCAGCTAGGCGACTTGGCAGTGATTCTGGTGGGGACTGTTGAAGCGATTGTACTGGGGTCACTTCTCGACTAATTTGCTCTGCAATTGTTAAACCAGTAGTTGGTGCTGTAGTGTCGAGGGTTGTTGTCGATTTGCGACGTGGTGGCGGTAGAGGTACTGCTTCCTCCTCAATGTCGACATCTTCTTGGCTATACTTGGCTTCTGTTGGTAAGGTGGCAACAAATTTCAGTTCTACCTCGGCCTCGGTGGGTTCGATAGCGATGGTCTTTATAATGGGTTCCTCAACCTGCAGAGCAAGGGGTTCTGGTTCCAGTTCAGATTCCGAATGGATATTTTGTTCCCCTTCGGTAAGCGGCTGCTCGACATCAGAAAGAGCCTGTTCTTCTTCGGAAAGTGGATGTCCCTCATCAGCCAGAGCTAATGCCAAGGCAAGTTCCTTTTCTTTTTGTCTGTAAGCTGCAAGTTCCTTTTCCATTTCCTCCTGCAATTGCTTTTCGAGTGCTTCATCCAGCTCTTGTTCAGTCAGCTGCTTGTCGAAAGTTTCCTCTTCATCTTCCTCATAATGATCAGAGTACTTTTCCCCTGGATCATCCTCATACTCGCTCTCCCGTAATGTGCGTTCGACTTCATCATCCTCTAACTTGCTCTCATAGTCGCTCTCTAGCTGAGCGTGTTGCAATTGTTCCACTGCCGCATCCAAATCTGCCGAACTGGCGCCATAGTCGCTTAGACCTAGTTCCCCATGGTCTTCCTCTTCACCTGCTGTTTCCACATCTGATTTGCTTTGCACCGAACTGTCCGATAGCAGACCTTCTCGACGCAGTTCCTCCTCCTCACGCCGCAGTTCCTCATCCTCCAAATCGGCGGCACTTATGGGTCGAACAATTAGCGATGCCTGAACAGTGGCATCTTCTTCGCCCTGTGTCAGACTTGGTGTTGGAACTCGCCGTTCGATAACCACCGCAGAGGAAGGTGTTTGCGGACGACTTAATGACTTAGAGCGATCCGCCTGAGACGAAGCTCGCGAACGTTCTGACAGGGAACGTTGATTGGCATCGCGGAAACGTTGCAAACCCTTAGCCAGTTGCTCATCCTCGGTTAGAACTCGACTGCTGTCGACTTCATCGTGGTCCTCTGCTTGGACACTACGCAAAAGATCCTCTAGTGTTTTGTTGCCAGAGCCCGTGGAGCGTCGCGGCTCAATAATTTTCATGTCCTCAGTAATCTCAAACTCTTCACATACAAAATCATCGGGCAGTGGATCTGTTTGCGTGGAAACCTCTACCTCAAACTCGCCTTGATCGTAGCTATCAGCTGTGCTAGAGCTGGCCACTCGTTCGCTATCCTCATAGCTGTCCAATGTTCCACTACCACCTCTGGTTGAACGTTTCTCTCTTGGTGGTCGTGGCGGTGGAGGTAACGGTCGGAATTTCATCTTGTTAATAACCTCACCAGATTGGAGATTCGAACGCGGTGATTCGGGGCGACCATAAGCTCCAGGCTCTTCATAGTCATCCTCTTCTTTAACCTCCTGCTGTGGTTGTGCTTCATAGCTAATAAGGAATAGGGTGAGTAAGGGAAAATTAGATAATCATGGGCTTTTGGTCTAAGGTCTGGGCAAGCGAAGCAAAAAAGCCGAACATAATGCTGGCCAAACTTGTGTGTTGGAGTTCATTTTTTTTTTGTGTATTCATATTGTTTTGGTTTTATTTTGGTGTACGTATCTCTGGGTGGAGGATTAGAAACATTAGCCTAGCTTACTTAAGCCTACAACTTAACAAAGATAACAAAAAAAGAAAAAAAAAAAGTCGAAAACGAAGGAAAACAAACTTAACAAAACAGGCATTCGAAACATAAAACGACAAATTATAAGAAGAAGAAAAAAAATCGTCAAGGGTCGCAACTCAAAAGACAACAAAGCGACAAGACGGCTATTTCTTACTTCGACTTGAGCAGCGGGGTATTGTGAATCTCTTCCAAACTGGTAGCTGATCTTCGGCGGAAAACTAGTGGCGAATCCTCACTCGGTATATACTGCTGCGGAGGTGGTGGCCGGGCCGGCGGCGGTGAACCTCGAGAGCCACGAATGCTGGGCAATGTTGCGAAACGTTCGCCTGGTGAACGTGTAAACTTCTTGCGCCTCGCCGGTGGTGTGGGTTTTGGCAATGGCTCTTTACGGACCACAGCATAGCTGAAAGCGAGCAAATAAGCCACACACATAGCGATTCCTATCAATCAATACCAGCAAATTGTTACTCACCCATCGCTTTCCAGCATATCGATAACAAACTTTTCATCATCCACATTTCTTGGCACATTATCATTGTTTTGTTGTTCTGGCTTCACTTTTGTATGCATATCCAATATCAAGGAATCGGCACCGCGTGAGGTGCGATCATCTTCGGAACGTTGGGTGCGGGCCGAGGCACCGTCTGTGAAGTTTTCAGGCGTGGCTAGCGGTACGTGATGATATTCGTGTTCAGTGCGATAAACAATTACCTGTTTTGAAGAAATCATTATGAATGTCAAAATGTGTGTGGAATGTGATTCTGATTCGAATCGATACTTACATCTTCCTGTGGCTGCAAAAAGGTATTCGAAACTGATCTACCACCAAAGCCATTGATAAAAGAATCTGTATCCTTCTCTACAGATGCATCATCACGTGTGCGTCTCTTTTGGCGCCTTGGTGCCTGAGGTCGTGGCTGTTGCACCACTGCCACTGCGTCTGTCTCTTCCAGGGCTGTTTCAGCTCCTTTTTCACTATAGTTCAGATTATTGAGAGCTTGCTCAGATTCCGTTGTATGTTGCTGCTCATCACGTGTCGGAGGTCTTAGATATTCCTCGTCGTCGTCAAAGTACTGAATGCTACTAGCGCCATCAGCCAAGGGTATATCTTGGCTGCCATCCACCGAATACTTGCTACGACTACGGGCTTTTCTCAATGGTCGCTTTGGCAGAAAATCGCTGCCATTTTGTGACATGGACAAATCATCGCCATATTCACTACGCTGGAACTCCTGCGAGTCTTCATATTCGGGACGATAGTTTCGATGTAAGCGACGTGGTTTTGGTGGTGGAACATCATAGTCACCATATTCTTCGCTACGCACCTGTTCCTCAGAGTGACCAACATGTTGAAGGGCATTTGGCATATCGTAACCTTCGCGTATAGCGGCGCTAATGTACTGACGCAATTGGATATTATCCTCTGAGATTCCACGCTTTCGCAAAAAGAATTCATCGTCGTCAATCGGTTCCATAACAACTTTCTTGCCAGAACTTGCCGTTGACTGCGCATCCTGTCGATCCTGATACTTATAGTATCCCGCTTCCGCCTCCAATTCAGCTTTGCGTAACAATTTATTTTTTTGTATATCCTTCTCAGTCCAGCCCTCCGCATCTCTACTGTCTTCAGAGCGTAAATCTGAGTCCTGGTGCACCATGGGACGACGTTTAAATTCTCTAGACCGTTGGCTAGAAATCTCATGAATAGCTCGATTCTCTTCATCGAATTCGGCAAATTGTTTGCTATCGGCCACACCACCCAGAATGCCCATTTGTGTTTGTGGTTGAGCTTCACTGGCCGTATCCTCCTCCACACCTTCCAGATCCTCCTTCATGCGTCGCTCCAATGAGGATTCGCGATCAAAACTCTCCAATTCGCTACCATATCGCCTATAGCGCGATCCCTCACTGTCATTGTAGCTGACATCTGAGAATTTATCCGCCCAGCGTGAACGAACTGGACCCGGACCACGATCACCTTGCGGCGAACTTGTCGACGTTTGTGAGGGCTGAGTTTCTGTGCTGGGTATCACACTGAGACTGAGACCTTCAGTGCCCAGTGATGACTCGATGACTGGGGAAACTGCTTCAGGTTCTGGCTTTTTCTTTCGGAAGGCACGCGGATAAGTGCCAAAGTTGAATTCAAACTTCTTCTTGGGAGCACTTGGCTGCTGACCGCCGCCTGTTGCTTCACCACCTGCAGTAGCCGTTTCATCTGTTGGCGTCTCTGTTTCATTCTCTTTAAAACTCTTGCTGCGTCGCAGTTTTAGTGTGGAGAATTTCTCGGGCAATTTGAATTTGGACATATCTGGCTTATTAAATTTCGTGAATTCGGGTCGTTTGAGTTCCTTCAACTTGGACATATCGGGTCGTTTGATTTCAGGCATTTTGATTTTTGAAAATTCGGGGGCTTTAAAGCGTCTACGTTCTTTGGCTTTGGCTTTTGGACTACCCGAAATGGGTTTAGGTTTGGGTTTCGATTGCTGGGCAGTGCGTAGTTTGGTGCGCAATTTACCCGCCTGTTGACGTAGGCCATCCTGCATTTTCTTTGTACGATCCTGGGCCGTTGCCATGAAACCTTTTTTCCTATTCTCCGGCTGCAATGGCAATTCCTCCAAAGCACTCGAGTCCACCTGGCTTGTGTGTATTTCATAATCAGTGCGAGATTCAGTGCGTGGCGTTGTGGCAGCAGAGCTGAGCTGCCCATCAATGTCCATGGGTATTGGTAATTGTAGCGAGGGGCTAGTGCCATTATAAGGGGACGGCGCTGCTGATGTCAATGATTCGCCGCCCACAGGCTCATATTCATGATCACTGCAAAGAAGATGGCAAAGCATACATTAATTAGTTTCATTCTTGAATGAGAGATAGAGAGATAACTTAAAATCACATGGATCAAGTGTGGTGTTTTTTTTTTTTTTGTTACAAGCGAAGGTTAGAGAAGCCATCACCCGGCAGGCTGCAGCTGTGTGTTCGAGGGCTGGGGTCTAGACCGAAAAATGGGGTAGCGATAGCTTACCGAGAGAAATAGGTCCGCTCGAGGAAGTCTCTGTGTTCTATTTGCTTTTGGGTTAGGGGCGAATTGGACTCAAAATCCGCAAGGCGCGATTTGCGTTCGTCAAAATTGAAACTAACCGTCTTTGTCATGCGTGCCGGCCCATAGAGCTGATCTTGGGAGCCGCCGGCTAAACGAGAGCTCCGATCATGCGATTGTGTACGCGGCTCTCTGAAAGAAGATTTGCGTTGCAGCCCAAACCGTTGCTCGGATGGTGTACTGCGACCCTGTGATATTTGAATGGGAACCGAGATAAGTGGACGACTGCTGCCATGGCTCATAATTGATGGCTCCTTGCTGACGGAACCATGAAATTCAGATTCGCTGCGAGGCCAAGACATGGCACCCGGCATCTCAATTTCACTGGAATAGAGATTCCTATTGCCAGCCATAAAACTAGGACCTCCCCGTGGCACTGACGATACAACAACTGGTGCAAAAGCCTCGCTTATGTCTACCGAAGTACGCTCGGATGCGGCGAAATCCTCGCGGCTGCTGTACATAGTCTGGGCATGTGGCGGGGGGGCCAATGGTTTTGTGGGACGTGCACAGTACTGATCCATGTCGTCCACTTTCAAAGAGAATGTCTCAGTAACGCGCACAGCAAGCGGCTCTGCCTCCTTGCCCTTTATTACGGCTGCCGAAGTGGTAACTATGGACATGGCTTGCGGTTTACTCTTGGAGAATACGGAAAGCATTTGAACAGGCGAGGGGGACTTTTCTTTTCTGAAAGGTGATGATGATCGTGCCATCAGGGGACTGGGTGTTCGAGAACGTTGTGGTGTAGGCGATTTTTGGCGAGTTTCCTTTGAACTGAACATTGACTTAAA
Organism: Drosophila willistoni; assembly: GCF_018902025.1. NCBI lineage: Eukaryota > Metazoa > Arthropoda > Insecta > Diptera > Drosophilidae > Drosophila > Drosophila willistoni. The sequence goes on from NW_025814058.1 coordinate 1,280,986, forward strand.
ACGTGAAGTGTAGGAACTTTTGACTTCAGGCGAAGCTTCTTGCAAATTAATGTTGCCCGTTATTGTTGAGATTGTTGGTTGTTGCGAGGATACCGGCGCCCATTTGTTAGGACGTTCAGGTGAAAGTTGTCGTTCAGGTGTATGCTGTCGTTTAAGGGGTTGAGAACTTGTGCCGCCTAAAGAAAGTTGACTTGCTGGATCAGTCGGTGTTGGACTTGCATGTCGACTCGTTGGTAATTGTAGTGTGGTCATCGCAGGCGGTGATTTGGGTCGTCTCGGAGCTGGCCTTGGGCTACGACTGCGATGCTCGGCTGCCTTCTGTTCCTCACTGCGAACCAGCTCATCGATATCCACCACGGGTATGTCATTAAAAATCTCAATTTTGGTTAACTCATCAAGTTTAAGTGATTTGGCACTGAGTTCCCCAGCGATAGACGGTGGACGATGTGTCTCTGTCTGTATGTTGTCTCTTATATTGACAATATTATGTTCTTGAGCAATCTGCTCCAATTCCGCAACAGTTTCAGCTAATGGATCATTGGGAGTGACAGTGGGTTGATAGGGATTTTGCAATTGTTTAATATCCGTTTCGAGCAGGAAAGATGGTCGGACGGCATCACCACCAAAGCGTGAGACATCAATTGGTCGATTTTGAGGCAGTACTTCGCCCGAATATTGATTTTCTTTATTGGCATCACTGGGTCTCATATAATCCGGCGATAGTGGCGGTCTCGCATTTCTAAAATCTTGCTGCAAGGGAGCCGGCGAAGCCTGATGGGAGGAGGGGAATTGTAGTGGCTGATCTATCGTGCCCGGAAGTGGTGTAGCTGCTATAAGATTCAATTGTGGTGGCATAATGCTGGCCTGAAAAAGATCTGCATTAGAGGTTCGACGACTGGCACTGGCCGATCGTTGTCCACTCGGACGACCACTGGGTATATTAATATCAGCACAATACAAATCCGTTTTCGAATTGCCAGCCGATATTCGACGCAATGAGGTGCCACTGCGCATCGATAGGGCATCACCGAAGCGTCCCACACTACCACCCGAGGATAGGCCACCCATGGACAATTGTCGTCGACGATTTCCGGACATTAATGAACCTCCATGAGTTGGCATTAATTCGGGTTCAGTGGCATCTGATATGCTTCGCACAACTAAACCACGAGACCGGGCCGTTTGTTCCAATTCCGGATAGCGTTCCATGAAACTTAAATCCACCGATGGAGCAGCTACATCCGCATGACTGACTATTTCAAAGCTTTGTGTAGACAAATCGTCGCGATGTAAATTCAAATGCGGGCAATTCTCATCTGTATGATGACCCTGGCGTGATCCTGGTCTTGAGTCTACCGGGTTGACACGTTCCGGCAGCAGTGATTCACACTGAAAGTATTGACAGGCACAACGTACATCCAGGGAGGCACCGCTGGCGCTCTCCACACGCGACACAAAGTGCTTCTTCTCAGCGGGAAGAGCGCCCACCGAGGCCGAACGGCGAGAGTTGAACATAACGATAACGATGACGACGTTGACGACGACGATGATGATGATGAGAGTCAACAGCTGTCGTTCCTATTTACTTGGCCCTGGTCCGTAATCTGTCTCCTTTTCTACCTTATTGTAATTGTTGGTGGAGGTGGTTCTTATTCTCTTTTTTCTTTTTTGTCGCTTTTGTTCGGTTTTTCGATGTTTCGTTTGTCGTCTTGTGGGGTTCTTGGTCGTCGTTTTTGGCTATTTATAAGCATCACCGCGGCCGGACATTGAATTTATTTTTTGCCCCGTTCACTAAATTCTTGCCAACCCCAAAAACACACACACAAACACACACAAGACAAAAAAAAATGAAAAATTATAAAGCCAAAAGTTGTGAGTTTGTTGGGGTCAAAACGAACACGAAGGTGGCCTCCACAGGGCTTAGCCTAGGTCTTGGATTATTATTGGCTTGGATTTTCCTTTTTTGGTTTCGCTTTTCGATCGACTACAAATATTCGTCTATTATTTTGCAGCCTGTGTCGTTTGTTAGCCCGTTTTTGCCCGTTTGATGTGCGCGATTGTGTCTACATCGTTGCGATTTTCGGCCAGGACTGAGAGCTTTTCGAATGTATGTGTGTTTTTTTTTTGTTTTTTTTTTTGTGTTTTTGCGCGACACAAATTCTCGAAAGATGAAAATGTTTTTTCTTTAAAATTAGCAACATACACCCATAGACATATACATACATATGTAGATAGATAGATAGATGGATGTATATATTTGCCTATATAGACTCGGATTAGTTGTGTATGAGCGTGTGTATGTGTGTGTGTGTGTGTGTTTGTTGGTGTGTTGTTGTGTGGTTTTCCTCGTTGACTATTTGGCCGATGTTCATAATTGCGATCTGGCCGAGAATATACAACACAAGCAAAAAGAGGAGTAACAATTAGATTGCTCGGTTTGCTCGGCCTGCACTTTATCTTCAGTCTATTTTGAGCAATGCGTTGCCTTAGCCAGGCTGCCGGAAATCTTCTTGTCATTCGTTGACCTTTAATGCCAGATATTTACTGTTTGATCTTTTTGTACGCACAACATTTTTTTTTAGCCTTATAGCCCCGAATGGTTAACCTTTTTAATTGCATTCCAACACCAGTTAACTACTGATCACAGACGGATCTAGGGATGTTAAATGGTGAAAATTCAACCCTTTTGAGCATGCAATAGGCGGAAAACAAAATTCATTTATTACATTATCAAAACATTGTTTATTCCTTTGAAAATGTTATTATTTGACTGTCGGTTGCATACTTTAGGGGGTAGAAGATTCCCCATTTCACTTCACTGAGTTGTCACCCCTCTACTATATGGGTAAGTTATGGGTGGAAGGGTGGGACAGCACATAAAGATGCAATGGTTAGTTTCCAGATCTTACCTTAGGTCTATTATCATGTGTGGCATGGCATATAAAACCCCGCTACCAAAATTTGTTATTCCCACCGCTGCTGCAGCAACAGCAAAGCGTCCATGTAGTTGATCGCTTTAATCGACCCGGTTTTGTGTTGTGCCTTTGATTGTGGTTTGTGTAGTGGTAATCTTGGTAATAATGTTGTGGTGCATGGTGCGTGTATCGGTAGCTGAACAGGCGACGCCGTTTGCCATCGGCGCCGCCACCACCTCCCGGCAGGAGGGTTAGTATAAATTTCATAAGCAAGTCAAAGAGGTTAGAGTTTCTGCAAAAGTGGTTAGAGTACAAATACAACAGCCCAGCCGAGTCAAAACAGCGGCGTTTTGGTGTGTTGTGTGTGCGTGTGTGTGTGTAGGTGTGTGTGTGTGTTAATATATCCGTTCCTTGGGAGGGGTATTTTGTTTATTAGAGTCACTACAAAACACTTACCTTTCATTCTTCCATTTCGCCGCATTGCTGGCTGCTTCCAAGATATCTTCTGGCAGTTCGATATCTTCGCGATGAGGTTCAGCCTCGTCCTCCACATGGGAGAAGGTGACCTTTTTGTCTGATGGTGCTGGTGAAGCTTCTTTTTTCAGAGAGGGTCGCAAATCGCTCATATCAGTTGGTTCATCACTTTCCTCGGCCACGGGAGATAACTGGGCGAGACGGGCTCTTTCTGCTTCATCCGACGAAGTCGAGTCAATCGATGATAGTGGTGCCAAAAATGCTCCAGATTTATCGCCAGCAGCAGCAGCAGCAACTGGATCTTCTTCGCTGCTGCCCATGCGATCGAGTGGTAAAGGTTTGCCAGCCTCTATATCATCAAGAGCTAGATTATCTTGACGTGTTAGAGACTTTTTAATAGAGTCCAACTCAATTATGGGTTGCTCGGGTACGTCAGCATGTCCTATCTCCTCGTAGACATGTTCACGTCTCAAACGTGGCGTTTTGGTAGGTGGAGCTTCGTTTTCTTTTGATTCATCCTCCGACTCCTTGACACCTTCTTCTACTTCCGCCTCCACAGTGGGTGCAGCGGGTTCCTCTTTCTCCACCGGCAGCTCGATAATCTCCTCTGGCTGTGGTACATTGGAACCACTTGTACTCGGTAGTTCATCCTGTTCTTGTTCTTCCTTGTTGCGCTTGCGACACGGCGATTCATCGTATTCAACCAATTCTAGGATATCATCCGAGTCCTGTTTTTCAATAAAGTGAGGAATTTCACCACGATCTGATTTCGGGGATGCTTTCAATTTCATAATTTTTTGCTGCTCGCCAAGGACAATTTTCTCGTCCTTTTTGAGTGTAACTCGTTTGATATTCAAACGTTTCTTTTGGCGCTCAGCCAGGCTCTTTAACTTCTTCATAATGTCAAAGCTTTGCTTGGACTTGTTGCGATTTGTTGAAATGGGCTTTTCTGTGTTGGGAACCAGGGGACCCGGTGGTGGCGCTAATTCGTGCAGGCTGCTCTGTCTGCTTGGCAGAGATTGGGCGTCCTCTTGTGTTCGCCCGCTGCGTCGGCGTTTGATAATGTCCCGTATCTGGGCCAGGCGGTTCGTCTTTCTTGGCTTGGCGTGTCCACCGACAGCCAATACGGAATCCGAAACACAAGAAATACACTCACTCAGAGCGTCTTCGTTATGGTTCTCCCTATCCGATTCGGTATCCGATTCGGATTCCTCACTACTATCGTCGGTTGTATTACCCAAAGCCTCGTCCTCGGATAGATCTTGAATATAGCGCTCGGTTTCCTTTACTAGAACCTGCTCGTCATAGCGTACTTTCTTCAAAGACTTTGGTGATTCTGATTTGAAGCGTAGCTCCTGAGATTTGCGCAATAGAAGAACAATCTCTGGCTGCTCGTCAGGTCCCAACGGGCGTTTATACAAATGCGTCCAAGGATAGCCACCCTGCAATGAAAAAAAAAATACAACAAAATGTAAAGGATTAATGTTTAATGGATTATTTCTTTCTTTGTTGCTTGTCCTTACCCGTTCCCTTGCTCTGCGTAAATCTTCCCAGCGATAGGTTTGCAGTGGCACTGGTGGCCTCTCTAGACTGCTGTGCAATAGATACTTCTTGAGAGACTGATAATACTCCCTTTTGCAGTCCGCCGAGAGACGCTGAGCATCCGTTTCCCTATCCAAGGGATTTTGTTCGATTTGTGGCAATGAATCGATGAATTCCTTTCGTTGTTGTTCTTCCGCCTCAGTTTTGGGCGTTGGTATCTCCACCAGTTTTAACTCCTGGGTGGCAGGTATCGACAAAAATGCCGAAGTTGTTGGTGATGGTGACAATGATGCTGATGATGATGGTTTAGCTATTTCCGGTATCTCTAAAACAATATCCGGCTGAGGTTTGACCTTAAGTATGCTAGTGAGCTCATTTAGCTGGGCATCCACCTGTTGTGTGAGCGAGTTCAACTCGTTGAGCTCACGTTTGACCTGATTGTCGTGCTCAGTCTTGGCCTCATCTACATTTTTGCTAAGCGTTACGATTAGCTCACGTTCGATTTCATCTACCAGTTGCTCTGCAGTTAGACGCACTGACTCTAATGTTGCCGTTGCCGTTTCGTCTACCTCAGCGATATGATGAGCGGGTGCTGGAGTCGATATGGCTTGTTTGATTTGAACACCAGCCGGTTCCACTTCGATTACATGCGAAGCATCGTCTGTCTCAACTTTGGAAGTACCTTGTCTCAGCTCCTGCTCAATGGGGGTCAGTTCATTAATGCCCACGCCACTGCCCACAGCGTTGACGTCTTCGATCAGATGAGATTCAAAGTCCAATAAATGTGAGCCACCCGGTGTGGTGGGCACTGTTGCTGGATTCACAAATGATGGTTGTTCGTTGCTGGTGCTGTTGCTGTTGCTATTGCTGCTGCTGCTACTGTCGAGGGCAAGCTTCAAAGCGGCTGCCTTGCTCTGTTTGTCTTTCAACTGGGATTCGTCGGCAATGCCGTTGATCAATAGTATGGTCGGCTGCTCAGTGGGGCCAGTTCCAGCGCCAGGTAGCGACACTGCAAATGCAATTGCCCCACGAAAAAGTCGTCAGAAAAAAAAGAAGAGGAAAAAGAGAGTAAGAGATGAGACAAGTGCCAACAACAGGTGCTAAAAATAAATACAAACAACATTTTTTGCATGTGTGTGGGTTTTTTTTTTTTTTTTTTCATTTTCTAAAGACTGCCACAGACGAGACAGAGACAACAATAACAAAAAATTGCAGCAAAGATATCGAAATTACATAAGACGCGTCACAGTATCCAACACCCGAACCGAAAAAAAATAAAATAAAGAAGAATCCAATCCTCCCAAACTTTTCCCTCCTCCTCCGACAACAACAACAGCAAGAATGAAATAGAATTGAATGAATGAAAGAGATGGCGCAATCACAACATGTTGGACGTACAAAGGAATACCACCACAACAACAACAACAAGAAAGACAAGAACAACATTATCATCATCATCATCATCATTAAAATTATTCGTCTTCTATGCGATACCGTAAAGCAGTTTCGATATCGAATATTATTTCAAACTGCAATTACGAAATACAGAAGAATACTCTTCGAAATTAACTCTTGCTTACCACTATAAATCAATGAAATATATATCAAAATATCCTATATATTATATTTGATTATCGTTTTCGTTGATTTAATCGTTATTCGTTGTTTTTTCTTCTTTTCAAATGCTATTGAAATTGGTCGAATGTATTAGTTTTTAGGGCCTTCTAGTATTTAGCTATGCTTTGAGGCTTTTTCAATAATTTTTTTGTATTATTTTTTATTTTTTTTTCGCTCACAAATATTTTAGCGCAATTCGCGTATACACCGAGCTGTGCATTGAAATTGTCCGGGGCCAACTGCCCGACCAAATGAATTTTTCGCCAAAAGGCAGCAATGAGAGAGAACCCCCCAACTAATTTTTCTATGCTGCTGAATGTGTGTGTGTGTGTGTGTGTGTGTGTGTGTGTGTTGTTGTATGTGCTTTGTTTTTAACAATTTTTCTATTAAAATTTTGTTGCTCTTGCGTCTCTGTGCTCAATTTGTTTTCTGTTCTTGTTATGGCTTTTGCTTTGCTTTTTGTTTCGACGCTTTGTTTTGGCCGCGTTAAAGAACTTGCAACAGGAGAGCGTATAGAGCAGCATAGAGCAATTATATAGCCAGATTCGTAAACAAAACCGATTTTAGTTTTAAACACACACACACACACGCAGACTGGCACATATATTATCGTTAATTTAGCACACATCTTTTGATAAACAAGAGCAAAATCGAGCGATTTACTCTATATAGTAGTATGTATAGCTATATAGTAAATATTCGACTTTGATGTGCCCAATTCACCTCGCCTATCATCTAGTTGTTCTCTTCATCTAGTTCTTCTATGTGTTTTACATTTGGCATATATTAAGTATACGTACATGCATAATGTACACATGTATCTACATTATGTGTGTGTCTTTGTTTGTGTATGTTTGCATGTGCTTGTGGCTAACGTAATCACATAAAATTACAAGCCCACGAAATTAAATTGTTTGTACAAAAACCCCGCCAATCCATCCGGCCCATTCCCCCCCCAAAAAAAATTAAAAAAAAACAACAAATAATAATATCGTTACGCCTTTCAGTTTTAGTCAGTTACTGATTGTAGCACAATTTAGAATTTTTATTTATGTACTTATGTATGTGCCTGTTCATGAGTGCCATTGGATGGGTGAATGGATGAGTTGCCCCATGATCTATGATGATAATGATAATCACATCGTTTGTAATGCTGAATGAAGTTTTGTTTCGCCATATTCGCAACGGAATGATCGATACAATCTTCTATCTATTGTTGTGATTTGTGAATTAAGCTAAACTAATTGATAGACAAATTGTGAAAATATATATATAGTCTTGACAGTATGATTAAATCTTGACTTACTTAATAGTTTATTTACATATCTTAGCTCATTCCCTCTATTTGTAGGTAATCTATAATTATGTCTGTGTCATACATTATAAAATATTCAAATATAACTAATTGATTTTTCTCTCTAGGTAAAACAATCTCATAACTATTTATTCAACAAATTATCATATACACAATATTGGAAGAAAAAGTTTTCCCTTTTTCTATATAGAGTCTATAGTTTGTTTTCACTGTAGACGCTTTAACAAACATATAATAAACATATATGCATATATATATTTATCCATGTTTTTGACTCAAGTCAAGCATGACTGTCTGGCTTTGGCTTACATGGTTTAACTGTTATATGTATGTATGTACATATATAGAAAAGATAACAGATGATTGAAGTTCTCTAAAACAGTTTGAACTTTAGCTTTATCATCGTGACATCCTACCCAAAAAAACATGAACATTTCATGCAAGACTATTGAACTATCCACATAAGCCAACGTACAACGTGTCGTATACGTAACGCACTTAGCACACACACAAACACACACACACACTCTCTATCTTCCTTCCACTTAGATTGAAACTTTGTTAAATTGCGTAACATGCAAATCAATTAAACTGACCGGCCACTTACCATAATTGCCCAGGACACTGAGAAAAATATATACCATTATATAAAATTATAGAACTTAAAACAAAATCACAAATCAATAGGAATAAAAAAAAATATATATATATTTATATAAATAAATAAATAACTGAAAATTTAAATGAAAAATAAAGCAATATTTTCAAGAGACTCTTGAGCTTCACATGTTCGACGTCTAATCGCGTTTTGAATACTAGCAGCAAAAAAAAAAACAAAAAAAACACAAATAAAACAACAAGAAAAACACAAAAAAAAAAGGTATAGAAAACGATGCCAGCGGCTGCGAAGCTGACAGCGAAGTTGACGTAGCCGTTGACGTAGTAGTACAAGTTGACAATGTTTCTCTCGAAAATTGTCTCTAATAGACGATAGTGTGAGAGATAGATAAGCAGACAGAGAGAGAGACAGGGAGAGCAAGAGAGAATGGCAAAAGTCCCTTCTACACCTCCGCCTTAACATCGACAGACCATCATCAACATCGTCAACATTGGGAACCGAGCCGGGCTGAGACCGGTCAACGTGTTGCACTTTCCCCACTGGTTGCATGCGCACGTCAATCAGCCAAGGTCGTCCCACCAGCCTAGGCAAGGCACTCTCTACTGTATATACATATGTATGTATATTTAGAATCATTTAAGCGTAACGTCTCCGCCTTCGTTTTTTGTTGAAGGGCAGCAAAAGGAGGCGAAGGTGGAGGTGGAAATGAAGGTGGTGTGCAGCTGGTAAACATAGAGATGAGATGGCTCTCCATCTATTGTTTGATTTAATAATTCAAATTCAAATGTTAAACGCAACCAATTTCAGGGTTCGTCTAGCTAGATATTAATTTGTGTCTCTCTGTGTGCATGGGTTTGCATTTTTTTCCGTCTTTATAAGAATGACTAATATACATACATAGATACATATAAATCTATACATATGCATGTGTATATCTATCTACTAGTTGCAGATGTGGCACACATTTCGTATGCCACCATTTCCCCCAATAAACAAAAAAAAAAAACAACTCAAGAAACATGCGAAATGATTCTCATTTATGTATATACCCTTAAAAAAAAAAGCGATCCTTATTACTTTAGGTTACCATACATATAAATCAATAAGTTTTGTTGACTAGCATTAGGTTTTCATGGTCATTTGAATTCCATAAACTCATTAGACTTTTTTGAAGGGTATAGAAACTTCGTTATTGCCATAGGTAACCCGTTTTACAAATAATTTGCTTGTTTTCAAAATAAATGTGTGACACAAATTGCACGATCGAACAAAAAAAAAAAAAAAACTCGAGTTCATTGTGCTAAAAGTATTATAAGATATATCATATATAGATTTCGTTTTAAACTGTTTTTATTTATTATATAATAATAGTAATAAGTGGACTTTTATTTAAAGTTCTAGGTTCCTTTTTGTTTTATTGCATATTTATTTATGGATTTTTTTTTTTGTTTCTCAAGAGCAAAACATTTTAACTAAAAAAGAATAGAGCTTCTACATATAAACAATATTTTGGTATGACCTTGAGTATTATAGACCGACGGCCAGTATTTTTGATTATTTATGTATGTTTATATATGCCTATAAATATAGTTCAGGGCAAAACTTACATACATACATATAGATTTGACGATTAGTTCCAAACTAAAAAGGAAGAGAAAATCAACACGAACAAACAAATACAACAACAGCAACACGCGACAAAGAATAAGAAATGGAAATGATTGAGGGAAATGGAAAAATAGACAAGCCAAATGAAATAATTCAATGGATACGCATAGTGAAACTCTTGACATACAGACATACACACATACATATGTAGATGTAATTACGTCAAGGCATATAGGCACTATATTGAAATATATGTTTGTATGCAGAATTCACTGGAGAAAAGTAAAAGCCTCAAGTGAAAGGAACTACTTTCTGCTGCAACATGTAGACATACATATGGATTTATGAATAATAATGACATTAATATACGTATATATGAACTATGTATACCCAAACGAAAGAAAGGCAGGAGAACAAGTTCATGTTGCTGCAACAAAACAAAATGTTGCCAAGCAAATGTTGCTTAATGTTGATGGCGATTTTTTTTTTTTTTGAGCTCAATCGTTTTGAAAATTTTATGAATGAACTTTTTAGAGAATGGAGAGATGAATATAAACAAATCCGCCAATTAACATCACAAGTACAAGTATATACGAGTTCATTTTATTATCTTTTACCAATTACTGGCGCCATACAGGTCAGGAAACGTGTCAGTGCTGTGCCCGTGCTCACAAGTGTTTTATTATTTCGTTCTGTGCCTGCAATTAGGTCAAAGTATGTTTTAGTTTTTCTTGGTTTTATTAAGCTTATTATTTTTTTTTTTGTTGTGTTTGTTCGTATTTCGTATTGGCGGCAGATTTCAAATTCGTGGGCGGTGTGGCTCATGTGATGTCTGCTAACCCGACTATTGCTAATTGCAAATCAATCAAATCTCCATTAGCTGATCCAATTTGATGGCCTATCGTTTTATTGAATTTTTGTATTGTATTTTGCGGTTGCTTGGCCAATTGTTATCCTAACTGAGTCATAGTACTTGTTGTATTTATCATATATTTATTTTCACTATGCTAATCATTAAGAGATGGGGCCGGCATTTGTGTGAAGAAAAACAGAGAGATACAGAGAGAGAGAGAGGGAGAGAAAGACTACGTATGGGGCAACTTGTTATCTGTTTTGCCGGGTTGTCAAGATTTTAGCTTAAATATATATGTACATATGCATGTGCTCATATGTATATACATATATTAACACATATTGTTAGCAATAAGTTAACCCAAGAGTTTTGGGCTAAAGTAAAGTAAGTGTTATGTGGGGCCAAGTCTCGATGGCGACGACCCCTTTTAACGTTTCTATGGTATCTTAAATATACATATAGTTCATGTCTCTAATATATAATGTATGTACATATATATAAATTCTGAAATTCCCAAAGTAAAACTTACTAACTTTATTAATTAATGGCTTGTGCTAATGAAATATTTATACAAATTAGCAGACAGTCAGATAGCCTTCTAAGTACATATAGATTGCTATGTATTTCAATGATATTGAAAAAAAAACTTAAGATTATTAAGCAATCATTTATAAAAATATCACCATGTTTAGTCTATATATCGATTATATATAATCAAATGGTTTTAATGGGCTTTTCTTGGCTCACAAACATATAGTAGAGGCTTACTCAAGACCTGACTAAGAACTTGTTAAAATACAAGTTTTAAGCTCTACAAAGGAAAAATGGTAGAAAATGTTAGAAAATTAGTATTGATGCAGAAACACTTGTAAATTTTAAACATGACCGAGAAATGAAATCATTTTCTTGAGTAGGTCGGTTAATTATTTATTGGTATGTCATCATAAATAGCTCTTTTTTTGTTCTAATGCATTACGCAAGTAAATCCATAAATGTCAATAGACTCGTTTTTTTTTTTGGGACTCAAACTGCGGTATTTCTTATCTTTGGAACCAAGTCTGGTAGGCCATAGTAAATAGATAAAGTTAACACAGCACTCCCCGATTGCCCTTGTCATCCACAATGGGGTAGAAGGTTGTTTTATTTGAGTTGATAAGATATCATTCGAAATATTTTTGCTGCTGCTGCTCATATGACTGTGACGTTTGTGAGAGCGGTCTACGTGCTTTCATCCCAGTGTGCAACAGCATTTGTTGCACAAAACTTGGACTTGGGTCTTTGGGTATGTACATAGTATAAATCGTTTTAATAACCCGTGTGCAAATGTTTTTTTTTTTTTTGTTTTCAAGTGGCAATCAGATCTCGGCATTCTCAAGTGTTTAGCTTAGCTGCTTCGTTTATGATGCGAAACTTAAAACTCAAACTGGAAAAAAAATGGGAATCGTTTAATTTTGTTTTATTGTACGAATGTAGCACAAATTTGTTGTGCTTGATTTTCACTTTCGTTTGTAATGAATAGATGGGAAAAAGCATCTATGTATATTATTGTACGATAAATCACCATACAGTTTTCAGCTAATTTAAATTTATATTTGATTGATGTAACGGCAAATGTCTTACGTACAGTTAAAACCTGTTTTGATTAATTTACACAGCTCTCGATGCCTCGATAGAGTCAGTGATGACCCCGCCCTGTGTTTGTGGTTCACCCTTCCCTCGCCCTCGCCCTTTCCGCTATCTGTCTATCTAAATGTCAAGCTTCATTCCCCAAAAAGGTTCCAAGAAAGAGACCTTAACAAACAATGAAGCTTGAAAAGAAAAACTATTGTTCAGCTGCTCTTTTTTTCTTCTACACAAACAATAATAGAAAAAAAGCTGCAGATTGAAATGAAAATTGGAAATGAATCATAGTAAGAATGATGGTTCAAACTTGTTTTTCCATGGATGCACCAGATTAAGTGCACACTGTATTGACTAAGATGAGTAGACTGAATGCACTTCATGGCAAATATTTGAACTAAAGCTCTCTCTCTGACTTTTCGTGAGTTTCTAACTAAATGTCTATAGTTCTGTCTTTATTTTTCTATTTGAAATATATTGACTTGTTGTTCCAAATACATTTTAAATGCTATATACCCTTTGATTACCTATAAAAGAGATGAAAAAAAAAAACACACACACACAAGACAATTGCCTCAAATATCTATAAGTGGCAGGCAGTGCATTTTGATTATTGATTTCCGTTGGTAGATTGTGGATTGCGTCTGAGAGATTCAAAAACTTCACTTTATGAATACTTGCGGCGCCAATTCAATACTAAAGAAATATGGAGAGATGTGGGCATGACAAGAGGGGCCTGAAGGGGTAAAATAAAAAACTTGTTGTATACATATGTCATAGATTTTTTTTGGCTGCCATTCAAATTGGCAGACAATTATAAGTAATGTTCTAGTATACACAAGTTGTTCCATCTATAGATATATTTGCATATACACATACATACATATATGCTTTTCATATCTATAGAGATATGTATGTATGTATATGTTGGCATAAATTGGTCATTACAAGAGCAAAAGTCGCCCACATGGCGTATGCGTAATGCTTCACTTTCGTTATAAATATTATTTGAAATTAATATATATAGAAATGTTTTTTTAAGTCGTTTTTCTTTAAGGCAATGCAATTCTCATTCGCTTTGATCCTACCTTCATCCCATGGATGATGCTGTTCATGATTAGTGCCGGATGTTGGCCTGGCTCTGCGTCCTTTTTTGCCCCGTTTGCCACTGCCATTGTTGGTAGTGGAGGAGGACTCCATTATGGCCCTTGATGACGGCGGCTCCTCCTCTAGTTTTATCTTTTTATTTTTGTTGTGGTTGCTGCTGTTTTTTTTTCTTTCCTTTTTGCTTTTTTTCTTTAACTTTTATTACTTTTTGGCTACAAGAGGAGACACACGCGTAAATGGAATATAATATATATATATATAGATGTAGGTATTTATATATATCCATGCATAGTATATCTCTTTTATGTACGTATGCTAAATTGTTGGTAGATGTGTGTGTGTGTGTTTTATCTTTAGTGACGCACAAGTGACATTTTGCCAAATCCATACACACACACACACTCACTCACTCACTCACTCACTCACACACATACACACACCGTTCACACACTCTCATTTTTTTCCTTCTTCAAATTTTGGGTGCTTCTTTTTTGCTTGTGTCACTTTGATTACTTGGCGCGCTGATGTAGAAAATTTAGTTAGATATATAAATACTATATCATCTCAATATATATCTGCAGAGCAGCAGCAGTATACATACACACTTACACACGCACGCACACATATAGAAATATACACACACACTCAAAAAAAATATATAAAATAAAATAAGCATATATTTAAAAATTTAAAAATTTTCACAAGTTATTTTTAATGCGGTGATTTAATTTAACACTCGCACACACAGACAAACACACACTCATACACTCACACACACATACACACAAACACACAAACACACACACACACGCACACACATCCATTCGCAATTGACACTTGCGGTAGTTTCTGTTTTTCGTTAACAATTTTTTTCATTTATAGGTATATATTTTTTTATATTGTTAACTAAAAAATGGCATTACATTTAATTTGCATTACGTGACCACGCGACGTTGCAACTCCCCACGGCGGTTAGAGGGGATGGGAAACGGATCAAAAGTTGGTGTTAAGATTAACCAAATTTTCAATTGTATTTGCCACCAACAACTCGTTGCTTGTTGTTGTTGCAGAGAGGCCGCCGGCTGTTGCTGTTGCCGTTGCTGCTGTTCATCAACTGTTGTTGATGTTATTTGGAAATTACCGCCGACAATGTATTGTCGTCGTGGTTGTTGTTGTTATTAGAACCTTTAGTTAGTTTCTGTTTTGTGAGAAAAAACTGAATGAAAAAAAATCGCGCACGGAGTCCGCGTCGTCGTCCATGCGTCGTCGTCGTTGTCGTCGGTGTGTCGTCGATCGTTGCCGTGAGCGGTCTGACAGTCCGAAAAAGCTTTTATTTTTTGGACTGCTTTTTTATTTATTTTTTTTTTCTTTCTTTCTTTGAATTTTGTTTTTTTTATTTTGTTTTTGTCACTGGTCACACGCTGATGTGTTGGAAATAAACTATTTTCGTAGACAATATGCTGCATTGCTCTCTCCACACACACACACACTCGCACACACACACACACACACACTCGTTCACACACTCATAGAATTTGGCGTGTAATTGACTTTTATTAATCGAACGTCGATCTATAAGCCATTTCGTTGTTGAAATTCAAATGCGAATTCTCTCAACGAATGCATTTACTTACATACATACATTTCTATCACAGCATTTCGCGTTTCAAGTATATTTTTAGTATCTTTTAAGATATATATATCTTCATTGATTTCGAGTTGGTTTAATGCCAGCACAATAGTGGCCGATCGACCGACCAATTCGACCCGACCCGTTCACAGATGTAAATCAATTTTGGAAATTTGTTTTGCATCAATTGATTGAATTCGAAAATCTTTTAAGACCGATAATACATCAATTTAATTAATCTTCAATGCCATAAATCCATAACTACAAATACATATATATCAATATATATGTGCTTACACATGTGGCCAAATAAATAGGTGTCAGTCTGAGGATTCAAAAACTGCTCATATAAAATTGATGTAAATTTTCAATTCGTATCTTGAAATAAAATAAAGTAAGTCCCAAAAATAATAAGACCACTTCAAACAAAATTTGGCTATTTTAATTGGTTCAACCATGGGTCAGTGCTTAATAATAGGTCTATTTTAGATATAATTAAAACTAAATACTAAAAAAAGTATTTTTTTTTTTGGAAAAGCGTTTTTCAAGAACTTGCCTATGAAATTTTGATTTCTTTCTTTCCAGTTTATAAGGACATAGATGCCTTTTTCTATTATTAGTCAGCAATATGCATTTAATTTTGGTAAGCAATAATTTTAAACTTGTCTCTGAAATTATGTGCAATTTTTATTATATTGTCTTATTTTTTGTCTAGATTACCAATATTTATGCATATTATATACACAAAGGGGAATTAAATTGGCTCTTCCCCTTAAAATTTATTTAAAACCCTTTAGCAATTGTTTATGTTTTAAGGATTGTTAAGTTTTCGACTTTCAGAAACGTTTTACACCTTTTTTGACAAGTTTTAGGGGCGTATTCTTGGTTGGGAGCCTGTTATTCGAACCCTTGATTGTGGCCAGGACTGGAATTACATCTATGCTGAATCTAATGCCGTCTTGAACTATAGTTTCAGCCGATCCTGTGTCGATTGCCCTTCATTTCATTCAAAGCGATGCAGAATTACGGGCTGTATTTTTGCTCAAATGTTCAAAAAACTTAATTTTGAGGTGAAAGCTCACATGAGGAAAAAAAAAAACATATTTGCAATTTAGTTTTCATTAGTTTAAGTCAATTTTGGTATTGAATTTTTGTTATTACCACAAAAGAACTATATTTAATTAAAATCGGAGGACTTTTCTAGCGATAGATCTAGAATTTTGAAGATAATTCAGCTGTACTAACATTTTGATGTCATATACAAAGATGAAATTATCAAAAATTAGCCTTACTTATAATGAAAATTTAAATAAATTTCCTTGACTATATCAGATACTTATATATGTATGTACATAAGTTTTATTAAAGAAACATGGAAGGTTTTTGAAGTGTCAATCGAAGAAGATATATTCTATGAAGATGAACTATATAGATCTGCAGAATTCTTTATACTACTTACAATATTGTAAGTGAAATTTCTAATATAATCCACTAATTATTGCAAGAGTAAATATACTAAAAAAAATAATTGTGTGTGTTAAACAAATCTCATATCCATTAAGCATTAATTTTATTTATAGCATTTCCACAAGCCGCAAGGTACATACAAACTTAACGTAATTAAATTGAATGCACTTACACATTTAGATATCGAAGCCAATGGACAATTAGAGCCAATTACATTGTCTATCAATATAATAGAATCGATTACGTGGGAGGTACCATTGAACATTTTTATTTTTTTATGGCCTATCAGACTATTGAATGGAAAAGAGATTAAAATCCAAAATCAAATAAAGAGACGGAAAAAAATTAATACAGCAAAATGGCTGAAGATGATGACACATTTTGGCTAGACTGTCAATTATTTTTATAGAGAAATTAAGCTGCGTATATAGGCAAAACCCGACTATTGCGTTTAGCAGTTGGCATGGAAGGACCTTGGATTGTGTTGAAGTTGCATCATAAAGCAAAAGTTCATCAAAAGTTTTATGATGGTGATGATGATGATGTGGAGAAGACAAGTTCAAGTTGTTGCATGTTTTGAATTTCAGACATGTTTATAACTATTGTGAGAAGGGTGTGACCCGACATCACCAGCAGGCAGGAGCAATAGCAGCAGCAGCAACAAGAAAGTTCAATTGCCGCCTCATCCATGCAACATGCAGCACAGGCGGGGCATTATTGTGGCAAGTTGGATGAGCTCGACGTCGACTGTTCATCAAGTTCATTCCACTTGGCATTAAAAAGCAGCGTCAACAAAACATTCTAAGAATGCTGTGCAACAGACATACAGACAGACAGACACTGACAGTGAGATCTGTTTATAGACTCTCATCTGGCGACGACGACATTTACTTAATTACTTGGGCAGTATGAAAAAGTCTTGGTTGTTGGGTTGGTTGAAGCCGCATGTTCACTTGGTTATATCATGGTTTAATTACATTTTTTTTATAGACAATGTTGCTAGGTTGCTAACCCACGCACCCTCAATTGCAAAAATTTGTTCCTATTATCTTTTTTTTTGCCAAGTCAAGGTTAGTCCTTTGGCTATATTTAGATGACTTTTACGCTCTCTTTCACTTACGTATAATTAATAAGGCAAAGCATTCATTAATTTGGCATTAGCCTGGTCAATTTACCACAAAAAAAGAATGAAAGCACACCAAAAAAAAAAAAAAACGATTCTTTTGGTATGCTCGGGTTATTGGGTATTCTGATATTTGACCCTTGATGAGGTGAGAGGTGAGTGAATGGATTGACTGAATGGATGGATTGGTTAGTCGGTTTGTTGGTTGGTTGGTTGGTTGGTTGGGATGGATGTGTGTGGGTATTGATGGATTGATATCAGACTGAACCCGTAATTATGGTAACATGGCAAACAAACAACCACATCGAAAGCGTGCATAGGACATAGACACAGACATAGCACCAACATAACACAAAACCCTATGGCCAAAAGGAGCCAAAGAGGAACGAACGTGATAGAAAAACATAATGCCATACATATTTATTGTTATAGCGCGTGTTTCGTTGTACTTGTACCTACAATACCGACTGCGTCCTCATTGCGAGGCACAAGTAAAGTTGATTGACAGGATATAGATGACAATGGCTCTTTAGAATTGAGAGGGGGGATGGGGGGTGGGCGGTTGGTGGGTTGTCTGGTTGGCTGGTTGGATGACTGTTTGGTTGGCAGGCAGGATGGTGGTGGGATGGAAGGTGGCAAACGGTAGTGGGTAGTCGGCAATCGGCGTAGGCCATTAATATTAATCAAACGCACATACACGTGAGCTGCTTCACCTGCCAGCGGCGACAGTTTTGGGACATTTATCGATTTGCTTGCCGAATTGTACAACCGAATTGTGGGTTAACGCTCACTTGTTCAATATGTTTATCCAATTTTGCTGCACATGACATTTCTCATTCTACGCCTCCTTCCTTTCGCTGCTCGGCGTCCAGCAACCACACTCAGTCTCAATTTTCAATCATTTAAACATTTCTCCTTGGCCACACGGTTAAAGTTCGACTATTATGGACGCACGGACTCGACACGCTCGACGGGCGCCAACTGTAGGACTGACTGATTGGATGGCTCTTGTCTCGTTGGCCTTTTTTTCTCCGCTATTTTTTTGATTCCAATTATAAGGAGCTGAAGGACTAATGCGGACGCTACGCTGTTTTGTTTATAGCTGCGTTTGCAATTGCTGCTGCTGCTGCTGCTTTTGTTATTGTTGTTGATGTCGGCATTTGTCGTTGTCCAGACGGATGCAAGGATTGTAGAGACCTGCGCAGTAAGTCAAACACCAAAAAGTAACGGTACCATATATTTGAATTGCCTTACGAAATTAACCCTATATCCTAACGGTTTTTAAGGAACCTACAAAAAGAAATAAGAAGTGCAGCTTGCTTGTGTTAAACATCCTGATTTTATTGAATTAATAGAAATTCATCTAAAAATGAATCTGATATGGAGGATTTTAGAGCCAACATCATTTGTCTTATATTTTTTTTTAAAATTTAACGGCGATCGTATTGTAGCTGCAAATGATATCGATAACAAGTGATAACGACAAGTGTTACAAACAGTCGATACTTATCGAAACACAGAAACAGCTGAGTTCCCACAGACCTGCTCCCACATCCAAAGGTTAGATAATAAAAATCAACATGGCATTTAAATTTGTGGCCCGATCCTGCAACTCCCTGCTGCAGCATGCCACACGACGTTCTCATCTCACATTGACATGGAGCCGAACATTATCCCATTATCCAGTAAACGATGCTCTATTCGGCCTGGATGAGGAGCGCCAGAAGCTGCGCGAGATCGCTTTTAATTTCTTTCAAAAGGAGATAGCTCCACAGGCGAAGGAGATAGACAAACTGGATAATTTCAAGCAAGTGTTTTAATGGCAGGAGATCGCTGTGATCTAACTTCACTCTGACATTCTAGGGATATGCGTCCGTTTTGGCAGAAACTTGGTGAATTGGGTTTTTTGGGTATCACAGCGGAACCAGAATATGGCGGAACAGGTGGCACCTATTTGGATCACTGCATCATTCTAGAGGAATTTTCACGGTACTCTACTTTCACTTAATTTGGTTCTTAAGGCCATTTCACTGAATATTTTTCATCTGTTTTAGTGCTGCTGGAGGAGTGGCTCTGTCATATGGTGCTCACTCTAATCTGTGCATTAATCAGCTAACCAAAAATGGTACGCCCGAACAAAAGGCAAAGTATTTGCCCAAATTGTGCAGCGGAGAACATATTGGTGGCCTGGCCATGTCTGAGCCTGGAGCTGGCTCTGATGTTGTGTCGATGAAATTGCGTGCCGAACGTAAAGGCGATTATTATGTGCTGAATGGAACAAAGTTTTGGATTACAAATGGTTCCGATGCGGATACATTGATTGTTTATGCCCGAACAGGACCCAGTGATGCACCAGGGCATGGCATTACAGCCTTTATTGTGGAGACGGCCTGGGAGGGATTCAGTGTGGCCCAGAAGCTCGATAAGCTTGGTATGCGCGGCAGTAGCACCTGTGAGCTGGTGTTCCAAGATTTGAAAGTGCCAGCCAAAAATATTCTTGGCCAGGAAAACAAAGGAGTCTATGTGCTGATGTCTGGCCTGGACTACGAGCGTTTGGTACTGGCTGCAGGACCAGTGGGTCTTATGCAAGCAGCCTGTGATGTTGCCTTTGACTATGCACATCAGCGCAAGCAAAAGAACAAACTAATTGGTGAATTCCAGTTGCTTCAAGGAAAAATGGCAGACATGTACACCTTACTAAGCGCCTCCCGTAGCTACTTGTATGCCGTGGCCAGATCATGCGATAATGGTGTGCGCAGTTCAAAGGATTGTGCTGGTGTTATTTTGTATTGCGCCGAAAATGCCACTAAATTGGCCTTAGATGCCATTCAGATACTCGGTGGTAATGGCTATATTAACGAGAATCCCACTGGTCGTTTGTTGCGTGATGCAAAGCTCTACGAGATTGGAGCTGGCACCTCTGAGATAAGACGCTGGCTAATTGGACGGCAATTGAACCAGGAATATAAGTAGAATGACAATGGACATGTTTATAAAACCTTTCCGTTGAGATGACAAACGCTGATAGATTCAGGACAAACCGAAACCAAACAGACTAATTGTTGCATTTATATATTTTTAAAGAATTTTATTCAAGCGTACCTAAACATTGTGCCTTTTTTGTAAAACAAACTGCATGTATAATAATTAATTAATAAAGAGCAAAATGATCATATTTTTAGATTTATTCGCTTTGCTCGCAGGATACAGTAAAACACTTTGATAGCATACAATTAGGGTTAGGCTTTTTTATAGCATACTTATTTGGCTTTACGGCATACTAAAATAATCTGACAAACTTTAAATATATTTTAAGCAAATTGACTTTATTCTTGTTCATAGTCCTAAATTCTAAATGTTTTTTGAAAAATCCGAAATGTGATTTTTAGAATTTCGTCAAGCTGTGATTGATTTTCTCATAGATCCAGTCAATATAGTGACAAACCCGTACATAAACTCCCGGTCTATTCTGATAACCGCAATGCTGTCCCCATGATATAATGCCATATAGAGTTTCGCCATCTGAAAAAAGGTTTAAAATCAAACTTAAAATTATTAAACTAGGGGCATTCTCACCTTCATCAGAGCAGACAAGTGGACCACCAGAATCGCCCTCACATGCGTCTACACTCTCATCCATGGAGCCGGCACAGAACATTCCTGAAATCAATTTAATGAATTAGTCAATAATATATTAGAGATCCCTCTTCGATCGAACGATTAATACCATCGGTCATTGCATCGCCATAGACATTTGAGCGTTTGCAAGTGGCATCAGATAAAATGGGCAACTGAGCTGATCTAAGAATCTGGGATGGAGCTGAGAATATAAATTTTAAATCAATTGTAGACTCCTCTTGCGAAGTTGTTGAAACACTTACTGGACAAACCGGACTTAATGGAGCCCCAACCTGATATGGTGCAGGTTCGATTCTCGCCAAGAGGCACATTCTTTTCTGGTAAGCAAATTGGCTGGACATAGTCACTAAATTTAAGCGGAGTTTTAAGCACAATCACTGCAATGTCATTGTTCATGTGTGAACCATCGCGGAATTTCTCATGTGTATACCAGTTCTCAATGAACGAATCCACTTCAGAGGATTCAGCAATATTGGCATAATGATCACCGACACGCACAAAGTAGGATCCCTTTGGATGACCGTACAGGCAATGGGCAGCAGTCAGAAGATGACGCTTAGAGATGACAACAGCGCCGCACCAATGACTTGAGATGCCGCCACGACCACGGGTACGTATGGTGGCCTGCCAAGGATGTCGGCCGCGACGCGCTATATTACCCTTAATCACACGCTCCTCAGGATGGGCATACTCATCGGTTAGATCATCTTTGAAGATGCCGCAACGGCGTGGCGTATGTAGAGCCTTGCTGGAACGTTCCCACAGTCCAATGTCCGATAAAGTAAAGGCGGGATGACTAATTTGCCCGGATGGGCTTCCCTTGATGTTGTGGCTGCCACCACCCACTGAGTGAAGGCGAACACTCTGCTGACGCTGCTGCCGGGTTGGTGGTGGCCCAGCTGTACAACGTAAACTTACATCTTCAGTATGATTGCAATTATGTTCGCCCCAATTCCAGTGACTGCATTTATCGATGCTACTTTCATTGCCATGACACATGACCTCATCCAGCCAAATGGGTCCACTTGCAGGACCAAAGATATTTTTCTCGATTTTCTATGCAAAGACAGTTTGACAATAACCAAAAGAAAATGAAACTTCAAATTAAACCTACGGCTGATCCATAGTATCCCAAAGAATTGCAGGCAATTTGCGCTGACTTTGCACTGAAATCGTCATCACAAACACTACCCCAGACACCATGGTACTTCACCTCCAGGCGACCTTCACTTGGATTGCGTCCACCCTCCAAACGATACTCAATGGGAGCCTGCCAAGTCCGCCAAATGGTTAAGATAAATTTTAGTTTCGATATGCTGCACACTCACCTTACAAACTGCTTCACTCTCGTCCGATTTATCGGCACAATCCTCTGTATGATCGCATACAAAGGCTGGTGGGATGCATTCCTTAGAGGTGTGACACAGCCAATAGTTGTTCGGGCACTTGAGCACGGGAACTTTGCAGACTACTCCTACGACTTCATCGACACCGCAATTGTGAATGCCCCAGCCCTTGAATTGGCAATCCTTGAGCATTGTCTCATTACCCTGGCACTCCACTTTGTCCATCATATAGTTGAAGTTGCGATCAGGTGGGGCATAATACGAATTGCCACGCACTTCTTGTGCGCCCATTTTATAGCCCAATTCGCGGCAAACAACATCGGCATCCCGTAAACCAAACTTGTCATCACACACGTAACCCCATTGACCGTTGACTGGAAAGAGCAACGTATTGACAATGACCCATTGAATTCACTTTCGCATCCAATCTGATATATGTAAATGCATACCCTTAACTTCAACGCGTCCCATGTGAGAGTTCTCGCCGCCAGTTAACCGCACCTGATAGCCCAAATGTTGACACTGGCTCTCGTCCCGGCGATTCGGGCCACAGTTATTCACTCCGTTGCACACTTCCTTTTGTTTAATGCACTTGCCATTGCCGCAATCGAATTCGCAGTCATTATCCTGGAAATTACTACGCATGGATATCTGATATTGAGATTTAGGTGTTGTTTCCTCAGCGTTAGGATTGGGTAGATATTCCTCATCCTCATCCTCATCTTGATCTTTTGGCGAGTCAAAAGATTTGGGCAAACGTTGATCGGGGTGATGATGCTGATGATGAACTATGTCAGGAGTCGTCGTGTCAGGACTATTCTGTTCGGGATTTTGCCGAAAGGGATTGAGCAATTCGGGATGCTGGCTATGATAGAGGGGACTATGGTAATGGTGATTGTTGTGGTGCTGATGCTGATGGTGAGAATGCGGCTTCTCAAATGGATCGGGCAAATTTGGATGACGCCTATGAAAATCACGATTGTGCGGCGTATGCCAATTGTTGTTGTTGTTGTTTTTGTTGTTTGTGGCGGTAGTTGTGCTGGATGTGGTGGTTGTGGTCGTCATTGAATCGATGTCCACCTTGCGTGTGCCACGATGAAAATCATTTTGTGTATCACCAAAAGCATAGGTTGTAGGATTTATGGTCTGCTCAGTGTGTGTCGTTTCCTCAGCATCTGGAACAACAGAGTCAGAGTCGCTGTCAGATTCGTTCGTTTCAATGTCCAGGCTTTCCTGCTCGCCGGCCACAATGAGTTCAACATCATCGTCGGGTCGTATGGAATTTCTGGGAGTGGTTGTTGTGGATGTGGATGCAATAGTTCTAGAGGTAGGTGGCTTGCTTATCACCGTAGCTATGGCTGATTCAGTTTGTTTGGCTAAAATCTCCGGGGCATTGCCACTGTGATTGAAATAGGGACGCAGCATTAGACGCAAAGCCTCACCGAAAATCCGTTGATCATTTGAAGGATCGGAATTGGAATCTGCTTTAGCAGCTCTAGAATTTAATGTGGGATTGTAAAATTTATGATCAAAAGGAGGCGGACTAAGATCATGCCTCTTAGTTGTGCTCTCTCCAAACTCATCCAAATTATCATCGATATCCTCGGAAGGAATGAAAGGATCATGAGCTTTTGGTGTAGTAGTTGGCGGCGGAATCTTTTGCCAAGATGTATTATGGGAATGAGCTACAGCTGCATAGCCAGGACTATAATGTGGTGGCCTGACCTCTTTCGGTGAGCTAACATTGGCCATGGGTGGATAGATGGGAAATGTACGAAGATTTGTAGGCAAACGTGTTGTGGATGGGGTAGAAGGTTGTGCTGCTGGAGTTGGTGCTGGTGGTGGTGGAGGTTGCAAGCCTCCATACAAATTTGACTCGTCTATAACTGGTTGGTGAGGCAACGGAGAGGATGGCGTAGGGAAACCCTTAACGGGCGGGTCATATAAATCTACAGGTTCCTGATGTGTTTCACTGGGAAACTGGTCATGTGATGGACTGTGTGGCGTGAGATTTTGGTCTAGGTCAACTGATTGCTGTCCAGCATCTGGTGTATAATCTAAATCAAGAGGTTGCTGTCCGCCTAAAGGAGCCAATGGTGGCAAGTCATGATTGGGATATTGTTGGCCAGCTCCAACCAAATCTCTACTAAAGTCTTGACGTGACAAACTATTGGGTGAGTAGTGTGACTGATGTGGTTGTGGTTGTTGGTGGTGGTGGTGGTTATGGTGCTGCTGCTGCTGATCCTCCTCCTCCTCTTCGACCTCTTCCACAACTGGATTAGCGTAATACACATGATCTGTAGAGGCAGGAGCCATGGGTGCCAATGGAGTCTTATAACTGGGATAATTACGATTCGGCTGTAGGGATCCTTCCACATAGAGCACACTCTGTGTGGGTATACGATGGGTAAAAGAGGTGCCATGACCAGACCAGCCTCCTGCTTCGCCGCCATATTGCTGATTCACTTGTCCAACCTGCTGCTGCTGCTGCTGCTGATGGTAATTTGTGAAGCCAATGCCAGCTGGACGCTGCATATTCATGGAGCTCCAACGATTACCACCGGCACTTTCCCCCCTGCCTTCATTGTAGGCTTTCGATTGACGACTCTCTGCAAGAGAAAGATCTTAAATCAATGTAATGGCAAAAGGAAATTTTTGGTGTAAGGTTAGTAACCATAGGACGACTGATCTATCATAACATCGTAATTGTAGTCGCATCGGTCATTTCGGGCCACCAGAGCACTGGCTAAACACAACTTGCGCGAGATACTGAAAATCTGTTCTGGGGAGCAATCCGAAATCGAAGCCAGCCGCCGTTCCGCCGACTGTGGACAAGTGAGATATTTGCTTGGCACTCGTGGATGTGGCAAAAGTATCGAGCCACTCAAACCCATGGGGCAGAAAATGGCGGCGTCTAGCGATTGAGTTTTGATCTGCTGCCACCATTCGTAGATGATAAGCAGTTCGCTTATGGTATAGAGGCGTTCCTGTCGCTGCACTTGCTCCACTCCCTGGCATCTGTGTTGCGAAAAGCTGAAATGTTCGCCGGGTGGGCAACTGACTAGTAGAATGTCATTGCCCTCGCAGCTAAGAAACTTGGAACAATCAAAGGGATACACATGATGGCCATCTTGTGGACAGAACAGAACTAGAAAAGATGGGTAATTCAGTTATTCGATCATCGTCAACATCATCATTAGTGGATCATCGGCTCACAATCGATTTCTTGCTGCTGCAGATGTTGGGCCTGTCGCTGATACCCTGTGATATGATCCCAGCTAGCTACATGTTGCTCGTACACACAATATCCTTGGGACAGACTGAAGACATGACCAGAGGGACACTGCTGGATTTGAGTATGACCCTCTTGACAACTCACATAGCTGCTGCCATCAAAGGGGTGCGGGAAGAGTCCATAAACTGAACTGGGACATATTAAACGCTTATAGGAAAAGGCAGCAGAGTTCCCAGAGATAGAAGTGGAACTAGAGCTGGATGTTGAAGGTGAGTAGGTCCCGGTGTTTCCAGAGATGAAGCTGGAGCTAGGTGCTGAAGGTGAATAGACGCCAGCGTTCCCAGAGGTTGAAGTGGAACTGGAGCTGAATGTTGCAGGTGAATAGACTGCACCGTTGCCAGAGATGGAGCTGAAGCTGGAGCCAGATGCTGAAGGTGAATAGACGCCAGCCTTCCCAGAGGTAGAAGTGGAACTGGAGCTAGATATTGAGGGTGAATAGACTGCACCGTTACCAGCGATGGAGCTAAAGCTGGAGCCAGATGCTGAAGGTGAATAGACTCCGGCGTTTCCAGAGATGAAGCTGGAGCCAGATGCTGAAGGTGAATAGACGCCAGCGTTCCCAGAGGTTGAAGTGGAACTGGAGCTGAATGTTGCAGGTGAATAGACCGCACCGTTACCAGAGATGGAGCTGAAGCTGGAGCCAGATGCTGAAGGTATATAGACTCCAGAGTTTCCTGAGATAAGAGTGGAGCCGTGGCTGGTTCCCGGTGATGAATAGGCTGTCGTCCCAGTGTGACATTCTGCCACCTTATCTTTGTGATCACAGACTTGGGAAATTCTATTCCATGCTGTGCCAGGGCCGCAGTTTTGAATAAATGTCTGACCATTGGCGCAATTCAGGAATTTTGTGCAATCGAATGGATGCGGTTGAAGTCCCTGAGCTCCAGGCGGACAATTGACTTCACCTTGATGTTGATGTCCGAGATGGTTCTCTCTAGTCACCGACACCTCTGCCTCTGCCTCTTCCTGGTTATAGAACTCGTGTTGCGTCTCACTCAAATACTCAACACGATCATTTTCGGCCAACTGATCTCTGGCCACGCACACCTGCTGGGAGATGCTAAAAACGGTGCCCTGGTCACAACTGGCCACGGACGTTTGTTGATCCCGACATATAAGATACTTGGTGCAATCGAAGGGATGCGGATAATAGCCATGACTTATCTGAGTGGGACAAGTGACTGTGGTTAAGTCTTGCATAAAGTCAGCTGCAAATGGATTAAGGCATGGAGAAGGCAATTATCGACACGATAGCTGATGGGGGCCAAAGGATTTCGAAAAAGCTTACTAGAGATTTGCAATGTTCTGTGTGAGTAACTCAAATAGTCGTGCTCCGAAAGTTCCCGAGGATTACCGCACTTGCGCTGACCCAAACTATAGACAAAACCTCGTGGACAAGACTCCACCTGAAGTAAACCATTCTGGCATCTGATGAAGTAGGCGCCGTGAAAGGGATATGGATAGTTGCCTTGAAGGCTACGTGGACATGCCGATAGCGAGGACTGAAAGGCTTGGCTATCCCGATAGCTATAGCTACCGCTTTGGGCTCCCGTCAGCTCCACCTGCAATTCCTCGAAGAACCTTACATAGTCACCCGAAGCCAAGAGGCGACGAGGCCGACAAATTCGCTGCGACAAACTGAAGGCCATCTGCTGCTCACATCTCAGTATGGACATTTTGCCATTGGAACAACGTATGTACTTGTTGCCATCGTAGGGATAAAGATGGAGGCCATCGGTGCCAGCCGGACAAGCGGTTAAGATCAGAGCTGCCCACAAGCAAGGGAAACGGGAGGGAATTGATATACATATCATCATGGATCATCTTTAAATAACTGGCTACTCACAATACTCATAGCTGACCACTGACACAATATAGGCCACATATTCACCGTAGAGGGCCTCCGTCTTGAGCTTACAGTATGCATTCGGTATGCTAAACACATAATTCGGAATGCAACTCTGAATGGCCACTTTGCCCGCCTTGCAATGCAAGTACTTGGTCTGATCAAAGGGATGGGCAAATAGACCCACCACACCGGCAGGGCACAACAGATCATTGAGATGTTGATCAGACAGAGCGGCTAGAGGAAGGGCAATAGGATTAGGCCTACCAATCACCTAAAGACCCAAAAGCATATGAAGACACCAAAGCATAATGAACAAAGCAAAGCAAGCAAAAAGCAAGAAAATGATATTGAAGCAGATGAAAAGCCAGAAAGCAGAAAAGCAAAGCAAAGATTATGTGCGACTTACAAGACAATTGGGAGTTGGTGGCGGTGGCAGAGAAAACACACACCAACCGTTGACCATCAAAGATCTGGGTGGCCGGGCATTGCTCCACCTGCGCCTTTACACCTATGCCACATCGCAAATATTTACGCTGGTCATGCGGATGAGGATAAAGGCCACGCACACCCGGAGGACAGCTCGGACCACTACTTTCCTCGTAGCCACCTTCTGATATGGAGTATTAGTTTTTGTTGTTTCTTTGGGTAAAATCGTATATCTAAAACTAAATAAATAATAATCATACGTACCGTAGGCCTCTGATGCAGCAACACCACCACTGATACCAGCTCCACAATCCACCTTGTTCTTGTAGTCACAGATCAGAAGAGATGCACTAAATGCTGTGCCTGGTCCGCAACTCTGCACAAAAGTTTGACCATTGGCACAATTGAGGAACTTGGTGCAATCAAAAGGATGCGGATGCAATCCATTAACACCAGCTGGACACTTGGGTTCAGTGTTGATTTGTCTCAAACGAGCCGAACGACTGGATTGATTGGAATTCACTGCTGCTGCAGCTGCTTCAGCAATGTCTCCGTTACAGGATACCTTGCTGGGTGAATCACATTGCAAGTTTCTGGCGTCGAATAGAGTGCCCGGTGCACAGGTCTGAATGGTTGGACGTCCATTGAAACAATTGACGAATCGATGGCAATCATGAGGATATGGCTTTAGACCCGTAAAACCCGCTGGACAAGCCGATTCGCGCTCATAGATGGGCTGCTCTTGAATTCTGGCACTGCCGCCATAAGATGATTGCGTTGATGCTGATAACCCGGACTGGCCAGCATCATAATAGCTGCCACCAGATTGATAAGCATTCGAACACTGTAGCCTCTGTCGGAGACGTAATTATGAAATACGAATTTAAAATACAACATACAAACAAATAATTTAAAAAAAGACAACAACAACAGCCTATACACAATTAAGATCAATTGACAAAATTGAAAATGTTTTTCCTGGAAATCGTAATCACACTATATACATAGATATGAGTGCAAAAGATATTAAACCCATTTTCGCAAAAAAATAACAAAAATTTTAAAATATACAATGAGGAGTTATTTTTCTACAGTAATTCGAACTAAAGCCAATTAACTTACTACCTTAACTAACTTGATAAAAACGTAATTTTTGCATAAGTCGAATAATAATCTGAAACGGGTAACAAGTGCGATTTGTTAAACCGATTCACATATTTGTGAATCCGATTCTGATTGCCTTTTTCTGACATTGATTTATTTAAATTGCATGAGGCAAAATCATTTCAAAAGATTCTAAAATACAGCTTGGGAACCAAATCTGCAGATTTAGATTTTTTTTATCTTAAGGCGTCTATATTTTATATCAAATTTTGGTAAATCATTAAATTCCCATCAAATGGCCGAAACATTTTTAATTTATTTTTAAATATTAAAAAATATATATATTTAATAAATGTTTTTACTAACATTTAGCACTGCCAGCAGAAGCCAAAGGCCCAAAAGTCCCTTGGACATAGTGAATGAATTTGGATTCAACCTATAATATGCTATATATTGTCTATATGTATGTATGTACTCGAAAAGTGATAACAATTTTCCCGTTATGTTTTAAAGCGCACTTGAATTTACAATTTAAGTTGTTGTCCCGCTCAAGTTGGGGCCTCGACTGACACAACAGCTTAGCATCTCTATCTTCGTCCATCCATCCAATTGAGCTCTGTTTGTTATCAGCTTAAAAGATCTCAAGACCTATTCTAGAGCTACTGACAGACATGGAGGACGGGGCTTATCGTCGCACAAGTGTGTGTGTGTGTGTGTGTGTGTCTGTTTACATTATGTGTTTTTTTTTTTGGGTTTTTCTCACTTTTTTGACTCACGGATGATGATTTACGGTAGTTGTTAGGATTTTAGCTGGTTGCATCTTTTTCTATTTACATTATATTTAATAAAACTTAAGTCTAGATGATGATGACTAGTTCTTATCAGCGGACTTCTGCTCGGCGCCAGATTCAATTTGGCCTGTACGTTGTTGTATCTTTAACCACAGTTGATCGTATGGCTGCTCAAGTTCTGCCTTCGTTTTAGGGATTCCCACAGCACGTCGCACTTCCGGCGAGAGCAAAAACAGATTCTGAGCCAGACCAAAGCTACTGGAGGCTACCCAGTAGACGCAGAGTGCGGATGGCACAGTACAAGCAACTGGAATCATAACAATGCTCAGGCCACGGAATACATTGTTCATTACATTCTGTAGACGTGTAGCGGGACGTGTTCGCGTCATGGACTGCAGCTCGATGATGCCCAAATTAATAAGGCCTAGGGCCACGGGCAGAATGTATGACTGATCGACCACAGTGAGGTTTGGAATCCAACCGAAGCCTCCTATCGTCATTTCGGTGGCTATTATTTGGGCTTTCAGTGTTGTGGGATCGGGCAGCATGTAGACCAAATTTCGCAGTGCCACAGATTGAAAAATCCACAAAGGGATTTGTCCCCAGAGAACAATAAGAGTTTTCATTGGATGACAATTGTCGCGTACTATCAATTTTTGCCATTGTTTTTTAATCTGCAATATAATTTAAATTAGTATTTTGTGACTACCGTGTAACTAACAAACTTACCGAACGTCTGTAGACGACTTGAGTTTGCTTGTCGCTCCATTTGAATTTGTGTTTGGCCATGGCTGCCTCCCTTTTCAGCTCTTCTACTATGGCCGGCATTTCCAGAGCAATCTTTTCGATTCGGGCTGTAATCTTGTGTTGGTAAATGGTCAGAGGCAATGTTACAACACCACGAAATAGAAGCGTGGAGGCCACAATGGACGCCCACCAGGGCAATCCGCTGTAATCGTGGATCTGTGTTAGAGCCTCCTGCATATAAGCTACAGGTGTGCTATTGGACAAAGTTTGCCAAAATCCGACCATTCCGCTGGCATTTGCTAGCTCCACTTGAAGTTGAGATGTGGCCACTGCCCCCGCCTCAGTTGAAGCCAGACGCCGCCCCTGCCGCGAGCTAATGGGTGCTGTAGTGGGGGCTTCCGAATAACACAAACCATTGCCCCAAGTGGCCGCAATCCCTCGTCTGCCGTAACAGGAACATAACCGTAACGTTCCCATTTTCATACAAACCACAGTCAGCTGTTTTGGGCACAGAAGTTTAACACAGCAAACATTTTGAGGGGGAGACAAATTTTAAATGTCTGTTGAGTTAGGTGCGGTGGCAGTGAATATTGCCTCTGTTTATAACGACAAATTAGTGCACAGAACAAGCAAGATAATTTCGCAATTATATTTAAATAAAATATATATATTTAAAGGCGCGAAAACAAAATTTTAAAATCAGTGTTAGTAACCGATAAATTGGCGTACAGCCAGAGAGTTAAATTTCTCACATCTAAAAATATATCGATTAATGTGCAATCGACTATACATTTCGACAAATTAATGAAGTATCGATACATGTACACTGTAACACGTACATTTTCCAAGTGGACAAAAGTTGATCTTTTTTTTTGTTGCCAATTACTTTGCCAATTTCATTATTTTAAGTAGAATTAGATGCACGACTGTGTTAAATGTTGTCCGATAAAGTGCAATAGTAAGGAATTTGCCACGTCCTACATAGAAAAGGCAGCGCAGCGCAAGTCTTAGCTTAGACTTGTCCTTGGCTTGTCTCGTCTGTTTCATTCAATATTGCGCCAGCGTCATCAAAAACTTGGGCGATTTTCATATCAACCAGTTACCATAGAAAAGATAAGTAAAGGTGTTTGACCGTTGCCATGGCTAGTCCCAGAACGCGAAGAGTGCTCCAAGAGCTGAAACCCCAAGATGAGAATTCGGTATGTCCAAAAAAAAAACATTAATACATACACACAGACAGACACACACACATACACATCTACTCACACTCATTTGTATACATACATTCATATTAAACCGAAACGTGATTTCCAATTAGAAATGCTTCGAGTGTGGCACACACAATCCGCAGTGGGTATCAGTTACATATGGAATCTGGATTTGCTTGGAATGCTCAGGAAAGCATCGCAGCTTGGGCGTCCATCTGTCGTTTGTACGCTCCGTTACAATGGACAAATGGAAAGACATTGAGTTGGAAAAAATGAAAGCCGGCGGGAATCGCAATGCTCGTGAATTTCTGGAGGATCAGGCCGACTGGAATGAGCGAGCTCCTATTACGCAGCGATACAATTCCAGAGCAGCGGCTCTCTATCGTGATAAAATATCGACATTGGCCCAGGGCAAAAGCTGGAATCAAAAAGAGGCGGAAACACGAATGGGCAGCAGTGGAACCAATAGTAGTCGCAACATTTCTAGCAGTACCTCAATAAGTGGAGGCGGTAGTTCGCAGTCCTCGTCAGGATATGGTGGCTCCGGTAATGGTGGCGGCGGCTATCAGAACGGTGGTGGCAGTTATGGCGACGCTCCAAGCTATCAGCAGTTTCAGACACAGGAGTTCAAGGATCAGAAAGAAGAATTTTTCAATCGACGTCAAGTAGAGAATGCTTCGCGACCAGCGTAAGTACGAAACACTCTTTTTGTTAATTTATCTAACCAAATTATATTTCTCTAGTAATTTGCCACCGAATCAGGGAGGAAAATATGCTGGATTTGGTTTCACACGTGATCCACCACCGAAAACACAATCTCAAGAGATTTTCGATTCCACATTATCTACGCTGGCATCGGGATGGAGTCTCTTTTCAACAAATGCTTCCAAGTTAGCCTCCACGGCGAAAGAAAAGGCTGTAACTACTGTCAATTTGGCCTCAAACAAGGTACATGCAATCATTTGTAGATGATTCATCCTTTTTTTTTTTTGTTAGTACTTTTTTTTTGATTTTCATTAAGATATTGTTTTCCCTTTTCTTTTTGATTTTATTTTTCCTATGGTTTGTAGATTAAGGAAGGCACTTTGCTAGAATCAGTGCAATCTGGTGTCTCAGATGTGGCCTTTAAGGTCGGTAGTAGTTCGAGGATCCTTCATGTCCACCTTTTTCCCATACACATATAAATTATAGATTGCTCGTTTCGTTTACCCTACAATTTGTGTTTCCCCCACAGGTTACGGACATAGGCAAACGTGGATGGAACAACTTGGCAGGCAGCAACATTTCATCACCTCAAAGCGGCTATCAGGATCCCAGTTTCGAGGACAATGCCTATCAACGTTCCCATTCGGTGGGTGGCAATCTCGCTGGCGGTTTGGGTCAGCAGAGCGGCGTTAGCGACAGCGATTGGGGCGGCTGGCAGGATAGTGCCAACAATAAGACGCATCTGACCAGCTCCAGTTCGTATCATAATCAATTGAGTAGCAACAGTGGCACAGCAACCTCTGGCCTCACTCACGATGCCGATTGGTCCGGCTTTGAGGCATCCAACTATCAGAGCGCCGAAACATCCTATCAGAATACCCCATCGGGTGGCCAAAGTACGCGCCGCAATATTAAATTGCAAGACACATCACAAAAACTAAGTGAAGGGTTTGAAAATCTTGATGTCAAAAATGTTAAACCAACGACAACAGCCGGCGGATCATCCAGTGGCAAAGCCACCGCTGAAGATGATGCTTGGAACTTATTGATGAATTAGGGGAATTATTATGTGAAATTGAACCGTACCAACCACAATGTAACTTATACTTTTTTGTCTTTTTGATTAATTTGTTGTCCTCAATGTGAAGTGAGCAATGAGCTGTTGTACGCGCATTTAATGTAATTAACAAACAAACAGATATTACAAATTTATAAATCCCCCTATTAACCTCCCCGACAACCTCCTCCCTGAATGCTCCAACATGATGATTTCCAACGAAAAGTGCAACTTTTTTAAATATCATTTCCAGAGTTTAGACCAATTTTATATAGAACTACAACTATTAAACAAATTAATTAGCTTAAAATACATGCTATATATGTGGAATACAACTAAATGAAACGGATATAAACGAATATGGCTATGAATGAATATACAAGAACCATTTACTACATTTTTTCTTTGTTTCGAGCGGGTAGAATTTAAAACGGAATAGATGTTAAAATTCCGATAGCAAATGTTGCAGCCAGATAATCGATAATTACTATCGCAAAGTATTGTGATAATTATTGCGCTGTTGTGATAACTTTTCTCGTCTACGTCCTGATCAGTTCTACTTATATAATTTGGGTTGAAATTGTCAACTTAAAGTGTTAATTCTAGTATTTTTTTTAAACGTAAAGTTATCGATTAATGTTTTAAATTACAATCGACTTGTGTGTTATCATTTTAATATCGATAAGTACGGGGTAAGAATCGATTACTTTTCGATTGAGATTGAGAGAATCAAAATTCGTTCTGTCGTGTTTTTTTCCGTTTTATTATAGAAAAGTATTTATAACTAGCAAGAAATTAAAAAGGAAAACAGCACAATAATCCATATAGTATGTAACCAAAAACCGGGCAACGATTGAAAGAAGCACAAGATTAGCTTCTTCTTTTACATATCGTATGCATATCCATATCCAGAGTTTCTTAGTATATATATATGTGTGTGTGTGTGTGTGTGCATCAATTTTGCCAAATTGGCATTAAAGTGAAATCTTTGAGTCATGCCCAGGCAAAGAAATTGTCCACTGCATTAAACTGACGGAATATACATTTAAATTCAGGGCCACAAACAAACCCCCCAGGTGAATCGAAAGTTTCAGGCTTATATCCTGGCAAAAACCCAAGTCCCCGCCCTCGGGCTACTCAGCACCCACTTCTTATGTCTTGGCTTTGACCATGTGGTACGTGCGTGCGTTAGTGTGCGTGTGCGTAGAAAGCTGACAAAAATTTTCAAGGTTCCTGTGGTCTGTAATATGTGCCTGTTCTTCGGGGCCTGACCTGGCCTTCAAAATTCAGTTTTTAAACTTGGCCTTTTTCCATGTTGGTTTGGCCAAAAATCAATGCAAATAGTGCGTACAGAAAGATGACTTCATTATGTGCAGACCCAGCCCCAGCCCTAGACCTACACCGTGTTGAAATATGACTCGCGTTTGTTTAAACAATTCCCAGTCTAAGCAAATATGTATACAAATTCAATTTCTCTATTTATTCCTCTAGACGAGTGAGCCGACACCAAAATGCGCCAACCGTAGAGAAAGCGGAGAAACTGACAGACGCTCTATCAACAAATAATAAAACAAAAAGAAAGAAAAAAACAAAAACAATAGGAAAACTAACAGACAGCTAAGTGCAAGCCAAGTCTCAAGACCCAGCTAAACTAACATCAAAACCAAAAAGACAAGTAAAACAAACGAAAAATAAAACAGGCGCCTGGAATAGGAGAATGGTCAGAAAGCAAGCCGATTCGGAAGCGTCCTTAGTAGTAAGTCAGCAGCAGCAGCAACAGCAGCAGCAGTTGAAGTTGGAACAGCAGCAACAGCAGCAGCAGCAGGAGCAACGCATCGATATCGATTTGACATCTGATCCACCCATTTCGGGCAGTTATAATTTCGCTAGGCAGGCTCATCAGGCCAATGCTGCAATATGCAATAATAATTATTCGCAATTAAAGTCATCCACACTTGCCACCAGCTATGAACACAACTCGCCTCACAACTTCCAGTTGCAGAATGCCCATCTTGCCTCAATGCCCTACAACATTAATGCGTTGCCGCCACAGAATACCGTATCCAGTTCAGCCGGCGCCATTATGCCCACGGAGATACCAGCCGAGGATGAGGAACGGCTCGAGCGTATCTTTAATCAATTGGACCGAGACGGCGATGGCAAAATCGACATACACGATCTGTCGGCGGCGCTTCACGAATTTGGCTTGTCGAGCGTCTACGCGGAAGTGAGTAAAATTAAACAAGAGGAGGGGAAAATGTTAAATATATGTTTTATGGGGTCTTAGCACCCCCAAATTTGTATTTTATTCTCCTCCAAATTGTAACAGCTATCTCTCGTAAATATTTCATTTATTTCAAGTTCATTTCTGTTATGGATTTTAAAAAAACATTCGAATCAAAAATGCTTTACAGAAAGATTTTGATAGTAAATGAATGTTATACATGTTATGTCAAGACATTTGTTCAAGCATTTCTTATAATAATATCCAAAACTTCTGATAATTATGAGAATATCATTAAATAAAAAAACATCAAAGTATGTGTAGAAGAAAATATGGCCCCCAGGTTAGGAGTGTAGATATGACGCCACTGTGTACAATAGAAAGGTGTCGTGGATGCCAACAGAATTAACATAAATTGGCCATATGTGGCCCAGGCCCTGCCATTCATTGAAACAAGCAAAAAAGAAAAGAAAAAATTAACATTCATCTCAAAGATATGCCAAAAAGCTTATAAGCAGATAAACAATAGACACAAGAAGTATGTATGTAGTAAAAGATCTGTACACAGATCTTTTGCAAATTCATTGTAAGTGTGCACAATGAAATATGCAAAACAGACGGCACACGATGTAAAAAGGTCTCACAAATTGTTTAATTTTAGAATTATCGTTTCGATTTTTCGTTGCAAAATTCATTTCGAATTTGTGTATTTGCATTAATCAGCATCAGAATCAAAAAGAACTAGAGACCGACCCCATTGTACCCCGTTTAACGTTGGACAATGCTTTTTATGGTTTCCTCCATGTTTTTTTTTATGTAATTTCTTGTACGAGAAGCCGAAGCCGAAGCCTTCCATTATGTTATAGAAATTGATTTGTGTTTATTGATTTAGGCAATACGCCTGTTACAATCATGTATGTCAAATTGGCGCCAACTGTCTAATATATCCTAATTTTTGTTTCATTTACACCCCCGTTTTGTTAGAAATTTTTGCAACAATCGGACACGAATCAAAGCGGCAATGTTGGCTTCGCCGAGTTTCTACACTATGTGCGGGAGCACGAGAAGAATTTGTGCTTGCAGTTCTCACACCTAGACAAAAATCGTGATGGTAAGTGGAAACCAGAAATGCAGGATATGATCGAAAACGTGCATATGTAAGGTAATTAATCAATTCACATGAATTGCAGGCAAAGTGGATTTGGAAGAGCTAATCTCCGCTTTCAAGGACCTGGGCTTGGATATTGACCTGGACGAGGCTAGAAAATTGCTCACTAGGTAGACAATACTCTTTGGCAAATTTAGGGAATATTTTCTTAATCAATTTTCTTCTTTTGTGCACACAGAATGGACAAAGATGGCAGCCTGAACATTAGCTTTAATGAGTGGCGTGACTTTATGCTCCTGGCGCCCTCAACTGATATACATGATTTGATTAAATTTTGGCGGCACTCTACTGTAAGTATTTCATTTAGTTGTTTGTGTCGGCGCTTCTAATACTTGCTACAAATACTTATTATACATATTTCAATTGAAGTCTGCTTCCTTGCGGTTAATTTGTATAGAGTGTTGTTCTTTGAATTTGAATTGATATGTTTCGATCGATTCGTTTTTTGTTTTCTTTCTTTGAATTGTATATAAATATTATCTTATTGTTAGTGAATCAGTCATATTCGTATGTTTAAACTAATTGTTCAAATTTTCAACTTCCTCTTCCTTCCTCTCCCTCTTTTGTTACACACCCGATCAACTTACGCGTGCTACATACCTAAAAAATGAACATGTAGTACCCCTACACACATCACTCCTGACTAACTGAGGAAGATCTGAAGGTAGATATATCTGACAACAAAAAAAAAAAAAAACAAACAAAACTTAAAAACAAAACAAAAAAAAAAAAACAAAATCAAAACCATGAAACTATTTCGATAACTATAGCTATTGTCGTAGTCTCTCACCGTAGTTGTAGGAGAGGGGGCACTTTAACACCGATACACTTCATTCTTCATCATACCACATCACCATGAGTAGCCTACACACACACACACACAAAGTCCATCCTTCCACACATGGCTTATCAGTCATAAACCCATTTACAATTACTTATATACATACATACATACATATATGTATGTATACGTATGTATACAGAATATAGCGTAAATTCTCATACGCACTGACATTCAAAATCGAGTCAAGGCCCTCCTCCTCCGCCCACTGATATTGCTGAGTGACCCATTAAGCGTACACCTGAACTTTTCCATTTAAGAGTCCGCTATTAAAAATTGCCTCGAAAAGCTTGAAAAGCTCGCTCTTATTTTTGCTCTTATTGTTAGTGTTGCTCTTATGTGATCTCTTTCGCCTTGACGCAAGTCATGGGTTTTATTTCATCATTTTCAGTTAAAAAAAAAAAAACACACAAAAATGAAAAAACAAAATTAACTTTCATTTTACGATTATATGATATAGTCACTGGGTTTTTGATGATAATGTCCGGATTGGATTGTGGGGGTATTTTTATTTTATTTTGGATTCTTGTTTTGTTGTTTGGTTTTCCGTTTTTCCGTTTGTTGTTGTTATTGTTGTTGCTGCTTTGTTGTCTGCATAATCATTTTGTTTACACATTTCTTCGTTTTATTTAATTCAATTCATTGTTACTTGACATCTTCCGTGCCACTTGGTTGGGTCTTCCGTAAAAAGGGTTACCAATTGTCAAACACGCCGATGGCAATATTAATAACGGTAACAAAGCCACCTTTCAAAAATCGTGATGTTGATAATGATGATGCCATCTAAATAAAAGTTTCACTGATCTACCACGGACCAGAATTCTTAAGGTCAACTGGTTCCTTTCCAACATAGCCGGTTTACTCTCATTCTGCTGACGCAGTCACTTGCTATCAGACAACAAACCAATAGGCTGGGCAGTCAGTCAGGCAGCCAGCCAAACCATCCAGCCTTTTCCAGTTTCCTCATCCATTTCAATCTATTTTTAGCACAAATCGACTAGGATACAGGTCTCGATAGACGAACGACCGCCGTTACACATTAGCCTAATGAAATGTCTTGAACTTGGGGCCAACCGGATAAAAGTGAACTGCAAATGTTGGTGGGAAATGAAGCCTGCGCACTTGCCGGCCGTGCCCCCCTAATTAAGTTGTTGCTTTTGCCTTGCCAGTTGTTGTAATTAAGTTGCCATCGATGGGGGGGACGGACTCTGTGTGCACACGCCGTAGTCTTAGATATAGTACGATGATTGATTCGCCAAGTTCGCGTGGAGATTGGAAATTTTCGCGGGCTGATAAGAATTTTGTCGCTAGACTGCAAAATATTTACTATTTACTTGGAAAATGCCATCTAAATAAAGCTATTGGCTAAAGTTCACAATTGTTAGTCCGGTCTGGTCTGGAAACTGTTGACCGTTTCGTCTTATAAATCAAAATCAGTTAAAGCGATTTCTAACAAAAATCAAACAAATCAAGGTGCTTGATAACCCAGAATTATATATATACATACATCTGTGAGTGTCTCGAATAAATCTATTAATAGTTTGTTAATTCGAACATTAATTTAAATGATTAAACTAATGAAAATAGTGTTTATTGAAGCATCTTGCAGGTGTATTTTTATAATACATATTTTTAATTTTATTGTGCATAACATTAGAATTGAATTTGTAATATTACGCATTTTAAAAACTGGCAATGCAGTTAATAATAATTTTTCATTTACTTAACAAGTTTCACGAATTTATTTAAAGTTTTCGTAAACCTTAAAACTTTTTAGAGACCTCAAAAAGTGTACGGATATTGAACATTTACCTAATTTTACAAATGGATTATTAAATGAGAGTGTTTTAAGTTTTACATTTTCCGTAATTAACTCATTTGCACTTAAAACTCAATTAGGTTATCTAATGCCAGTTTGAGCCCTTTGGCTGACAGTTACTGCGCGTACGTGCAACTTGCACGGCATTGTTTTTTGTTTTTGTTTTTTAATTCGCTTTTATTTAAGCTACTGATTGTGTTGCAATTGAATTGTTTATTTATTGATGTCGTGCCTCAAAGTGTTCTTTATCGTTTTCTTTGTAACAAGCAAAATTATTAACCAGCTGTAAGCCGTTTGTAAGCCAATTGTGAATGTATACCTAATATATACATTGTAAATTCATAGAAAGAAAATGGTTTGAAAAGTTCTCCGACAAAGTTTATATTCTCTTCCAGGTAATCGGTGCTCGTAAGTCATTAGAGGGCTTATTGTAAATAAGCAAAACGTCTTTCTTTTTGATGCAGATGTTTCTTTAAGAATTATTGTTTTAAAGAAAAAAAAAACGCTGTAACGTCAATATAAACGACTTTGAAATACCCTCCGTATATGTTAGGGAATAAACACTAAGTGTACTCCCCTAGTGTGTATTACGGTAATGGGGTCCCGAACCAAAGGCCGATCTCAGAAAATGGGTGTGTCGTTTGAATTCTATATTACTTTCATTCTGCTTATCACTGGAAACAAATATACCTATATACAAATTCATGATCGTTGCGGTTTTTGTTCATTCTATTGACTAGATTGTGAAAGCTTTATTAATCTATTTATTTTGCTATTGATAAGCAGAATGATTTAGGTATTTTTGTGTTTCCTTTTTTTTTTTTTTGTTGTACGTATAGAATTTAATTCTGTTGTCAGCTGACACTAATGAGTGGTTTCTAATTGGGTTTTTAGAAGGAAAAACAAATGCCATCGAAACGACAATGATTACCATAACGTGGAGCCAATTTTTAGATGATCTTTTGCGTCGTTTAATGAAATCCCAGCCCCTCCTAAGCAACAGTTTTGGGTATTATGTGATCTTATCTTAGACTTATCTAAGACTCCTATCCAGTGACGTATGCAAGACATTTTGGTCTTGTTTATCTGTTCATGACAATGCAATGTGTAAAGTTTCCATCGCTTAATGTAAATAAAATTGTAGTCATTCATTTCGGTGTGCCTCAGAGATCACCGTCAGCGTCATAGACCAAGTGATGACCATGAAAATTTAAAGCTTGTCTTGTCCCATATTGGTCGATCAATAATATACCCTATATACCTAAATACATATATGATAATATCAGTTATCAGTCAAAAAAAAGTAAACAATTTCCATTGTGAATTGAACGGAAGCTTCAATTCTTAAAATCAATAACTGCCTTTTGTTCTCTTAATAACGATTAACGTATTCGATTAACATCGGCAACGGTGCTAAGTACCCGTGGATCTATACACACCGTTCCCGTCTCTATTGCACCTCATTGGATTCTTTAGCTTGGTGACGGAGGGAGAGGAGCGGAGGAAAAGGGGAATGTGAAGTGTTCGTTTTGTCACCCTCTCGCTGTGTCCATGATCAGCAGAACTTACGACGCAGTAGCCGGGAGACAAATTCCCCCTGGTCATACGCCCGTCATGTGGCTATCAACAATATATGGGGCCCTTGATTTTAATATAATATATAGCATAGAGAGAGAGTACTCTGCGAAATCGGTGCAAACCGGTTAACTATGCGAAAAACCATCGTCATTTGATATGATAAAGAAACGAATGGGCCAATTAGTAAACAAAATAACAGGCGTATTTTAATAATGTTTTTGGACTGTCTAGACCATTGACTCAAGATATCGTAAATTTTTGGTAGTTCTTTAACTTTTGTTTTTCTGTTGGCCCAGACTGGCCAGCAGGCGACGGACGTAGTCTTGTACTATAAGTCGTATACGTAATATACCAAAAGAAAGAATGACTGAACGAGAGAGCGGGAGAGTGAGAGAGAGAGGGGGTGGCAATTGAAAAGAGCTTGGGGTAAGAGAGAGAAATAAATTGAGAAATTTTACAAAATTACCGGTTAATATGATGCTATAGGTTACGGATTACGGTTTTTAGTTTTGGGGTTGTTTAGAGGCCACACACGCGCAAAAATTCGACAAACTGATAGTTCGAGAGAGAGAGAGAGAGGAGAGAGATGAGGGCAAGGTGGTGATGAGTGCCACACGACGACGACGACAACGACGACGATGATTTGTACTTTGAGCGACAACCGAGCGAGACGAAATCGCGAAGCTTCAGCAATTAGCGAGCGATCGTGTCGTTGGAGCTGACGCTGGCAGCGAGGCATTGCCCACTGCTGGCGCGATGGCGCTCTCCACCATTTTTCAGTCTTGTAGTAGCTGGCTCACGCGTTGGTTGTGTTTGCGCGTTAAATATCTTTTGCGCCGAAGCTTTGTTATATAATTATCAAGCTTTAACAAACGACATCCAATCGTCGTTTCGAATTCAGTCTTTTTGTTCTTTCGAGACAACTGTAAACGCGAATTTTTGTTCAACCAAGTGCCGCGTTCTGTTTGCGAAACGAGCAAAGTCTCAATTTATTCCGATATTACTATATATTATTGTCATAAATAATAGAATTACTCCTTTTTTTTTAAATCATTAATATACCAAAGACACTGAGAAGAGGAGCTGCTGCTTGATTTTGTAACTGCGCTCCAAGTGAAAGTTTTTAATTATTTTGTTGTGTGTTTTTTTTTGTTGTTGAGAAAAACCAAAGCCAGTGAAAGCTAAACACAATAGACTATAGACACTCAAACAAAAAGTTATACATTCCGCAATTGTAAATAGCGGAAATTAGGAAACGGAATTAACTTATAAATCCATCAAACAAAAACAAAGTAGTTTTGTGTCCAACAAAATGCTGCGAAATAGCACATATTCATATAATTTGCCA
The DNA here is from genome assembly GCF_018902025.1 of Drosophila willistoni. Lineage (NCBI taxonomy): Eukaryota > Metazoa > Arthropoda > Insecta > Diptera > Drosophilidae > Drosophila > Drosophila willistoni. Next base: position 1,324,021 of record NW_025814058.1, read on the forward strand.
GTCGATTACCATAATATACAACAAATGGCAGTCGCTGGTGATATGATGGAGGATTTTGCTGTCATATTTCGTGATATGATGGGACGGGTAGGTGTCTTTTTTATACCTTTTGATTATAAATACATAAGTAATTACTAGATTGCCGATGATGATGATGATGATGAATGAAAGTGTAATGTGGGATATATACATATGTATATATGTGCATAGATCATGACGTTGATGCTGATGATGTCCAGTGTGTTCTGGAATTTCCTATTCTAAGCATACACCATTAGGTGCAACGGAAGTTGACTCATTGCTAGTGTAGGCGTGTGCTTGTGTGTGTGTGTGTGTGTGTGTGCGGGGCTCGATCTAGTCAGCAAACTGCCTTGTTGTTTATCTTATCGGTTTTGCCCACATTTCCACAGAAATTTCAATAAGACGAAACATTTTATATTGTTTTATGAGCAATCTCTCTTTCCAGCTCTCAGTTTAGAGTCAGCTAAAAATACCCTTTAAGAAATTGCCAGCGTTGCACGTTTCAATTGTTGTTATATCTGTGCAGCTGTTGCAGCACCGCACCACCATCACAATTGCTTGCTTGTACGTGTGCGGATTGGAATTCAGTCTTTTTGTTTCCACTTTAGCTTGACTTTTCAGTTACGTAGCAGCAGCAGCAGATCAATCGATTTGGGCGCATGGCAACAGCGCGCCAAAAACAAAACCAAAACCAAAAAAAAAAAAAAAAAAGAAGTCAAGCCAACAACATTAAACGTGCTGCTGCTGATATGGTGAACACAGTGGTGGGCTTACAGCAGGAAAGAGGGGGGGTCGGTGTGAAGGTTTCAAAACTTCCCAATGCCACTTGCAATGTGGGGAAATACCCGTTTTCTTGATAATTCAACCACCACAACTCTCTATACAACTTTAGTTTCGATCAGTAAAAAAAATGGTAGTTCTACCCCTCATACAATGCAGCTCCTAGATCCGCCACTGATATGAAGAGGGGGAACTGGTCTGTGGGGCTGTCGTCGCGTCGTCGTCGTCGTCGTCTTTGACTCCGTCTTCGTCTTTATCGTCAACAACGACGACGACATACTTTGATCACACTCACACACTGGCAACCTCGTGGCGAATGTCTCTCCATCTCTCTTAGTCTCTGCCGCTCTCCGTCTATCTCCACGATCAGTTGGCGCTCTTTTAAGTTGACTGTAAACTGAGTCGCTTGTTGCCAAGTGAACTGCGCCTAGTGCTTGGTGCCAACGTCACAGTTTGTGCTCTTGGCCAACATATGTATTATGGCTGGCGGCGGGGGATCTACACCCGACAATATGTAATGAATATTTGTGTTTAACTGAGTCAGCAGCACGACGTGCCTACGTTGTTGGCCCCCAAACCGCCACCTTCGCCCTGCTCCATCCTCCATCCTCCCATTGTCGTAGGTTGGACAGGTCAGGCCCCCATCATGGCAATCGAGTGACGTCAAATGTGCAAACAGTTTTCTGTTTATTTCGGTTTTATTTTCATTATTATTATTATAAAAAAAACAGAAACAAACTTGTTGATCTTTTATATTTCATTTACTGGAAATTGTTGACGCACTGTCTGAGAAAAAGAAACACAAACGTTTGCGTCATTCAATCGGGGGGAATAACAACAACAAGTGAGCTTATAAGTTCAAGCCTCATTGACAGCACATCTTGGCCTAGTTTGCCTTCCATCATCATCATGTCTTGTAATCATTCATTTGCTATGGCCCATGGTATCAATGCGTTTCAGATTCGCTCCGGCTTCGACTTCGGCCCAGTTTGCCTTGAATACGAATGGTGGAGGCTCAATTGAATTGAGACGTCACCCATCCAATCTCAAGGCATTTGGTTTAACCTATCCACGTAGACACACCAATTTGGTTAATCTCTGGCTAACCAGTTGTAACCGCTTATTTTTAGAAACACTTCCACATTTCCGAGCCAAAAACAAAAGAATTCAACAAAAATAGATATAAATAGATATATGTATGTATGTGGACGATTGTGTGTATAAAACGTACACAAAAAAAAAAAAACTCTTTTCACTGTCATGTGGTCTAGCTATCTATATGTATATGTTTTTTTTATTGGCCTATACATATATATATATTTCGACTTTGACATTGCATTTTTGTAAATTTTTCCAAAAAATTTCTGTATTACGCTTAAATTTTCCATAGTCCATTATTGTGCGATTTGAGTGTTTGTATAATGAACCAATTAACATTTTCCATTGGAAAAGAATTTCACACATTTTGGCATGTGATTGGGCCCAAATGGGCTAAACGTAAATTTGTAAAATAAACTATTGAAAATTGTTGTTTATCAACAATTTTTGCCCCTTCATCTTATTCATTTGTGACATCACGGAATGTCAAGGAAGAGAAAAAATGAAAGCCAAAAAAAAGGTGTAAAGAAATTTGGCAAATAATTCAAACGGAGGAGGAGGCAGCTCTCTTTTGTGTCTAAATATAGCATTTGGACGATTTTGGTCAATTCTATTTGCTTATATGCAAATCTTAAACACATATTTATTTCGCAGTGCAAAAAAAAAAGGCTTCAATGCTGAATGAATTTGCATTTATTCCATTTCCCGACTATAACTGATAGAAAAGAATATTATTTATTATATAATATACATTCAGTTTTCTTTAAAGTATTTTGATTATAGAAATCCTTGTAATGAATTAAGTTTGATGAACTACTAAGAAAAACTCTTTCTATGCTTTTGTTTCCTAATCAAAAAAAAAAAAAGATTATTCTGCCCTATCCTTGGTTAAATATTATTATGACCATCACTTGTTGTTGGCTGTTGTTTTTGTTGTTATTATTATTATTATTTACTTAGTCATTTAAACCTCCAAATTGACTTGAATGGCCTTTTATCGCAATGCCCGACAGTCAGTCCAGCCAACCAGTCAGTCAAAGGCAACTGAACTTGTTCATTCATACCGAATGGAATTGGTTTCACCTTGAAATCCTACAACCGCCGAATATGTCTAAATAAGGGGGGGTCTGGGAGGGGGAGTATTTTCTCTTTTGCAATCACAATTAGACAGAAATATATTGTCAATCCATAGTTATTAGTGGTTTGTTCATTTTGCCTATCTTATTTCATATATTTTTGGTTTTTTGTTATTTGCTAATTTCCGAAAAAGCTTTTGCAAAAAAAAAAATCACAAGACCCGCGCGGTTGGTTATCATGTTCAGACAGCTTTCAGTTATTTTGCGAACAAAATGAAAAAAAAAAAACACACACACACAACTGAAAACAAATTATCAGCAATCGCACTGTGTTTTGTTAATTATCAGTTAAGAGGGATTGGGGCTTGGTTCTCAATTCCGACAAAAGCCAATTATCCTAAAGTCGAAGCCTAGAGCCAAAACGACAGAATGTGTCTATAAAACCAGCAAATCGGCCATATTACACAATTTTGAGGCGTCGTTGGCGTCGGCGTCAACGTCGCTGTCGGAAGGGGAAGGAAAGGTGGCAAGGGAAGAGAAGGGGAGGGGAGGTGCCGTGTCTGAGAGCAAAACAAAATCACACAAATTGGGTATATAGTGTCGGCACGAGTTGGATATAAATTGAAAACAACAAATACAGCCAAGTTTTGGTAGTCGACTATTAGAATATCTCTTGACAGACACACACACACACAAGGGTAATCTTATTTGGAAAGGTCTTTGGTTTCTTCAATGAATCTGTTTGAACCAAAACTAAAAAGATGTTTTTAAATATTACAATTCCTCTTTTAATATGCCCATTTAATCTATAACTATTACATGGTGGGCAGGTGGCAAGGAGAGGGAAGAAGAATAGGCGACACATACCAACTGAGAACGAATGATATAACCTTTTGCGGGCTAGACTATTGCATAGTTTTTTGTTTTGCTTTCGCTTGTTTCCGCCTCGCGTTTTTGCGACACATTCTGTGGCGCGTGTGTAAGTTGCGTAGTTTTGTCCCCAACCACGCCCCCTTGTTACCTCACCCGCCGACCATCCATGGGGATGCATATGTACATATATCTTTTTTTAGTCACATAGCAGTTGCATGGCATGGCAGAGCGAGCGAAGGCGTTGCAAGAGAAACAGAAACAAATGCAATTGCATTTAACTATGGCAGGTTGCATTTTATTTTGTATTGTTTTTTTTGTTTTACCTGATAATTATCTTGTGTTGGCCATTTTGTGATAAATTGATGCATACTTTCAGGCAGGCGGCGGCAAGCAAGAATATCTGCTCCACCTCCTTCTGTCACCTCTTCTTAGACCACTTACATCGCATCATCGTTCAGATGGCGATCCGAATATGGTATTTGGTTCACAGCACAATTATATTTTATGCAGATTTAGATTTGTTAACATTTGAAATGATTCAAAAATGTTTGTAAATTAATTGAGTTGTGTGTTTCCTTTTTTAATTTGTTGCTTGCAGTACCTCGACATTGGCGAGGATATGAATGTACCTGATGACTTCACACAAAAGGAAATGCAGACGGGACTTTGGTGGCGTCACTTGGTCGCCGGTGGCATAGCTGGAGCAGTGTCACGCACATGCACAGCTCCCTTGGACAGAATCAAAGTGTATTTGCAGGTAAGCTGAAACAGAAAGTCGAATTTTGTTACATCCCCATCAACCATTTGTGTTTTTTTTGTTTGTTGTCATTGTCAGGTACAAACACACAGAATGGGAATCTCAGAGTGCATGCAAATTATGCTAAATGAAGGCGGCTCGCGTAGCATGTGGCGCGGCAATGGCATCAATGTCCTTAAAATTGCACCAGAAACAGCACTCAAATTCGCTGCTTATGAGCAAATGAAACGCTTGATACGCGGCGAGGATGCCACACGACAAATGAGCATTGTGGAACGCTTCTATGCGGGCGCCGCTGCTGGTGGCATCTCTCAGACTATCATATATCCCATGGAGGTCCTAAAGACGCGCCTGGCGTTGCGCAAGACGGGCCAATATGCGGGAATAGCAGATGCAGCTACCAAAATCTATAAGCAAGAGGGAGCGCGAAGTTTCTATCGCGGCTATGTGCCCAATATATTGGGTATTCTGCCCTATGCTGGCATCGATTTGGCTGTCTACGAGACGCTCAAGCGTCGTTACATTGCCAGCCACGATAATAATGAGCAGCCCAGCTTTTTGGTGCTCCTGGCCTGCGGCAGTACATCGAGTGCTCTCGGTCAGCTTTGCTCCTATCCCCTGGCCCTGGTGCGAACACGGCTACAGGCACAAGGTAAGCTATAATCAGCCATTTAATCTGCCAGACGATTCTAATTACTAATTCCTTTACTTTTTCAAACAGCCGCCGAAACAATAAGCAACCAGAAGCGAAAGACACAGATTCCCCTCAAGAGTAGCGATGCCCACAGCGGTGAAGAGACCATGACGGGTCTGTTCCGCAAGATTGTGCGACAAGAGGGCCTGACGGGACTGTACCGTGGCATTACACCGAATTTCCTCAAGGTGCTGCCCGCCGTATCCATCAGCTATGTTGTCTATGAATACTCGAGTCGGGCGCTGGGCATTAAAATGTCGTGAGATGGTTGCCCCCAAACGAATCGATGCTCAACCATCTGCCCGATCAGGTTAACTCAACGGTTATTGGCTGTGGCTCTCTGCAGTGCGGATGTCATGGCTGTGGCTACCACTCCCACTACTTCTCTGATGCTCTGCTCTCCATTGTGTATAGTACTAGTAGTTGTGGTAGTTGTTAGATGTAAGATCAATCGCTCTCTCCTTGTCTGTTCCTTTTCTATCGCCTATTCCTATCATCTTCCTTTACATTTCGCTCTGCGAGTGGCGACAGGATCTTCTCATCAAGAAGTGTACCACAAGCTGCTGTTTTCCTTAAGTGTAGAACAGGCCTCTTCCAAGCTTTTTGGTATATACCAATATATAGGTTTATTAGATTTTTTGTGAGTCTTTTTTTTTTATTTTTTATTCTTATTTTCTGGGTAATGTCTAGTTCAATCAGTTTGGTTATTTTCTTAAAATACAAAATAAGTGATACTATGGCTAATTTATTTATATATGAAAAAACAAAAAAAAAAAAAAAACGAAACAAAAAACAAAGAAAGTAAAGCAAAGGAAATAGAGAAACTAAACATTATGTTTAAGGCCAGGCGCGTGAAAGTCGTGGAACAAATCCCAAAATTTTCTTAAGTCATCCTAGTTAGCCGGCAGTGTTTAGGTCCACACATAGAAGAGCCGAATTGTAACAATTAAGTGCTAATTTATTAACATTTAGGCTACGTCCCGAAGGGTAATCGAAATCAAAATCGCCTTCAGTGCTCGCAACAGCAAAAACAAAAATGAAATAAAAAGAAAAACAAAAAATAAACAAAAAACATAACAAAAACACTCGTACCAAAACCAAAATACAAAAAAAAAAACAAAAACTGAAAAACTAAAACTAAGCAGACAAAATTCTCAGAATTGTAACAGCAAATCAGGACGGTTAGGTAGTTAATTGATTGATTGGTGGCTGAGAAAACTGGGAATGAATCGTTAAGTTAGTTACTTAGTTAGTTAGTTAGTGCAGAGTGATAAAACCGAATGTTGTGACCCGAGATCGAAGTCCATTCATACTTGGCAGCGTTTTAGGCTTGTACACACAAAAGACAACAACTGTATAACAAGAAATAAAAAAGAAAAAACAAAAACAAAATCAATAAGAACATTAACAAATTTTCTATATCGATACAAATCCCAAATAAAACGGATAACTATGATGTACTCCTCGTATTTGCTTAGCTTAAAATTATGCAAAATGTTGATGATGATGATGATGATGATGAAGATACAAAATAATAAGCGACACTTAACGTTTGAAATGTGATGATAATAGTTTATAATATACATACATACATACATACATACATACATACATACACATACACATACATACATTATATAGATATATATATCTACCAATTAACTACCGACTTATGCGCTTCTAAAGTCGCGCTCGCAGTTGTTCGAGACGGCGGCGAGGCTGACAAATTTTTTTAGCATTTTATTTGTTAAGTTTAGTGACACTTTCTCTTAGATTGTATTATGTGAAATGAAATGCCAACGAGATTAATTGTGACTAAAGCTAACAAACGAAACAAATACAAGTACATATATACATATATAAACAAAGAAACAAGCAAAACAAACTATTAAAAAACAAAACAAAAAACAACAATATGAAAATATATAACTTATTTTTCAAAATCTTTCTCTGCAAATAAACAAAACAAATTATAAATCTCCTCTAACCATTTTCCATTTTAATGATACAACAACAACAACAACAACAAAAAACCAACTAATTCAAATGAAATATTTTTATAATTTTTTTTTTTTTTTGAGCATATTATTTTTTACTTTATATTTAATTAGCCAATTGAATTTTCATTTTGTACATTATTCTTATATTTAGTGAAAATACAAATTGTACGGTTTTTATAATTTTTCAATTCAAAACAAAAAAAAAAAAAAAAACAAAAACCTAATCAGAAACAATGCATTTTTATACGCAAGAATTATAATCAATGAAGATATCACATTTCACTTATTTAAACTTCACATTCAAATTCATTTAAATGCTGATCTGAGAAAAAAGTTAAAAGAAACAGACATACATTATTTGATATATAAATAAATATAGCAATTAAACTGCAACAACAACAACAACAACTGCAAAAATACTTGTTTATTTTATTTCTCTATTTATTTTCTATTATTTGACTTTCAGTTTGAGTTTTGATTAGGATGTATTTAATTTCAGACAATGCTGCGTTTTCATCTTTGTTCATAAAATTGATCCATACTCTTCCCACAGTGAGATATATTTCATATATAATCCATTCATAAATCCATCAGATATAGAGTATTCCAATTTGTTACAGCCAAAAAGTTTCGAAAATTTATTAGTCTAAACGGAACGAGACAACTCGATCAAAAGATACACTTGAAGAAATGTAATACATAATTGTTTTTTTTTCCTCTGTACACGTAGGTTTGTACTTTTTCAAGATCAATTGATATATACTTAATTAGTGAAATACTATAGTCTACAATAGAATTATGTATATTCCGAAAAGTGCAATAGGTAATTCAATTTAAATTGTTCAACTTACGAATATATTGATATACATATAAATAATTAAATACTCAAATATACACAATACATAAATATTGAAATATATATATATATATATATACGTGTATATATATATATATATGTACATATATTGTTATATTTTTGTACGTTTAGCTAATTTTTAAATACAAATTATTTAATGTGATTTATAAGTCCCAATTCAAGTTACAAATAATAATAAAAAACCAAAAGATCTACGATATTAACATTATAATCTGCAAAAGATGTACAAATATTAACTTAAAACAAAAGTCTTATTCAAATAGAAGCGAATGAAAACGAAAACGTTTTGAGGGGCGAGAAGTATTGAACGTTTTTTTTCTTTGGAATCGAAAACAACATTTGGGTAAGGTAGAAGACGTGAGGGTGGACGAATACGTTTAGTTTGTATCAGTTCACCGAGTAGTCAGTCCGTTGCGATTATTTATAACGCAACTAAACGCTAACGAAAAAAGAGAAAGATCGGTTCGGTCGGTGGCTATTTTTGGAGGGGCCACCGCTGTCCGCCAGCTGTTTCCATCTAGTCAAGAGCATCATCATCGATTGCTGTACTCAACAGGAAACGCGGTCGGTTGAGTCAACATTTTCTTCATTAGATACTTCAAATTGCATTTTTTCGTTGTTATTGTTGTTGTTGTGAGTCTCGATATTATGGAGTACGATACTAGTTATCAGCAGATATGCTCTACGCGCACCGTACAGTCGGACAAGAAGGGTTTCTTTAATGAATTCTGCGCCGATGTGAGATCGGCATGTGGGGACAAGTGGCTACAGAACTATTTTGGCAAACTGAAATCAAATGCGGCGCGTGTCTTGTCTATATTCAGTGATCGTGAGGTCTGCGATCCAGTATTGGGTGTACTGGAGCATGTTCAGCCCGTGTTTAAGGCGAAGGAGGCTCTCTTTTCGGCCCAGAGAAGGGCCCAGGCAGACAAGTACTATCTGCTGGCATGCAGCACATCAGAAGAGGAGGAGCGTAAGGAATTGCTACAACAGGGTCTGCTGGCGGCTCATTTGGCCGTGATACGTGCCCCAGCCCGCAATGTGGATGAGAGTATCGATGATGGTCTAACCCTGGCCTTGGCTTATAGATCGCGTTCCTCCATATTGATTGCATTGGGTGAGGGCGAGGCGGCATTGAGCGATTTGAAGTTGGCCAGCAATTTCGGACTGGAACTTAAGGAGAGTGTGGATTACTATTGTAAAATGGCCAAGGCTTATGCCAGTAAGTAGACACCTGCACGAATTTAGCATCTGAACTGTATCAATGTCCATTCTTTTGTCAGCCATGGGGGAAAATGCCCGCTCAGAGATATCATTGAAGATTGCAGAAAAGTTGGCTGGCTCCGATACTGGACTGATTATAGCTTCTCGCAAGGAAATCGCTAATATCAAGCCCAAGGAAAAAGAGGAGACCAGAGAGTTGTTACCAGAATTGACGCATGGCCCAAATCCAGAGCTGAGTGGAGCTGCCCAAGGTGTCAAATTGGTGGAGACCAAGGAAAAGGGACGCTTTGTGGTGGCCAATGGAGGTTTAAAAACCGGGGATGTGGTTCTCTGCGAGAATCCCGTTGCAGCTTGTTTGCTGCCCAACTTCTTTGGCACCAATTGCCATCATTGCTTCAAGCGGTAAGTGGTCTCCATGTCCAGGTGAACGTTAGGTAATCCTATTTGACATACACCACCATTCCAACTACGCAGGCTTCGTAATCCTGTGGCCTGTCTGCATTGCTCGGGTGTGGCCTTCTGCTCGGCTCAGTGTATGGGTGAGGCTTCCGAGAGCTATCATCGTTTCGAGTGCGAGTTCATGGACTTGCTCATTGGTTCGGGCATGTCCATATTGTGTTTCATTGCACTGCGCGTCTTTACACAGGCATCGAGTCTGGAGGATGGACTGAATACCGCAAATTTGCTTTTTGAACATTTGTGCTCTCACGAGGATGTGCGCCAGGCCGATGATTATTTGCAGCGTTCGCTTATGGCTGGTTTCTTGTTGAGGATTTTGCAAAAGGCTCAGTACTTTGGTCGTCGCAAGACCGAAGGAGTTAATCCCACTGCAGTGGAGCTGCAGGTGGCCACATCCTTATTGGGCTTACTTCAGGTCCTTCAGTACAATGCCCATGAAATCTACCAGACACTTGTCACCGATGATCATCGTTTCGAGGGCAGCAAAACAATTCATGTGGGTGCTGGTCTGTATGGCACCGGTTCATATTTCAATCACGAATGTTGGCCCAGGTAAAAGCAAGCAAATGGATTACTGTGATCGAGTTTCGTATTAAGATGCATTTTTATTTCAGCGTAGCCAGTTATTTTGTAGGCAAAAAGCTGGTTCTAAGGACTACAAAGCCACATCGTCCCAATGAAGTGGTCGCTGTCAATTATGGACCCATATTCACCACCATGCATCTCAAGGAACGACAGCGTTCTCTTCGAGGACGTTATGCGTTCAGTTGCAATTGCATGGCCTGTCAGGAAAACTGGCCTCTATTGCAGAAGCTGGATAAGCATGTCAGGTTCTGGTAAGTTATCGAAGTCATCGACAGCCTGTTATTGCCCCAATTCTTACTATTCTTCTATCTCTCTCTCTCTCTCTCTCTCTCTTTCTGTCTCTCTTTTTCAGGTGCACTTCAGCTAATTGTGTTTATTTACTCAAGTTCCCGAAGGATTTGGCGAAAGATGTGCGATGTCCTCGCTGCCGTAAAAATGTCTCACTAAAAGAGAGTGTGGCCAAGCTTATAAAAATTGAAGAACTTTATCGGGAAGCTGCACAGGCCATGCACGCACAGAAGACTGTGGAGGCCATTGAACTTTTCAAAGAGGGCATCGATCTCTTCTATCAAATAGCAGCTCTTCCACATAAGGACACTCTCATTGCGCAACATTCGTTGCTGAAGTGTCTCGCTGATACCGGCACCACATTTAAGAAGTAACAAATATCCTACATAGATGTTTACAATTTAATACCGGTTCATTGATCATCAATAAAGCGGCTTTCCTTCACATGTCTAACGCACTTTCTAAATTACTAAATATATTTTTTTGCAATTCAGTCCTTTATAAAAGAATTTTTCTAACACTTCAAAGGATTCGCGAGAAAATGCCATTGTATTTAAATCAAAAAATCCTTCTAGCTAGAAAAACAATACACAATTTAGTTAGCTCTAGTCAAAGTGGGTCAACAAGCACTACAATGTGCCCAAAAGTCCGTTACGCATTTAAAAATAATTTTAAACCAGCCACCTACTAAGTAATTCTGTTGACCTGGTATTTCATATTATGACCAGAGCAAATTTTGACGTTTAAACTTTAAATATCGTTGCCCGCTAAATTCAAATTATCCAACTGGCAGTTGAATTCAAAAATTCAAATGCCCAAAAGTCCGTTACGCATTTAAAAATAATTTTAAACCAGCCACCTACTAAGTAATTCTGTTGGCCTGGTATTTCATATTATGTCTAGATCAAAGTTTGAAGTTTGAACTTCAAATATCGTTGCCCGCTAAATTTAAATTATCCAACTGGCAGTTAAATTCAAATGCCCAAAAGTCCGTTACGCATTTAAAAATAATTTTAAACCAGCCACCTACTAAGTAATTCTGTTGGCCTGGTATTTCATATTATGTCCAGAGCAAATTTTGACGTTCAAACTTCAAATATCGTTGCCCGCTAAATTCGAATTATCCAACTGGCAGTTGAATTCAAATGCTCAAAAGTCCGTTAAGCATTTAAAAATAATTTTAAACCAGCCACCTACTAAGTATTTCTGTTGGCCTGGTATTTAGTATTATGTCCAGAGCAAATTTTGACGTTTAAACTTCAAATATCGTTGCCCGCTAAATTCAAATTATCCAACTGGCAGTTGAATTCAAAAATTCAAATGCCCAAAAGTCCGTTACGCATTTAAAAATAATTTTAAACCAGCCACCTACTAAGTAATTCTGTTGGCCTGGTATTTCATATTATGACCAGAGCAAATTTTGACGTTTAAACTTCAAATATCGTTGCCCGCTAAATTCAAATTATCCAACTGGCAGTTGAATTCAAAAATTCAAATGCCCAAAAGTCCGTTACGCATTTAAAAATAATTTTAAACCAGCCACCTACTAAATAATTCTGTTGGCCTGGTATTTCGTATTATGTCCAGAGCAAATTTTGACGTTCAAACTTCAAATATCGTTGCCCGCTAAATTCAAATTATCCAACTGGCAGTTGAATTCAAAAATTCAAATGCCCAAAAGTCCGTTACGCATTTAAAAATAATTTTAAACCAGCCACCTACTAAGTAATTCTGTTGGCCTGGTATTTCATATTATGACCAGAGCAAATTTTGACGTTTAAACTTCAAATATCGTTGCCCGCTAAATTCAAATTATCCAACTGGCAGTTAAATTCAAATGCCCAAAAGTCCGTTACGCATTTAAAAATAATTTTAAACCAGCCACCTACTAAGTTAATCTGTTGGCCTGGTATTTCATATTATGTCCAGATCAAAGTTTGAAGTTTAAACTTCAAATATCGTTGCCCGCTAAATTCAAATTATCCAACTGGCAGTTAAATTCAAATGCCCAAAAGTCCGTTACGCATTTAAAAATAATCTTAAACCAGCCACCTACTAAGTATTTCTGTCGGCCTGGTATTTCATATTTTGTCCAGATCAAAGTTTGAAGTTTGAACTTTAAATATCGTTGCCCGCTAAATTCAAATTATCCAACTGGCAGTTGAATTCAAAAATTCAAATGCCCAAAAGTCCGTTACGCATTTAAAAATAATTTTAAACCAGCCGCCTACTAAGTAATTCTGTTGGCCTGGTATTTCATATTATGTCCAGAGCAAAGTTTGAAGTTTAAACTTCAAATATCGTTACCCGCTAAATTCAAATTATCCAAAATTAACCTAAATAAGTATGCAACAGTTTTTTTTTTAATTCATATTATTCACCCTAAAAGTACTCTACTTAAATTTTCTTGTTAAATAAGCTAAAAATCACCTGTCAAAATACGCAAAAAATTCGCATAACTCGGTTATTTTCAGGATAATAGGGAATGCATTGAAATCCAACTCATCTCCCTGCTAGAAATTTTCGGGGTTTAAAGTCAAAAAACCAAAAAGGACAATGTCCTGGATTGTAGTCCTTGATGGCTGACGATATTCAAACTCGATAGGAGCATAAAGAAATAATGTGGAGCCAAATATATTTGCTTGCATCTCTTTCACGTTAATATGTATGGCAGAAGAAAGAGAAAGGTAGAAAAGTTTTCTTGCTCGCTCTTATTTAGATGGATTTATAATTAACAACTTCCTTAATATGGATTCAATGATTATTTAAGCCTTGGGATGGAATTACAACAATTGGGATTTTATTTCAGTTTAAACTTTTGTTTTGAATTGGTATAAAGCTTTTTGTAAAAGTTAATAACAATTTCAGTTTCGTGTTGCTTCCGTAAGCCAAAAGGGTATTGACAGAATTCAAAGCTTATGCCAGACTCTGTCCGGTAGGATTCTCAGTGAATATTGTGCTACCAGATGGTTGATTTGCAAATTTGGAATACGGAGCCACGGCTACTTCCAGGCTCTTTTCAATTTGCTTAAGAGCCTCTGAGGTGCGTGCCAGTATCAACAGTTTGCCACTAAGGTTCTTGTCGATGGCTTTTAGTTCAGTGAGTTTCTTTTGCTGATCGATAACGTAGATGTTGTAACTAACGCCGTAGAGTCCAAACAGTATCTCTAATTCCTTTTTCAGAATGGGCAGCGTGATGAATTCCTTGGTAAGATTGTGTTGCAGCAAGACGGTGGCCTTGTCACCGTTGCCAAAGCGTGGCTTCAACTCCTCGGCAAGGAGGACATTCGACCAAGCCAGACTGGGTAACTGCAGCTCTTCCGTAGAGCATATGGTTAGCTGGAGAGAAATGCCTTTAAGGTCCACCAATTCGCTGGCAATGAGACGCTTCTTCGATGCCTGTTTGGCATCGTAGGCACCGAATTCCGATTTCACAGCGGTCTGAATCATGTTGGCATAATTTACCAAAACCTTTTTCAGTTGAGCCAATGAATCTTTGTCGCCCTTATTGGCCAATTCATGATAGATCAGAACAGGATCAGTAGGTATCAATTGTGCCTTCTTTTTGAGCTTTTGCACACGATTGATAACCTCACGTGCGAGTCCCTCCTCCAGTAGTTCCTCGTTGGGCGTCATGTCCAATAATACCAATACCTCGTTATCGCTATGTGCTTCAAAATTGCCACCCACTTGATCGGAAGTGCAGTAAATGATGCGCACTTCATCCAATTCGATGCGTTGATCCAAAATATTAAAGTAACCCTGGGCAACATGCTGTTGAATCTCTTCATCTTTAAGAGCCTTTATGGCAGCCATTACAGCCTTAAAGTTACCCTTAAGGCGCTGACCCAGTGCCTATTATTGAAGAGAGAGAGAGAGAGAGAGAAGATATAAATTTAATCTTTTTTCTTTGTACTGTTTACTCTCCAGGAAGCATACCTTATGATCGGGTTCAGCTCTTAATGTAACACCATATTTCTCCTTATCGGAACTCAATGTCAGTTTCCGCACATTTAGTTCGCTGAGAATAAAGTCCTGCAGGCTCTTGATTGCCTTTAGGGTTTCCTCATCTTTGTGGATAACTATAATCTCCGAGACAGGATACTTGACAGGCAATGTGCGACGATCTCGCATCACACGTCCCAGCTCCACCACGGACTGCATCAAGGCCACTGAACGCTCAATATCACTGCGAATGAATTTCTTTTGGCTCACAGGCATCATTTGATAATGCACTGAATCTGCATGCTCCAATGACCCAGCAGGTTGGAACAGAACCAATCTCTGAAAGATGTACTCACTCAAATAGGGTGTGAAGGGAGCCATCATTTTGACCATTGTGTATAGAACATCATACAATGTGTCCAGAGATTGAATACATTGCTGGGCACCCAATTCACCCTTGATGCGGCGACGATTGAGACGCACATACCTTGTCATAGAGATAGAGAAATACGTAGATATACATAGAAATTAACCCAAGTTCACTTGCAAACTCACCAATTGGTCAACTGATCGATGAATTTGGTTAATCTGGGCACCACCGTGTACAGACGATACATTTTCATCTCGGTGGCAAAGAATTCCAACAACGATTCCTTGAATGACAAAATCCAAACATCGATAACGGAAGCCTGTTCCATGTTCGACAAATGCCTCTTGGTCTCGTATGCATATTGACCTTTGCCGCCCAAATCTTCCGTCTCATAACGCACAATATTTTGCAGCAGGAACCGATAGGCATTGTACCAAGGCAAAAAGACATCCTTAATTATATCACGAACGCCATCTTCCTTGAAGCGTAAACTCTCGGCTCGCACAACGGGCGAATTGATCAAATACAGACGCAGGGCATCGGCTCCATATTTGTGGACAACCTCCATGGGATCGGGATAATTCTTCTTGCGCTTTGACATCTTTTGGCCATCGGCGGCCAAAACTAAACCGCTGGCGATCAAATTCTTGAAAGGAGCCTTATTAAACAGGGCAGTGGAGATCACTAAAAGCGTGTAGAACCAACCGCGAGTCTGGTCAATGCCTTCGGCAATGAAATCGGCTGGGAAATTGTTCATGAAATCCTTCTCGTTTTCAAAGGGGAAATGCTGCTGAGCAAATGGCATGGATCCCGACTCGAACCAGCAATCAAATACAGGTGCAATGCGGCGCAGTGGAGGATTGCCAGGCACAGCAGAAGGAATTTCAATATCATCGATAGTCTCACGATGCAGGTCGTTCACATGAACGCCGGAGAGTTCAGCCAATTGTTTGATACTGCCAATGACAATGGTTTCCTGGCCATCCGGTGATCGCCAAATAGGAATGGGCGTGCCCCAATACCGATTGCGTGAGATCTGTAAAGGCAGAAAACGTGTGAAATTCGACATTCGCAGGCAGAACTATTTTATTGTACTCACAGCCCAATCCCTGGCATCTTTAAGCCAGTTTCCAAATCGCTTTTCCTTCACGAAATCGGGAACCCAATAGGTTTGACCGCTGCAAGCCAATAGATTCTTCGACATGTGCTCCACGCGTACAAACCAAGATGGTACAGCCTTGTAGATGAGGGGCGTGTCTGAACGCCAACAGAAAGGATAACTATGCTTTACTTGACCGCTGGATACCAGATTGCCATTTGCCTTCAGTTTCGCGATAATCTGCTTATCCGCATCTTTCACATATTGGCCCTCAAAGTCGGTGGCCTCTGAGGTAAATCTTCCTGCATCATCCACTGGGCAAACGACTTCACTGGACTTGGTGATGATGCCAGCAGCCAGACAGACGCGATAATCGTCCTCACCAAAGTATGGAGCTTGATGGACAATACCTGTACCCGAATCCTCCGTGACATATTCATCCACTAAAACACGGTATGCTTTCACAGCTGCTCCACGCTCGGCGAAATAGGGGAAAAGTGGTTTATAATGCAGCCCTTTAATTGATTGTCCTGCAAACTTTTCCAGGATCTCGTATTCCGCCTCTGTCTTGAAGACATACGATAGACGAGACTCGGCCAAGATGAACAAGCGGTCGCTTTTCACATCGCGTACCTGAAATGTGAAAATGTGATCCCGGATTAGCAATTGAAATCAATATAAACACGGTGGATAGCATGTTGGAGCTCGCATTATACTGACCTTGACGTACGTCATTGTAGGATGTACACAGCATGCAAAATTCGAAGGTAATGTCCATGGCGTTGTGGTCCATACCAGGAAAAAGGTGTTAGGCAAAGTTTCTGCTTCTAGAGCTACAACCACACAGGGATCAACCACCTCTTTGTAATTCTGATTCGCTTCGAAGTTTGACAAGGATGTGGTGCAGGCAGTGGAATAGGGCATTACCTTCACGCCTTGATAGACCAAACCCTTGTCGAACAACTGCTTAAAGATCCACCAAATGGACTCCATGTACCATGGGTACAATGTCTTATAGTCGTTTTTGAAATCAATCCAGCGACCCACTCGCGTCACTATTGTTTCCCATTCATCAGCATAACGCATTACAATCTTTCGGCATTCTGCATTATAGGCCTTGATTCCCATTTTCGCCACATCTTCGGGGCCGCGAATATTCAGCATCTTATCAATCTCGAATTCCACTGGCAGGCCATGACAATCCCAGCCAAAACGACGATCCACATGATACCCCTGTTGATAGGCATAGCGGGTCACAATATCCTTAATGGTTCCAGCTAGGATGTGGCCATAGTGGGGCAATCCCGTAGCGAACGGCGGACCATCGTAGAAAGTATATCTATAAAAGAATTCACGTGAATGTCAATATTATTCATGTGGCTGATGCAATTTTGATATCGGCTTACTTGGGCCTTCCCTTGGACAGCTGGCTGCACTTTTCGAAAATTTTCTCCTCTTTCCATTGCTTTAGCACATTTTCCTCCTCGCCCGGAAAATTTATATTCTCGGGTACGCGGCAGACATCACTTCGCTCTAGTTTCTTACCCATGACTTTCAGAATGCTTGTTTAGTTCATTAATAAAGCTCAAATGCAAAAACCTCACCTTTACTAAGTTATTCTATGCGGCGAAATTTGCGTGGCAAAAACAACGTGCATGCTAGAGCTGCAAGTACAACGATGGAGACTATCGATAGTATCGATGGCTTCGGACTATCGATGGTTTTACGCCAAAAGATATCGATTACAGAAAATGATAATCTGTAGCTATCGAAATTTGAAAATGCAACACTTTTAAACGAATCTTTTGTAAATTTTATCTGCATATCTTGAAACAATTCTTGTATATCTGTTAATAATCCATTTTGTTAAATTATAAGTAATTTTTGGTTAAAAATCTTATATATTCAACTTCTTTGGCTTAGAATAATTCGTCAATAGTAGGGTCAACTGACCTACATTGTGTAGTAAACTAAAACTAACAAATAACACAAACTAAACAACAGTTTAACGCATGCACGTAGGACGTATTACTCCTTATCCAATACTACATGTCATTCCGATCCTTCCATCCATATTTTTGCTGCTTCTGTTGTCCTCCCGCCTGCTGTGGTCTCTCCTTACTGTTCGCGTATCTCGAATTGCCACTTTTAACTGGCGCACAATAGCAGGAGCGTTTTTGCGAATCCAAGTACGATCGACAGCCTAGGGTCAGTGTGCCGGTGAAGAGCATCTTGGCGGCCGCCTTGCAACCCTTCATCATCAAATCACTTGCCAATGATTTCTCATAGCTGTCGCAGTATTTGTAGAGACATCGTTTAAAGTCTAGATCGCAGAGTTCTTTATCGCTATTACAGGTATCATAGCAAATATCATGCGCATTGCAGCAGGTTTCCATTTCCGCTGCTGGCAAAAACTCCGTGCTAATCCTTAAGCCCAGTGAGCCACAGCCATCGGAGGTGGGTGTATAGAATTTATTCTGTACAGCTCGTGGAGCTGAAAAAAGCGGTATTGGGTTATTGTCAGTTTACATAATCTTTTAGGAAATTTTGGTGTTTACCCGGTCCTCCTCCCTCTGGTGAGGGACATTGATAGATACAGTTCTCCTCAACAGCTGCATCGAACACCTCATGGACTGTGCGAAATTTGCGCACAACAGTTATAAGATTTTTAAACACGTCACCAAAGATGGCCTCTGCAGCAATAATCGCATCTCGGAGCTGTCGGCAAATATAAAAATAAACAAAGATACCGGAAGTTAGATGAGACATGCTGAACTTTCTACACCCTTGCACTTTTACATATTGACTATTTCAGCAAAAACCAATCAACTTACAAGAAGGATATTTACCCATTGTAAATACCAACCATTTGTTGATCTAAATCAGGATTATATATTTTGTTAACATATTTATATTGTTTTGCGTGTTAAAAGCTGTGACGAAATTACTTGGTCTCTTCTGCAAGAATTTCATAAGAAAATGATGCAAAGGGCCTAGACTTACGTGGACAATTGTGCTGGATCCGTACCCAGAGTAGGCGTAGGTCAGGAACGTCAGCATATATATTGCTACTTTCATCCACGAAAACTGCATCTTTTTTACAAAACAAATAACTACCTACTACTAGTGTTGGTAAATACATCAATGGCACTTGTAGAGTGGCCACACTTTTTTACACCCGGTATTTATTAATCGGTTTGACGTTGGTACCATATGTTCGACTCATCGGTTAGAGTTGCACTCATCGGTTCGACGTTGGCACTACGTGCGAACACGTTAACGCGCCAATTCAAAACGCGCTTAAGACAGTTTTAGAAAAATATATGTCTTATACTATGTATTTATATGGGGCACGGCAAGTCACTCCAACGTTGAAATCCTGCAAAGGTTTCAAAACAAGCTTCTGCGCAAACTGGTGCGTGCCCCGTTCTACGTCAGGAACTCAGTTCTTCATAGGGATTTGAATATCCCATCAGTCCACAGGGAGATTCCCAGATATGGGGTCCGCCACCTCGGCAGACTCACCAGTCACACCAACAGGCTTGCAGCTGACCTAATAGATAATCATTGTCCTCGCAGGCTGAAGAGGTTACATACCCTTGACCTTCCCTTTTTGGCAGACCACAACTGGTAGTGCTAGCTGCACCTCCTTAATTTCGGGCAGAGAAGAGTGATGACCCCAAATCAACAAATCCCGCAGCGGCTTTTCACTTTTATTTGACTGTATTTCAATGTAATGTACTATGATTAACAAATTTAATTATTGTCCTACAATGGACAGATTTTAAATATACTTACATAAAAAAAAAAAAAAAAAAAAAAAAAAAAAAAAAAAAACTATGTATTTAGAAATTGATTTGACTTAAGCATCATAAATATTTGAATAAAGTAACCGTTGGAAAAATTATATTTGTATTAAGTAATCGCTAAAAAATTCAAAATTTTAAATATATATCAAATCTACCGAAGCAAAATATTATATAAGAACAACAACACAAATATTTTGTATATTTTATGGACACTTGGAAGAGTTTTCAACAAATATTACTAGCCTATAAAGTTTGCGTGTGTATATTAGCAAATGTATCTGTCCGACTTTTTTGCTTTTGTTGGCAAAGCGATATGCGCAAGAAGAGTAAGTGCCACGAGCAAATATTTCGATATATTTCTATTTTGGTTTTTTAAATTATTTAATTGAATTTAAATTTTAATAGGTGGCATTTTTCAACATGGTGCTAAAAATGGTAAGTGCGAACTATGACCTTGGTCTTGAAGAGGACTTTTTAAAGGACTACTACGCGTGACTGACGTGTCGTCCACCTGATGATGGCAACAATGATGATGTTGCTGGTGCTCGTGGTAATGGTAATGTTAAAAACGATGATGATGATGATTCTGATATGTAAATTCCTTAACGGGGTCTGACCTTGTCAAAGTCTCTGCGGCTAGTACAAACTACTTACATAAACATGCAAACTTTCTGGTGTTTAAGACTTGTGTTTACTAACACCAAATGCAATGCAAACAAACAAAAAAGCCAAAAAGACGAGGAGAACAAAAAAAAAAAAAAAAAGAAATGAAAGAAAACAAAATCAAAATCAAAATTTCAACACGCAAAAATCTTTGTTGCCAAACAAACATTCAAAATGAGGCCTTTTGAGGCAAACCCGTCAGAAGTACAGAGTGGCAAAAGGGAGGAGAATGCTGTAAATTAGATTAAATTATGATGAGCAGCAGGTTACACTTGGAGGAAAAAAAAAACCCACATGCGTCTTTCACTTAAGTGGAAAATAATAAAATAGGTGAGCTAGTCATTGTCTCATTATCATGTATGCCAATCTTATATCATGATAATTTCGTTCATTTTCCCAAGTAACACTAAAATCTGATTGTCTATTAACTTTTTAGTTTATAATTATTTCGAACCATCTAATTATGCTTATATTTCATTGTGGAAATACTCTTTTTCAAGATATACGATTATACTTTTTGAATGTCGTTAAAGGTCGTATCAATAGATTTTGGCTATAGAAATCTTGCTGGCCATTAATTTTAAAGGCTTTTCTAAGTGTAAATTAACCAACAATCGATCCAGTAAAACGTTTCAATCCTGGAAACACTTGAGTCAAACACACTTTAGCCCCCCAAACACACAAGCGACAACTTACACACATCCTACACGTGGAGAGCAAAGGCAAACATCTTCCATCCTCCAATATAGCCAAAAGAGCGCATCCCATCATCATCATCATCGGCATAATCGTCATCATGGTTATTATCATCTAGATTTCTTGCTCTTGCCCTCCCTGCTCCCTGATCCTGCTGCTGTCCCTGCCCCTGTTGCTGCCCCTCTTTCTGTCTTGCCACGGCCTTTGTTTCTGGCCAAGACCAAGTGTAGCCGTTGCCGAAGCCCCATGTCGTCGTCGTCGTTGTCGTGGTCGTCGTCTCGGCCGCCGTCATCGGGTCTACCGTCTGCCTACTGCCAACATTCAAGAGTTGTGGCAAACAATTCGCAGATTTTACAATTCAGTTTCGTGCAAAACTTGGAGGCGGCTGGTCATCAATAGAACAGAACAAAACAACAAAAATAAACAACAAACTAAAAACATTAAAAGCGCCCACAAAGAAAAATTGTATATTGTATTTTTTTTTTTACATAAATTTTGGGGAAAATATTTACAAACTTTTGAAAACGAAATTTTTTTTTTTAATGCAAATTGTTCTTTGAAAACCCCACTCCACTAAAAAAAAAAAAAAAACAACAAAAGTTTAAATTTGTTAATTTTTTTTTTTTTTTTTGTTTTGCCAATTTGTTTGTCAAATTGTTTTGGTTCTGGTGGCAAAACTTTGTTGCCCTTAACTAAGATAAAACAGAACTGCAAGAGCTGTGATTGCTGCTGCGGCACAATAACCGGATATTCGAGATCTTAGCCGATCTCACGGTCTCTGGCAAACGGCAAAAAAGTAAAACAGCAAAACAAACAATACAAACAACAACAGCAACAACAATAATAATAATAGGAATACCATTAAGAGCACAGAGAACGGAAAGGGGGGAAAAACGTTTAACAACAAAAAACAAAGTGACACAATTTGGTTAACTGAACGAAGAACCGCTAAGAAGAAAAATCAAAAAAAAAAAAAAAAAACAAGAGAAAAAGAAAAACCGTATAAGAATTATCGCGCTGAGTGTTAAGTTTATTTTCGTTTCACTTTTGCTCAGTTGAAAGAAAATCGTGCTGAATATATATTTATTTTTAACAATTTCGCAAGCGTTCCGATTCCAGACAATAACAAAAAAGCAAAAAAAAAAAACCGCCAACAAAAAAAAAAACCCAAACCAAAAAACCAACAAAAATCAAACAAAAACAAAACACTAAGGAAAAAAAGAGTGAAAGAAAAACGCGATCTTTAAGAAAAACCAAAACAGCATCGCGCCAGCGGCCCGCCGAGTCGTTCGGCTGGTAAAAATTAGTTTTCGGTGAGTAATAATCTCCATGCCAAAAAGGTAGACCAAATGGTCTATAAATGCTTTTTTCTGCTGCTTCTTCTTCCATCGGTTGCTTTCCAAAAGCCCCTACACACATACATACAACCCCATTACACGCCCCTCAAGACCTCCCTCTCCCTCTCTCTCCACACATTGAGATGAATAAGTGGATGTATAATTAGCCAAACTACGCAAGTTTTTCAGTGCTTAATTATTGCAATTAGCTGATGATATGCTGCAAGTTTCATATACGGAAATGGCCATGATGAAAACATTGATAGCCAGTAAAGATCATTTCAAATTGATCGATAAAGTTTTTCGATACTGAAAATGAATATGTATATATATATTCTATATACTTATACTCTTGTATTTCATAATTCAAATTGATCTAACTACACAATCTTTAATCTGCGATCTACTCTCCAAATTTTGAATGTTAGAAAACAAAAATTAGACAAAACCTCTTATAATTCTCCATCTGGCAGGATCTAGAACTTAAGGTTGAGGAAATCGAAAAAAAAGAGACGATTTTATCTTTTATAACCTAACTATTACACGATTTACTTTATATGTATATACAACTAACAACTGTGTTTACCTTAGTTAGTTCTTGTTATTTAGTTGTTCCGCAATGGAGAATAAAAACGTTAAAAGGCTTTTGTTCTCCTCCAATCAGCCGATAGATGACAACGAAGTTCTCCAGGCAAAAACTATCTTTTGGAAACTTTGTCTGGCCATTAACAAAATCAAAATATTGTAATTATATATTTCATTTGCATTGCATTTCTTGTTTCTTTTTATGTATCTGTTTCGTGTCAAAGTTCAATCCGTCAGTTTTTCTATTTCAAACTAAGTCAAGGCTAAGTTCCCGATCCCAGAACTTGTCCCTTTTTTCCGCATTGATGGCTTTCCATTACAAAACTAGACCAAGGACACCGGAAATACTTGCTCTATAATAAAAAATCCAAAGCTCATAAATCTTTATGTTACTTTTGCCCTTTTTTTTTGGTTTTTTTTTGTTTTCCCTCTTCTTTGCGTTGTGTCGTGTCGCCAAATTTATTACAATATATATGTAAGATTTTTCACACACATACACACTCTCAGATATATATATATATACATTTGTTGATGTTGTTGTTTTTGCCGGCATTATTTTTGATTATTATGGGCAATTGTGTGTGTGTGTGTGTGTGCGTTAATTTTGATGATGATGCGTGTTATTTTTATTTTTTGGAAAAATTTGTCTTTTTTTTTTTTTGTTTTTACTGTCACTTATTCATAATTTCATTTTCATTCCCTGTTTAATTTTCCTTTCAATGTGTGGTGCGTTTGTGTGTGTGTGTGTGTGTGTGTGTGTGTGTGTGTGCGTTTTTAATACGTTTTTCCTGTACCGCCTACTAAAATTATGGTTAATGATGATGACGATGCCCTCATCCGATCCCATCGCATCCCATCTCACAATTCACATTTTAACAAATCGCCCCACGTAGCTTTCAATTAATAAATAACATAAATTTTTTTCATACGTTCGGTTGCGCTTTTTTTTTTTTTGCTTTTTCTTTCTTTCAATCTGTTTCCCTCTGGCAAAGTTCAAGTGGGGCAGTCCAAAAATAAAAAAAATATAAACAAAATAAATAAATAAAAAATTAGGCAATATTCATTCTTTGATTTGATAATTTTCTAAATAAATCAAATCCAATTTATGTAGGTGTGTGTGTGTGTGAGTTGAGGTGAAAAATGTTTCATAATCACGAGAGCAAAACAGCAAAAAAAATCTGAAAATTCAAAAAATTAAGAATAGAAAATTTTGGATCATAAATAATCAAATGTTTAAAACTTTGGGCAAAGAGAAGAAAGAGATAGCGAAAGAGATAAAAAGAGAGAGAGAGAGAGAGAGAGAGAGAGAGAGAGAGAGTGTGTGTTAAAAATTAACATAATTTTTGGAGATTTGTCATTTTAAAGCAGGAGGATCAAAATAGTCCCTATCATCCTTGAACTGATTAATTGTAGTACCTACTTTTTAAAAATAAATAAAAAAGTTCTAGTCTTAGTTGTTTGGAAAACAATATTTTGATTAAACCCAACTAAAATATGTTTCCAATACGATATTAATAAGGAAAAGGCTAACGATTTGACAGCAAAAATTCTGGAAAATCTAAAACAGGATCAGTATATTGTAAGAAGAAAGTTATTTTACCAAGAATGCAATTCCAATATATTTGGCCATGATTTCTGTACACATACAAAAAATGATTTGTTAAGCCAAAATACTTTCCATTATCACTGATGATACTATCAATCCTTCCTTTAAATCATTCATAATAAGCCAAAGCTTCGATCTGTATAATTTAAATATAGAAATTTCCCACCTTTGAGAGTTGACTGAGCATACATATTTTTGGTTAGTTCTTATCGTTCATTTTCAATTTTTTTATATATATGTATGTACATACATATATCTGCCTTACTCTAAGTGGGTTCTCCATTCACAAAAATAATACAAATATATAGACAAAGAGAAAGAAAACATCAAGTGACGATTGTTGTTTAGCTGCGACCGGAAGATTAAGCAACATTTAAGATATTTTCCGTTTTTTTGTTTCTTTCTATTTTTTGTTGTTGTGTTTTTGACTTGCCAACAGCAGCGAAATCAGTTTCCATTTCCATTTTCCATTTTGGCAGTCGCCATGCCACAATCAAGGTGAAAGATAAAGAGAGAGAGAGAGAGAGAAGCGTCAGGGGCTCTAGATATTGGGCTAGTGCAGACCACTTATCGACTAGCTGACTGACTGACTGGCTGACGTTAGTTGTTTTGTTGGCTAATATACAATCATCGACTTAACACACACACACACCCCAAAACATCTCCTACCAGGCACCCAGCAGCCCACCCTCCATCAGGCACATACCCCTTCACCCTTTCCACCTGCCTCTTCTCTTCTCTCATCTGCCATTCACAATTGCTTTGGCCCCTCATCGAAGTGATTTGTCTGAAATTATTCCGAAAACAAATGCTGAACTCTAAATTATATTTCCGTACTTTTAATACACGAAAAACGGAATGAGTGAAGAAAAAAAGAATAAGAAAAAAGATATAGTAGATAGATAAATAATTTTGAGTGACAGCGATTCATAAAGATTTTGTATGTAATAATCATAAAATGTTGAAATTGTTTTGTTTTTGTTTCGTTTCGTTTTTCTCGCAAAAATAGCAAAGAATCGTAAACATTCCAAATGAAAGAAGAAATGACAAGGTTGGCTTTTTGTATCTTTTGTTTTGCTTTGTTTTTGGTTTTTTTTTTCGTTCTCTGACAAATATTAAAATATAAAGATTGAGATATTATTTATCCAGAACTGTTTATCTGTTGTTGTTTTGTGTGGTTTCTTTTTCTTGTTTTTCACCCGGTGGATGAGTACATGCCTTTTGTCATAATGTTTATCCATCAGAGAGAAGCGTAAATGTTTATAAAATTGACTTTATTATACAGTGATAAGTTTACAGAAACTTTATTTAGCGGTTTAAAAGTTTTATCAAGTTGTCCTATAGTATTTCGCCTCGAGCTATTGAAAATGCATTTTCCAATGATGGATGCCGCGCGATTTCCCCTTGTTTATTCTTTGCCATTTGCCTATAATGGAAGGAATGGATTTTTCTTTTTTGTTTTTTATTTCGAGCATGGAAACGTGTGAAATGCATAAAATTTCAATGGAGAGTGAACAACGACAACAATTAGCATACAGATGTGAAATTTAATAGGTTTCTTCGCTTTGAATATGAATATTTTTCGATTTCGTCGATGCATTTTCCTTTGTTTAGTTCCGGATGGGATTAATCACACTTGACTTTCAATCAATCTTCGCCATAATACACCGAAAACCCAAAGTCCGTGGAAGAACCCCATTGTATTATTTTCAATAAATACATACATACATACATATGTGTGTGTGTGTGTATGTTTATATAGAATGCATGTCTGAATGGCTGGCCTTCAATCAAAGTCAGAGCAAAGCGTTTCAATTTCGTAAGGCTTTTTCTCGCCAGATGATGACGTACACACTCTACTTACTTACTAGTATACATATGTATGTATGCATGTACATACATCAATTTGGCGAATGCTTTTGGCCTGGCCTAGATTTTGATTATTAGCCTCAGTCGGTTCCAGGCCCCCACCAGGCCTCAGGCCTCAGCTTCCTTATGGGCTCAGAACAATAACAGTCCAGAGCCATTATAGAAAATCCATATACATACGTACATTTATTCGTCTCTATTGTCCCGCCATATGGCTATTGATTTTTACATACTCACATGTAGTCATCATTATCATCTTCGTTGTCATCATCGTCATCATCGTCATGATGGCTTTTTATGCCTGGGCCCATAACTTTTCAATTAACAGCAAGTGCATCGCCTTCCAAGTCTTTTCAGTCGTTTCGAGTCTTTGTCACCGTCTCGGATCTTAAATTGAATGAAAATTGCATTTATTGTTATTAATAATATTATGATTGTTGCATGTTGTTCAACCCTTTGGCATATAAGTCAATTTTCTATCTGTTCTCTGTTTGATAAGACCATTGGAAGGACGCTTATACAGCCCTTTTGACCGCAGTATTTCTCTCTGGTCTCTGTATGTGTGTGTTTGTGTGTGTTTTTTTAGGGACGGGGGTGTGGTACCACCCCGTTCAATTTTTGCCTCTTTGTTTGACCAATGGCAATTTCATTTCACTTTCAATTTGATGCGCACGACTAAAGCGCTTGTCAGACTAAAATACAAAAGAAGCATTTCCATTCACAATTCCGTTACTTGTCCCTCTCGTTCTCTCTGGTATCTTGCCGTCTCTGTCTCTGTCCGTTTCCTCTGGCCGTCGGTTTGGTTAATTAAACAGCCATGAATGGCTGGCAGGAGGCATGACTCAAGGCAAACCGAGCCTCGACCAAACAAAGGAAACTAAATTTAACTACTAGTCTGGCAAACAAATATCAAATATTGAATACCTACCAATGTCATTTTTGGGAAATAATTAACACATACATACATACGTACATACATACATATGTATGTATGTATGTATGTACATACAAACCATGAAAAAGTCATTAAGTAGGCCGCGCAGCAATTAAAGACTTCTCCATGTGGTTTCATTCATTTTCAAGTACTCAATTCTAAATGAACATTTTGCTTGCAATTTAGTAATATTATTTCTGCATTTATAAACTAACGAAATGCGGCGAAAGAAAAATTTGAATTCTGCTAAGAATCGTTTAGCGGCCTCAATTTGAATTCAGAATTAATTGAATTCAAATGAGATTTGTGCATTTTGGCTTAAACTAAGAATTTTATTATATATTTAAGAACCATTTGGGGCTGCATTAAGCTTTACACTATACAAATACTTACATCATATTCTATTTTTAACAATGTCCATTAGCATAAAATACAATGCTTTCAACATTTATGATTTCTAAAACCATCAATTGTCTATATGTATATCTGTCGGTCTGTCTGTTTACAGGAAGGGGTAAAAAGAATTCAAGGACCAGCCCGGAAATGTCCACGGCAACTTGCGCTCGATTCTGTACACCGTTGACAACAAAGCCTTCAACAGTTGGTGGATCCACATCAACTTCATCAGCAGCATCAAAATTGACGGCAGGAAATTCAGGAAGCGTCATGACGTCATCAGGCTATAAGAAAATACCCACAACCACATCATCATCAACAACAACAACAACAACAACAGCAGCAGCAGCAGCAGGAACAGGAGCAGGAGCAACAACAAATGACATCAATACAGAGGCAACATTCACATTCAAATTGGGCGGAGCTGGACGAACGAATGGCATTGGTTCAGCTACACGTGGACACTGTGTGGCATCAAGTGAATCATCAGATCCCCTAGAATCAGATTACAGCGATGAGGAGGAAGAGGAGGCGGAGGAACAACATGCCAACAGTACCAGCACTAGCACCAGCAACAGGAGCAACAGTAGCAGCAGCAGTTCTCTACAGGATGTCAACGATGTCGACGGCGATGATGACGTCGACGATGATGATGATATTGGAGATGGTGCTGCTGCTCCTGCTGCCAGCGTTGGTGCTACTGGCGATGATATTACCAATGATTCAGAGAGTATTGAGGACGACGATGGCAATGAGACCGACGACGAGGAGGATGAAGATGATGAATCGTCCGAAGAGGAAAGCAGCAGCGTCCAAACAGCCAAAGGAGTACGCAAATATCATTTGGATGACTATCAGATCATCAAAACTGTCGGTAAGTTCGAAATAACCTTCAACCTGTCCCAATCAACTGAACCTGAGACATATCTCATGGAAGATATGATATAAAATCGCCATATGGTGTGATTTCCACCGACTTTGTTTGCATTACCGATCGTTTGGCTGACTGGGGGAAGGGAGTGGGAGGATATGTTTAGAGTATAGCTATCAAAACACCATTAGTTCTAGGTCAGTTCTCAAGACAGAGTGAGAGAGTCAAGGCTTTTTTCCGACTATAGATTAAATGATTTTCAAGGCACACCCGCCACTTCCCCTCCCACGCACTGTTCTCTCACACATCTAGGACTATAATTAAATGATTTCGAATGTTAATGAAATTGAAAATGTGTATGCAAACCAATTAATACAATAATTACGATTAGTATGGCTCTTTTTTTTATGGTTGTTGTTTTTCTTGTGCAGTTTTTTGTTTCATTAAGATAAAAAAAAAAGAGAATACTGGCTCTTTGAGCTGATTTGCTTTGATATTCCCCCGAATCCTATATTGCTTATTACCTCATTTTTTGTATGCCACCCTCTCCCCCATACTCCTTCTCTCCCTGCTGTTCCTCTCCTGTCTGTCTGTTCACCGTTTTCGTTGCCGTTATTGCCATCAGCGCTTTGGCTTTTCTATTAGTTTTTATTGGTTTTATTATATACGCAAAGAAAAATATATAAATTCTTATTGATTACGCAAATTGAATGTGAAGGCAAATGGATATTATGATGGTATGAGTGTATTCATGATTATTATGAGTATTTTGCACTCATCGTAGGTAAATTGGTTTTGCCCACTGTTGCTTGCGTAAAGATTAAGTACAAAATTTTATCGGTATTTTTAGACTTTTGTTTAAGATCATGAATGAATCCAGCAATATGAACAATAGGAGGACAAACAGGGGGGGCGAAAGAGAGGAGTAGTGATGCTGTACAATAATTTGATTTGTTTTGCCTTGTGACGTAACGCTTGACGTCTTGATTGTACTAAATTTAGTACATTGTTTCAATAAGGTGGGCGAACAAGAACTTACGGGAGGCGGGAATATGTCTGTGCGGGAGGATTGGAGGGGCTTTCTAAAATAAGTCATTATGTTTTCTTTTCGCTTTGGGATAAATATTTACTTGTGGCCAGTTTTAACAATTTATGTGGATTAGTAAATATCTTTTCATGTTATTTTTTTTCCCCTTGTTTTCTTTTAGTACACGTTTTAGCCATTAAAGGTTATCTAATTAGTTCATTTAGATGGGCAATTATTGTTTTTCATCTAATAAAAAGTTTTCTCAATCGACTAACGTTATTGTTCTATCTGTGATATCCTCGACATTGCCGAACTTTGAATACTCTTAGAAATTGCAGTGGCGGATCAGCCATGGCAGAATTAGTAAATTCTACATGCCCTAAGCCTTAAGGGGCCACAAATTGGACAAAACGTTAATTCAGAAAACTCTTAGAAACAGTAACTTTGCCAAATTTAAACCGATTTTCAACAGTAATATCTCATTTCAATGCTTTTAAATTCAAAACCTAATTAAAATCACTCTAATTATCAAGTGTTTATTTCAAGAAAGACAAAAAATACCAATAAACACCAAACTATTTCAAAAAATCTTGATTTTATAAAGATTTTATTGAGTCAACTTTTGGAGTAGTTAAAAAATTCATGTCCTTATTTTAAGGTTAGCATTATGTTTTTGAATCTGCATAAAAATCTTGCGGACTAAATTTTTTTTAACTTTTTCCAAAAAGTTTTGATATAACATGATTTTTTTCCAAAAATAGGATTGAAATTAATTTTTCCAAATATCCAAGTGTTTGATATCATTTTAAAATATGCTTAATAACGATTTAATTGAGAAAACACATCGAAATCGTAAAAAATTCTAAAAAAAACATTATCTTATCTCCATTATTTGCTTTTCATTCTAACTTTCACTTTGGAAATTGAACTTTTTCCTCACGCTTAGTTTATCCAGTCAAAGAACTATGTGGTCAAACAGTAGTGAAAAGATAAGAAAGTCTTGCAAATTAAAAACATGATTTTCCTTATGCATAGATAAATAAATATTTAGAACATTTTCCAGCTTCTTGTTGCCTTTTCAGCTGCTGCTATGCTTTACAGTTGCACCACACGTCGTATGAGTAATCCAAGTATTCATTTCAAAACAATTGCCAGACCAATGGTGTATTAGGTATTGAAAAATATTCAAGTGAAAATTCACATGGATAATAATCTAAATAAACTTGAACGGATATCATGCCATAGAGCCACGCATCGACACACGCACACACACACACATTACACACCGTGGGGGCAGATATTTGTTATGAGTCAGAGATCGTTCATTAGGGCAAACCATTCACAACACAAAACAACACAAATTAGAGGAAAAAAGCAATAACCCTGAGCGTCTCAAATCGCAATCGAGTGATTCTTCATTGTAAATATTGAACTCATCGTTAATTAGCCGCATTTCGGACAAACAATATACATAAACGTGCCAAAAGCGTTTCAACAAAAGGTGAAACCCAAGCCAATCCCAAGATGTTGATCAAAATTCACAAATTTCTTTTTGGGGGGAACTTTTTCGAAAATCTGTGTATTTGCATGATTTTCTACGGAATTGTTTTTCTTTTACGAAAAACAAGAAACGCAAAAATACAACAACAAAAAAATAGAAAAAAAAAACAGTTTGTTGTTTTCAGTTTTTGTGTTTGTACATGTTCTGCCTGCATGATATACAAATTTATGTATGTACCTGTCTATAGCGAGACTGACTATAACAAATAATGCCAATAAACCCCCCCAAAAAGGCAATAAAAATGTCATATCTAAATAATTGGAAAGTATAATGCAGTCGTTGAGGTGGTTGGGCAGGATGGAGAGGAATTTGAGAAAGAGGAAATGAGTAAACTGGATTGTTAGCAAGTGAAAGTTCATGACTTTAAAAACGAAGACATCCCGGACGACGCTGAAGATAAATATGAAGTTGCTCATAGAAGATATAAAAAGCAAATGAAAAGAATTTCCAATGGAAGAGATCAACGACGAAACAAAATGTTGGCTAACTTGTGTTGGCAAGGCTATTTTAGTTTGATTCTTGGTCAAGTCTGGAGCATGCCAAATAAAGAAACCAAAAAAGAATAGATAAATATTTCCAATTTCTTTCTTATGTTATTTTATGATATTCACTTGAAGCACATTGAAAGGTAACTCAATTGACAATGAACAATCCCCTAGAGAGATTATCAATGATTGATTTTATTTAACCATGGTCATGCCTATATCAGCATACACACACACACACAGAGACACTATGTTTGCATGTATTGAACAGGTTCATAAATAATGTATTCCGCTTCCGCTTCTGATCGAATTGTATATTGCTTCTTCAATACTTGTAAATATATGAGTATGAAGAATTATAAACATAAATTTTAATGTCGAAGCATACATATGTCCTTTCGATATGTAAGTTTTGTCTATTTTTGCGCAAAAAAACCAAAAAATATCAAATGCAAAATGCATTTTTAGGTCATTTTTATTAATACGAAAATTGTTTATAACGCAATTTTAATATGCTCGTTTAATGTTGAGAAACATTGCTTTAGAGACAGAACACAGAACGCATTCAGCCAGTCAGTCAGTCAGCCAGCCAGCCAGCCAGTCGGCCAATTTGGTGCTCATTGGCATATGGCCAAATAATAATTTCTATAATATTTTTGCTTATATGTTTTTAGAACATTTTGTCGATTTTCTATTTTTTTTTTTATTTTCTTGGGTGGCTCTCTCTCTTCGAATAGCGAAAAAGTTTACACAAATTCAAATTTTCCATGCGAACATAAATTTTGCTGTTGACTGATTTTGTCTTTTCAAGCAAACGGAAAAATATTTATATAGAATTCTCTCTCTATATACACACATATATATTATTGTATGGCTATGGTTTTTGTTGGGGCACTTAAATAAAAAAATTAAGAAATAAAAAAAAAAAACACCAACACCAACCGCGTAGAATATCGGCGGGGTAATCCATTTGAACTATATGAGTTATATTTTGCAGACGCAACGACGACACACAACTTGTTGTTGGGTCCATGGACATGTGTTCTTTCTGTTTGCCTCCTTGTATTTGTATCTGACAGCGAATTTCATTATATTTTTTATTATTTAAAAATCAATTTATGCTAAAAATGAACAGAAACCAAAAGTTTTTTAGGCTATTAACTGCTATGATGATGTCTCAATACTCTTTCTCATTCATCAGTTCATTGGCAGCTGTAGTTAAAGTATGCTTTAATTAGAGATTCTTATGAAATCTATAAGTTTTACTAGTTTCCAATGATCTAAGATCACACTCACTTTTAGTTTCCAATATCGATTTGTCAAATTTCACTTGGGTTACGGTTACAATTTACAGAAATAAGAATCAGTCTTATCCTTTGATATGGCAATTGAAACTCTGTAGTCTTCTGATAATACAGACAGTCTGCTTATTGTCTATTGACCTCGAACTGGCTCTTATGAAAAAAGTGACCAGACCAGGCTAAAGCTGCATTTGTTGTAGGTTGTCGTACTGAGATAAATTTGGTTGTATGGGAATACAGCTGCCTTAAATCTATCAAGAATTTATAATATTTATATTTGATTCATTGCACTGCAAACATCTGTACTAAATTATTATACCCTTTATCATATACAAAAATGAT
Source organism: Drosophila willistoni (assembly GCF_018902025.1). Taxonomy (NCBI): domain Eukaryota; kingdom Metazoa; phylum Arthropoda; class Insecta; order Diptera; family Drosophilidae; genus Drosophila; species Drosophila willistoni. Next base: position 1,357,649 of record NW_025814058.1, read on the forward strand.
ACGATTTCATTTCAATTGGTAAATGGCAACAAACTCTTCAACCACCATATATTATAGATACATATACATACATATGTATATATGTATGTGTATATATGTATTTCTCTTGCGTTCCAATTGAATTGTATTTCCTAGAATTGTGCGTAAATATTTATTCTAAAAAAAAAAAGAAGAAACCAAAAACGAAGAAGAGAATTCTATCAATCAATGCACGCCCACTAGGCCCCTCAGTGGGAGAGATAGTAAAAAGGATTTGCCAGTGTGATATGCCATTTGCTTTCAATTTTGGAGGTCTTTGAAATATCTTTTCCCCACCCACTAAACAAAATGAGTAGTAGAAATTTGTCAATTTGATATATTAGCTTTAGAAATGGATTTCCGCATGCCGCCACATACATATGTCAAATTGTCTCTCAAATAGACTGAAAAGTAGAGCAAATAACCGATAGAGTGTTGGCAAATTTAAAACAAAAAAAGAAGAAAAACACTTTTAGTCTACAGCTATCTATCAATCAGTTGATGTGAGTGAATCAATAAATACAATGACTCAAAACCATGAATTGAGTACAGGGTCAAAAAACTCATACTTTCAAGTAGACAACGAACATTGTGACAAGAACTATACACTGAGATTCAAGATTCTATAAAATAAAACGAATAATCATTGTCAATCTTCATACGAGAATGTTAAATAAGTATATGTTAATTTAGTTAAACAGAAAAATTAGTTTAGTCTATAAAGATGTCTTTCGAGAAAGTGCCAACTAATAAAAGGTGTTAACTGATTCACTGTAAATCAAATTCGAAATTTGTTGTTTTCCATTTTGATGGTCATCTACTGGCAAATTGAATGAATTTGTTGCAGCAAAACATTTGTTTGTTGTAAATGATTTACCAGAAATAAAGATGATCTTAACCAATCCATACAATGTGATAAATTGTAGTATAATAGCTCATGTAAATGGAAGAGTGCCGAAAACAAACTCAACCTATAAACCCAATTTACAACAGATCTGACAGTTTTTTTGTATATATGTAGGTGTTCTCATGCATCTCCTTGCTTATTTATGACTTTTTTTTTCTGTGAACACAAAAAATAAGAAAATAAACTTTTTTTTTTTTTTTCTTTGCTCTAAATGAACTGTATAAAACGCAATTAACTTTATTTAACTTTGGTAATGGATAGGGGTTGGGCATCGGGGATTGTAGCGGAATGGAGGGGTTGCATCTGCGGCAGCTGTTTGAAATATCGTGAAAATTTGTGCCAAGTTTATATAGAAACGCATCTGCATATTCATTGCACATCAACGAATCATTTCGTTTACAAAATATTACAAAAAAATATATAGATATACATATGTATGTATATGTACTTTACAGTATTTTGACTTTTTGGCACAGATAAATTTATATACATACAAATATATATATATATATTAAAATCAAAATGAAACAGAATTGCATTGCCTCTGCATTTTGCTCTCTGTTTGTCGCCCTGTCTTCTATGTATAATTGAAAGGTATCAATCAGAGTCCAACAATTCATCAGACAGACACTGGACATGACTGTCTGCTCTGGTCTCGTATGGGATCTGGCTAGGCATCGTATCATTAAATAGAAAGTTTTATGTATTATGTAAAAATATATTTCACTTTTTGTGCGCTCAACGCACTTTGCTTTTGTCGTCTCTCTTTGACTTTGTTGCATCTGCCACAGCAACTTGCAGCAACAACTCCAGGAGCTTTCTGCGTTCACGTTAAACGTCTCCTAACTGGTTTTGGCTTTTATGTTACCTGGCTCTGTGGTGTCCGCATCTGTGTCTGCGTTTGCGTCTGCGCCGCTTATTTGTCTGCCAAACGTCTGTCCTGGTGTCCCATGTCTGTCCAACTGTCTGCCTATCCGCATGTGTGTGTATGTACGTAAGTATGTATGTCGTCTGTCTGCTCTACAGCTGTCACAATTTCACTTTGGCAAAGATGTGTTTAGCACTTGAGGCTGAGCTCCGCAAGAGTTGTTAAACAAAACATCTCGAAAAACACTTTCCTTTCATGTTAGTTTTGAAATTCACCACAACTTTAGTTTACTCAAAAGCAAAGGTATTAGAAAGGCCGTTTATAGAGTACAACAGACAACATTGAAAATGTATTTTCCAGTTTTCCAAAAAAAAAAAAGAGGTCAACAATAAATGTTCAGCTCTCTTAATTAATTGGTAAATAGGCTTAATATTTGTTTCATCAGAGCGAAGAATTTATTCCAAGACAATGTGCTATCTTATCTTCTTTCAGGGAAAGATTTAAACAATCTTCCTAGGAATATCAAGAGAATTTGCCAAAATAAAATACACATGCCACTTGTTGGACTTGGACAATTTGTCAAAATTGAAAATTCAGTGGAAAAAATATATGATAAACTAATTTTGAAATATGTTTGTAGAGAATTGTTGTTAAAACTTGATTTTTCATGGTGGCCATATGCTTTATGCACGACTGCATGGCCACAGAAAATTTTTCCACCCATATACACATACAAAAATATTAAGGAATAATTTTCAGCTTTTTTTTCTTCTTTTTTGTACTTTCCCATAATTTTAGAAATTGAAATTTTGGAAATTTGTCGGTGTTTTCGTCATGGCCCCCTGCTGCCGCACAGAAACATGCCAATTGTCTGCAATATTTGAAACATTTTTATAATAAAAATCATCATCGATCATTGTAGGTGATGTGTAGGCAATAACTTGCTTGATTTATAAATATTCATCTGGAATATTTCGATTATTTATTTATACGTTTTTAGACTAATTATAGAAAGAAGAAACAAAAAAAAAACAGAAAAAGAAAATAATAATAAAAACCAAAATAAGCAAAAATTGATTCTAAAAAAAATTCGCTTTCTTCTGTTTAAAAATTTTTGAGATATCTTATGAGCTGATTATTTTTATTGGATTTGTTGAAAGTTCGTTTAGACGCCCTTGTTTGTTGGTTGCACCCAAAAATTAAGACCAGCTGGAAAAAAAGAACAGATCTTAACACTATATTTATATATGCTGTAGCTATGTTTGTGTTTATATAAATATCAAAAAATCTGGAATATTTTGGTAAATAATATTGTTTGATTTATAGAGAATTGAACTTGAAACTTAAAAATTTGTTGGTTTAAATATGACAAATTTGTAAACATTTGTTTTAATTTAATCATCTGATGTGTTTAGTACATGTATTGAAAACCTTTGCGCAATCTCTGCTAAATCAAACATTTTAGTACACATTCTGAACCATTAACTGAAAGTGCATAATTAAAGCCATAGGAAATTTTATTGGCTATACATGGAATTTAAGTAGTTAACTAAATTTAGAATGTTGATTATGATATGAAACTATTGATTATTATTGCCACTTTATTGCCGCCTTTCTTTTGGGTAATCAACATTAAGCCTCTTCTGCCCGCCCCCCTCCCTAATCATATTCAGGCCATCCAATTAATCCATTTCCCTTATGCAATATGCTTTCTTTGCTGATTCATTCAGGTTTCAAATTAAGCCTCAAACAAGAAGAGAGGCTCGGGGCGACAGGGGGGAAAGCCAAAAAAGTATGCAAAAACTAAGAAAATCACAGCAAAAAGAAAAAAGTCATTAATTAGAATGTCTGAAATGGGATTTTGATGTGCACGTGTAATGTGTTTTTTCGCCTCCAAAACTACCCACTACCACTCCCACTTTTTCTTCAATTTCTTTTCGATATGAGACAGATGCAAACATATGGGCTATATTAGCGATTTCTAGTGGCGGACATGCCCACTTGGCGCTTGTTGAATTTCAATTCGCACGTGTCGAGTCATCTAAGGGGGAACGGTTCAATAATCTTTGCACAATTTTTGCTTTATTACATTCAAAATCATTGGCTAATTATTGTTGGCCCAAAAAATTGGGGGCGATTTGGAAAACGTTCGAAAACGTGCTGAAAAACTAAAAGCAGCTGCGCGAGAAAACTGCAAAAACAACAAAACAACACATAAATGAAATGAAAAGAAAACTTTTCCTTCTTTTAACTAACCCCCCTCCTTCTCTCCACACTCTCTCTCTCTTTCTCTCTGTCTGTCTCTTTATTGCTGCGGTAATTTTGTTGCTTTTGCTGGTGTTATTGTAATTTTTGGGTTGCTTCTTCTATAGAAAGAAGAGTGAAAGATGATTTATAAGACAAAAATCAATTTGTAGCACTTAGTCGGTGCTTTTGGCATACCAAAAGTGGAGAGTGAATGTGGCGAAGGCAAAGAAAAAGCGAAACAAAAAACCACTCCTAAGTAGTGTGTGTAATTTGAGATCTACACACATACACACACACACCATGTTCCCATACCACATTTCCTCTCTGTACCAATTAAAAATTCAAGGTTGAGAGAATCTCACTTGGACTTGGTAACCTCAAAACGTGCTAGAAACACAGTAATTATACATCTTAGGAGAAGGAAGAGGAGGAGGAGAAGAAGAGTAGTGTGTGCCATGATGAGCTGTAGAAATGACGGTTGGGTGGTGGGACGAGGGCTGAGCTACCGTTTTGAACGCCCACGTTCCAATTGCCATATCATTTACAAAACACTTTAATGGGGCCTGACATTTAAGACGGCTTCTATATACATACATTTGTATCTTGCGGTTTCTTCTTCAACATTATTCATATACTATATATATTTTTTCTTCTTATTAACTTTATCTCTGCAGGCACTGGCACCTTTGGACGCGTGTGTTTATGTCGCGATCGCATTTCGGAGAAATATTGTGCCATGAAAATTTTGGCCATGACCGAAGTCATACGTCTAAAGCAAATTGAGCATGTTAAGAATGAGCGTAATATATTACGTGAAATACGACATCCATTTGTAATCAGTCTGTAAGTAAAATTGAATATAAATATGAGTATGTAGGAAAACGATCAAACTTGAAATATATTTCATTCAATATAGGGAATGGTCCACCAAAGATGATTCGAATCTATACATGATCTTTGATTATGTCTGTGGCGGCGAGCTCTTTACATATTTGCGTAATGCAGGCAAATTTACCAGTCAAACTTGTAAGTATATACATTTAGACATGCACGATGATCCTTTTATAAGTAATTGGGAGAATGTGTATAAAGCTAGAGTTCTGGGTAATCTCTCCAGCCATTTTGTTTTTTGTTAATCAACGGCTCAAACAAGGAACAAATCTTATTTAACCAACCTTTAGCTTTTAAGCTTAAGAGTTGACATTTGTGCCTAGTTACTGAATGAACCTTCCCTTCAATGATTTGATTTGAATAACCAATTATATTATATATGTATTTTTCATTTAGCCAACTTCTATGCGGCTGAAATTGTTAGCGCCTTGGAATATTTACACTCGCTACAGATTGTCTATCGTGATCTTAAACCCGAGAATCTGCTTATCAATCGTGATGGACATTTGAAGATAACAGATTTTGGTTTTGCCAAAAAGTTACGTGATCGCACCTGGACTTTATGTGGCACACCTGAGTATATAGCACCTGAGATAATACAATCCAAGGGACACAATAAGGCTGTGGATTGGTGGGCCTTGGGTATGTTAATAAAGATTATGATTATTAAATCACTATCTGAAATAATGTTTCTTTTCAATTCTTTAGGTGTTCTAATTTATGAAATGCTTGTGGGTTATCCACCATTCTATGATGAGCAACCATTTGGCATATATGAAAAGATATTGAGCGGCAAAATTGAATGGGAACGTCATATGGATCCCATTGCTAAAGACTTGATCAAGAAGCTATTGGTGAATGATAGAACCAAGCGACTGGGCAATATGAAGGTAAGTTTGTAGACTACAGACAAAAAAAAAAGTTTGCCAAACGTGGAGACTCATTTTACATTTTGTTTAATTGGCAAAGTTTTTGTTTTTAATGAAAAATTTAACAATTTTATTGCTGCCACTACAAGAAATCTATTTTTAAACAATTTGTTTACACTTGTCACTTGGCTGGGATGGGCCAGAAATATTAAAAATTGCTAGACATATATCAAAAATTAATTGTCGACTACTGTACATACAGTATACATATGTATATGTATGTGTATGTATATAGAACACATACACATGTACATACATATATGACAGTACGTTTGTAGTTGCGATTGGCTGCTATTGCACATGCTTGTTGTCAGTTTAGGAAATCATCCGCAAAAATAAAAACAACATATGCAAATACGTATATATATTTATATGTATTTGTAGAGTGTCGCGCAATTTTGTTAATTTCCTAATTTATTTTGCCTTTCAAAAATGTTTTTCTCAGAATGGCGCCGATGACGTTAAGAGACATCGCTGGTTTAAACACTTGAATTGGAATGATGTCTACAATAAGAAGCTTAAGGTGAGTTCTTAAAAATTATTTAACAGTTTGCTAAAATTGAAATTCAATATCATTATAATTTGAAACATGTTTAGAAACGATTAGAAACATTTAACTTGAAGTCAAATTATTATTTTTTAATATATAAAACAAATGATAATACAAAAAACTGATTTTTCCTACATTAACTTTAATTAGACTTAAATACATTTATTTACATACATGTTTACGATATTTTTTGAAAACTTCGTAAGAAAGAAATGTTTCATATATGTATAAAATGAAGAAACACATTTCAATCAAAAAGAAAGTTTCGTTACTAAGGGAGTTTACGCTTAGATTTTGACAATTTTTTTTTTAATTCTAATTTTGAAATAGGATATTTATTCCAATTTAAGTGAGTTCAACACTGAGCAAGAGCAAAATGTATTTTTATCCACGATGTCGTACCCCACGTCCGGCATTTACCACCCATTTAGTAATTAAAGGCAAATAAACAAATCAAATTTTGGAAATTAGCTATGAATTTAGTTAATGACCACAGCAGAGCATCTATTTTTAGTGTGGGTGTCGACCCATAAATCTTCCTACCTCTCCCTCTCTCTTTCTCTCTTTCTGTAACAAAAGGTATTTATGTATATGGTTAATGGGATATGCGTCAGTAACACGATTTGAGATCAGTGCGGGAATATAATCGAATTAAGGTTATTGAATTGTTAAATTGAAAGATAATTAATCGATATGCATTATTTTTGAACGTTTTTATGTTACAGCCACCAATATTGCCCGATGTACATCATGATGGTGATACAAAAAATTTTGATGATTATCCCGAAAAGGATTGGAAACCCGCCAAGGCAGTAGACCAAAGAGATTTGCAGTACTTCAATGATTTTTAAGAGCACACACCCAGGCACATACAGACACACACACACACACAAACACACACATAGACAATACAACACATATAAAGGAGAAGCAGAAGGGACTTTGTTTCAATTTGATTGCCTTTTTTGTTATTGGAATGAACATTTAATTTGATGTTTCAAAATGCTGTGCAATTGATATCGATAAAAACTAATGGTATATATATATTAATATATAATATATGATATTCTATATATATACATATAAATATACATACATACATACAACATTACACATACATATGCTTACAATATTATGATATGAAGAAATACGCCTAAGTTATTATTATTATATTTAATTGTTTAATTATTGCGCCCTCACAAAACAAAAAAAAAATAAGTTAAATAATGAGGGCAACAACAACAACATCAAAAAAAAAACCCAACCAAAAAAAAAAATCCAACAAAAAATATAAAACAACAAAAAATTAAATAAATAAATAAAGAAGAAATTAACGTAAAACGTTGAAATAAAGTGATAGAAATTCAAATCTTTTGCCTGTCTCTTGTCTATTTATATATTTTTTTCATTGTTCTGTGGGATTAGTTTGGTTCCGTCAGATGGAAACCTGTCAGTCGTAAGGCACGAGCTCGTTTTCGTTCTCTATGTATATAATGAACAAAAAATATGTGCGTATACGTATCTATATCTAAATACATATACCCTATAACCATTGTGTAAGAGGGATTTATAGGAATTTTTGAAATGTCGCATAGAACGGACACTTTTTCCAAATCATACCATGACATTGGTTATAGAGCCAGACCAAAGAGATTATTCTCCAGTGGAGTATATCTATATATCTCTATAATCAATATCAATTCATTCCTAATATTCAAAGCCTCCTATTTGCCGATGCTATTTCTTTGTATTGTTTTATTTTTTTATTGACTAAACATGATAATACTTTTGATAGATTACATATTTGTAGACAATGAACGGAATCTGTTTTCGTTTGGCTGAGTTCGTTGAAATATTTGGGTTTTGGCACAAACATTTTCAACAATTTATTGCTTATGACCTTATTGACCACCATAAAATGTATGAAAATGTAAGATGTATGTATGATAGCCAAAACTTAAAGCCTTTTTTTCCAACTCTTTTCGAAATTAAAAAATATTTCAAGGAAAAATGTGTATCAATGACAATAGCTTCGAAAACACCAAAGTTTTTGAGAAAAGTCACTGTTCGTGAGCTATATGATATAGTGGTCCGATCCGTCTGAATTCGACATATACAGTGAGTTTGAAAATTCACTTGGCAACGTTTCGGTAGTAAAGCAACGTCCATAAATTATATTTTATTATTTTTTTATTACGATGCCGTTATCGTTTTTTTAACATTTCAAAATATAAATTCGATAAAATAAAAATATATAAGGGTCATCTAATCGCAAAACTCAAATTCGATCATCCAAAAAGATAGTTTAAGGCGGTTGCATTTCTCCTTGATGATATCCACACTGTCCGCATCCATCCAGATCTCAACCTGTTCATTGGGGCAAATATCCGTGACTATAGGGGGTACATTTTCCCGGCTCACCACAGCCCACTTCTCCGTCTTTATATCAGAGTTCTGCAGTTCCAGGAGCGTGAAAATTCGCAGCAAACAAGTCTCGACCTTTGGCCAAGTAACTCTGGCCGCTGTCAGGTGCAGGAAGTCTATAAAACCAACGGCCTCATAGAGCCCTATGGAACATACGTTAAGCGCCACCCATCCCCTGGTGTCTTCGTTAGCCGCTGCGATGTAGAGCCGGCCATTGTATTCAGTCACCAGAGTTACATCATTAAAATCTAGGCTGCGAACGTTTCCGAAATCTAAAAATATCCCAAAGAACTCTTCTAACAGATCGCAAAAGTTATTAGGACATTCCGAGGAAGAAACGACCACAACAAACGGCCTGTTCTCTGGCAGTATGTTTATATAAGGGGGCTGACCATTTGTAACGTACTGTTCCGGTACGGTTGAGTCTGACACCGAATTATCGACTAATGGAAGCGCGCTATCCTCCGCCTCAAGAGAAAATCGTATCAAGCACACAAAATTGTTGCCTTCATAGCAAGACACAATCGACTTTATTTGTTTGTTGTTGCCTAGACCAGCAACTTCTATTAAAAGATCTGAATCGGCCAACGTTACATCAGAAGCAGAAATCTCCAATGTTCCCGGCTGAATATTGAGAAGACTCTGAAGCTCTGTCTTAAGCTCGTATATGCTAGCTGAGATCGAACTTAGCCGGCTCGAGGTCAATCTTGCAAAAGAAGATTATTTCAAAGGCAACACACAAAAAGGTGAGCAGGTTGTCTGTATAGCTATTTCAAGAACTACCAAGTTCCATCATCAGCAGACTTTGCTAAAGAACTCCAGAATTGCAATAGCCATACCATGTGTTCAACGCTAAAACTAGTTGGGAATTACATTGCCAACTAAATGAAGCGAAAAAAGTTGGCGAAGCCTACAATACCGAAGACCCTCTTTTTGTGCATACCCTTAGGCGCTATGAAGAAAAAAACCAAATGTATGTTAAATGTTTTAGCTGTTTCTATGTCTATATAAACTTAATTCATGCTTTATTTGTTGTAGCCCCTGGAGACGATCTCCAAAGGAGATTAAAATCTATTGGGAAGCTAAAATCGAATGGCTTTTACACCATTTGTCTTTTTAACAAGAAATTTTAGAACGAATCAATATTCTGAAATAATGAATGTGGTTTGGTTTTCGTCCCATTTTTTTGAAAATATATGACAGCAGAACTGCACGAATCGAAAATCGAAATGCGAATGAAAAGTTTATTAGTTAATATTATAAATTTCTGGAACACACACACACTTTAAATCAGTTATCATAGTTATTCAACAATTAAGTAACTTAAGGGAAGATCAAAGCATAAAGCTCGACCCAAATAAGTAGGCTACAATTTACGTCTACTGCTACTTCTCAAAGATGGAACTTCGAAAGGAACTTTATGTGATAAGTAAAGTTAATGTGTTAATAATGTTAAATTAGATCTATGGATCTAATGATCCTTAATATAAAATCATTTATTTGTAAAAATCTGGCTTTGCAAACAATCTATTAGTCAGGACAAGCACCATGCACCGAATAAGAATTACATACATATATGAAATTTGGCCAACTTTCAGCAATAAGCAACCCTCAAATAAATGCTCACAATGATAACACCAAATACATATGTGGACCATGAATTCCTTTCAATGTCTTCACCAAAAGTTCTTATTTAGTCGAGACACAGTTTGTCAAACATTTAGGGTTGAAACTAGAACGAGAAAGGGTAGCTGAGGGTGCATTTTGAGCAACTTAAAATTTTTCTAAGCAATTGGCACGAAAATTGTCAAGTTTTAAAAAAAAATTTGTCAATTTTCAATACCACTTAGACGAATATCCTGTGAGCCGTTGCGAAGTTGAGCGTTTTGCACTCCTTTAGCCGATACGCAAACCCTAAAAGCTTAGTCAGCTGAAGAGTCACACAGGGTGTATTTATATGATTTGGCGGCTATTCGACACCCTGTCCTGAGCAACCCCCAAAAGAATGTCTTCTAATGATAACACCACCTTAAGAGTAACAAAAACAACAACCACTTGCACGCCTGACGCAAAACACTCTGCATGCACGCACACACGAACAAAAATATTCACATACACACACACACATATATTTACACGCACCCACCCACATACATATGCAAACGCACAGGCTGGCCAGAAATTAAATGTCAATGCGAAGAGCTTTTTGAAGGCGGCTGACTCTTTCTCTCGCTCGCTATCTTTCTCTGTAACGCGCTCTGCTCGCTCCCACACAATTTCTGTTGTTCGCTCTCTGTCGCTCATTGTGTTGGCAAGTGCTTCCGCTTGCTCTCTGCAAATTTTTACAGTTATACAGAGCGCGGCTTTCGGTTTGCCTCAGTTTGTAGACAACATTTGCCGTGGCCAAATAAAAACGGACAAAACTGAGTAACAAAAAAAAAAAAAAGTAGAAACGGAAAAATTACAAGAAAAAAACAAGAAAAGAAAATTATTAACTATTGTAGAAAAACCAAAAACCAGAAAAATAATAGTAGTAATAGAAGAATAATAATTAGGCTAAAAAATAGACAAAATACTCGCTATCCTTCTCTCTCTGTCTAACAATCACTCACTGTCTCTCTCACTTTTCTTCGCTCGCTCGTTCGCTCGTCTTTGTGTGTGTACGCGTGTGTGTGTGTTGGGTATTTTTTTTTATTTTTTTTTCGAATGTTTGAATTTAAAAAATCCGTCAAAATGTTTATGCAAATCAGGCAAGTGAATTTCTTAAGAGAAAATGCTGAATAAAATGCATATTATATAATTATTAAGGAGAAAGGCAAAGGAATCAAAAAAAAAAGCTAAGAAAAGCCAAACGGAAAAGCAAGATAGCAAACAGTTACAAACTAGCTGTAACTCACAGTGTGTGTGTGCGTGTGTGTTAGTGTGCGTGCGTGCGTGTGTGTGTGTGTGTGTGTCGGCATACGTATGAGCTGTTTGTGTGCCTTGGTATTGGTGTCTCGTGGCCAGCTGCATGCGTATGAGTGCAACACAGCAACGTGAATTGTTCAACAACACAACAAAGCAGCAGCAACAACAACAACAACAGCAGCAACAGCAACAACAGCAACAACAGCAACAACAGCAACAACAGCGACAACAGCAACACACAACACACAGCACACGAAAAATAATAAAAGAGGCAAGACGAAAAAGCTACAAACCAAAACCCGGAAGTGACTCTTTTTTTTTTGTTTTAGTATATTGCCACAAATTCTTAACACTTTATTTGACGAATTGAACATTGCAGAACTGGAGGTAAGCACAACACAAAAGGAAGAGAAACGGTTGGGAGAATTCCATTATTATTATCGAATTTTTATTTATTGATTTTCAAAAACAAAAAAAAAACCAAAACCAAACACAAAAACATTATGGTGGTAAATGTGAAGGAGACCTCAAGTCAACCAAGAGACCACCCACAAAAATAATTTCAATTCAAGCCACAGAAATTCACAGCTAGGTACACACACACACATCCAAACCCACACACACACACAAGCACACGCCGACAGACACATTAACACACTCGCACATTAACACATATACATATATAAGGACAAGGTGCTCACTGGTTCTATACACAATTTATTCGTATTTATAGACTGAATTCGATATATAGATGAAGTCCATATATTGGCCAAAAGACAATTGATTGATTATGGAAATTAAGCAAAAAGTAAAAGTGTTTTTGCCATTAAATTGTGCAAACAAATAAACATTATAAATATATGTACATGCTTAGGTATATATGCATATATACAGCGATTATGACGTCATCGCTGCTTGCCTTTTGTTATTAGTATTATTAGCCACAAGTAGAAGAATGTTCTCCCAAAAGCCCAAAAAAAAAAAAAAAACCCACCACCCAAAACGTGATCCCGTCTGGTAGGTTGGTCGGTCAGTGGATGATTTTATAGTTAACATAGTTCTTTTTACGCTTAACGTATAAATAAGCAAATTTTCAACCCTCTCAACTGCCACACATTTGCCAAATGTAAACTAATATTTGGTCAAAGAAATTTATAAATCATTTGCCTCAAAAAATTATACAAATCACAAAATAATCAAGTTGAAAGACTTAAGTAAGCAAATATCGTTAAGTCTTAAGAATTAAGAATTATTTCTGTTAAGAAGATTCCTCTCGATTACTTAAAGATGCTTTTTTGAAGAAAAAGACTAGATAAAAATGGTTAAAGGATTTGAATAAACAATTTTTAATTACAATTGGCTTAAAGCAAAATAATAAAAATGATTACAATTTGAAAGTTGAAACCTTCAACGATAGTAGCACTACTTCCAAAACAATATTAATTACTTTTTTTATACTATTAAGTAGTAAGTTTATTGCTTAAAATCAAAAAAGTTAAGAATATGAAATATTGAGAATAATTGACTTATTGAAATTATCTTAATAAAAAGTTAATCAAATTTACTGGTCCCAATTTTAGTTAATTTAGTTTTCCTTTTCCAAGATCATATTACTTCACAAGACTTAGCTTAGTCATTTTAAATCTTATGCAAAGAATGTTCAGTGTCAAATTAAAACGCTAAACTAATAGAAAGTTATTTTCAGAATAATATTAAGCAAATGTGAAACTGCTCTTAAAAGTGTTAAGATAAAAGTTTGTCTTTTGAGTATTGTATACTTAATTATAGTAGTAACTTCTTTCAGCATATTCTTTGTATGCGTAAAAGTTTTGCCTTAGTTTAGGTAGTTTTTGGGTAATTTTATTAATATAATTTCTTTCTTACTTCGCCAACTTCTATTTGTATTTCAGATGAAATTCACTGTCCTCATATGTCAGAATCAAGTTTACTTTGTTTGACTTTAATGAAAATGCAAAAGGTTTCCGTGTAGTTAAAAGTCAACGAAAACTTGAAAAAGAACTTTTCTAATCAATAGTTAATCATTTTAAGGACTTTAAACAAGGCGTGTTTTGGCGTTTGAATTAACTTTTAGTTTAACTTTTTGGTGTACAATTAGGAAATCCTATTTTCTGCCATCACACGTTGTACACCTGTCTGGCGCAATAAAATACGAAAACGCAAAAAATAATAATAATAAAAATAGAGAGAAAGAAAGAGCAAAACGGAAAGAAGAAACTGTCGCGTCAGATCAAAAATGCAACTTGCCATTCCAGGACAAAATATGAGAGAGCTGAGCTACCTACTCTTGGCTTACGTTTCGTGTTGCTGCTGTTGTTGTTCAATATTTACAACCTGATGGGTGGCTAGAGTGCAAGGACGAGCACGAGGAGCGGTGTGTAACGTCAGCAAACTGAATAAAACATGCGACAATCAGAAGGCGACAATGTCCTAGCATCCTGTGGCTGCTACTTGCTGCTCTTAACGTTGATGTTGTCGCTGCCGCTGCCGCTGTCGCTGCTGGTGTTAGTGCTGGTGCTAGTGTTGCTGCTGCTGCAGACACGTAGACGCCTTAATGACCCAAGGGATTACCGTTGTAGACAATGCGATATTCTCTGGAAGGCGTTGATAACGCTTCTTTAGATGGATAGGTGAGATAGGAACAAACCAAACAGTGACCGCCATCTGATGGTACTCTGACAGTCCGCAATTAGTTCAAAACAAAAAAAAAAAACAAAATTGTTAAACAATTATAAAGCAATAAGCGGCAAGAAATAATATGAATAACATTCTTATATCCACATTGGATAAGGCGGGGCGGTGGGGGAGCCACAGTGGGACCAAACTAAAACCAACCCTGCACTGAACAGAAGTAAATTGAACTGAACTGAACTGAACAACAACCACCCAGTGGGGCGTGTGACGTGATAGAGAGACAAAGAGAAAGAGAGAAAGTGGAGAGAATGGGAGAGAGAGAGAGAGTGAGTTGTGGCAAAGCTGTCTCTCTGTTAACCCTTGCGCCTGCGCTTTCTCAACAATATGGACACCCGCATGGCTTTTGTCAACAGTTCCGTTTCGTTTTGCTACCCTTCTCACTTCTTAAATCCACTCCCAATTCCCTCTCCCTTGGCCCAACTCTCTGTCTTTCTGTTTCTCATTATCCCTGTCTCTCTCTCTCAGTGTGTTGCCAACATTTTTAAAAATGAACCACATTCCCGTACGTCATTGCCTTTGATTAAAGCATATGCAAACATAACAAACATTTTCTTTTTTTTTTAGTCTGTGCCACATGTTTCTTAACTCTCGCCCTGCCAACCCCTCCAAGCACACACACACACACACACAAAGAAATGTGGGTATGGTGAACGTTTGTCCTGATCCTGGTCTCTAGTTGCCTAGTCCCTCAATCCCATTTCGGTGCGATTTACATGAGGTCGAAGAGAAATCGAATTGCTCTGCCAGCTTGCAGTTTTGCCTTCCTATTTTCCATTCGTTTCCTTTTCTTTTTGCCTTTTTAAGTCACAAAATTTTCGTTTTTGCCGCATAAATTTTTGCATATGGAATTTTTTGGCTATTTTCTATTGTTGTTCTTGTTGTTTTAACTGCTGCTGCCATAGCCTCTCTGCTATGTTGGCTTGTTTGTCCTTGGCATGTTTACTCTAAAAGGGAATTTTTCGGCTTTTGCATGGGGAATCAAAATTTGTTTAGCAAAATATTGTGGCTTGGGGAATTGTTGTTGAAGGGTCGACCTAAAGTGCAAGAGTGATAGAAAGAGAGAGAGAGACAATGAGGGGACAGAGCCACATAGAGCTAGAACGAGAGAGGGAAAGGATAGGGATATGTGTAAATACTTACTACATACATACATATCCAAGGACTCGACCAATTTTGGTAGCTTCTCTAAATACAATTTGAAGCCCACATGAAAATCTCCATAAACCTCATCAAGCATTAATTGAGTAGAAAAGTGTTAATAAAAGGTTCTCTCTACTCTCTAAAATTGCATTTGATTCGAATGAAGAAAATTTGATTTGCCATTTGTCGGTAATAATTTAAATTCAACTAGACCAACTAATAAGAATTTCTTTTATCTTTTACTGATCATATTTTAAGTCTGTTTATATAGAGTTTGTTTAGTATAAGAGTTATTTTTTATCAAAGGCCATTTCAAATATGGAATACATGTAGTGAGTAGAGTATTAGTCCAAATTCTGATAATGTCATTCACCTTGTCAAACGTTTTTACTTTTTTCTTTCTTGCTAAATTGATGTTAATAATAGAAAATGTCAGATTAATAGCTATGCACTTTATTAAACTAATGACTTTAGTTCATCATCATTCTAGCTGGATACGTCAAAAGTTAATAAATTAAAATATATGCTTACAACTTTATGAAGAGACACAGAGAGAAATACAAAGTTATACTACAAAATACAGTCGACATTGTGACACTATTTCGGTACTGACCAATAACCAAGAGAAAGATGAACTTTTCAATAAACAAGTTTATTTCGTTTTAATTCTATTTACTGACTTTGGTTAATGAATGCAGTTAGTAACACTTCAGAATGCAACAGATACACATTTAAGCACAATTCCCAGTAAATTAATCTATCTAAATTGAAACGTGCTAAAATTCCTATACTTTTAATTAAGGTGGCTAGTCATGAAAGTCAATGTTTGTTGTCTTCAATTTCACTTTCTCTCTTGGCTTCTTCTCTGCCACAGTTTGGAAAGTTTAAGACAATTTAAGTCAATAGTCTAATTTGGTCTACTTGTGCACAGATACAATAAACTTTTGTGTGTGTGTGTGTTTTTTTAACCCGTAATATTTGCCCATGACCTAGCCCCTATCTCTCTGTCTCTCTCTATTTTTCCCAGGGTGTAGAAAGTAGTTCTACTTTTGTGCAATCAATTATTTACAGAGGCTCACCTTACGTCAGACTTAAATCGCATCAGCTGATGCTTCTGTAAAGCTTAGTCATGGCAGAAAACACCTTTCCTCCATTTGCCAAAACACAAAAAAAATAAAGAGGAAAAACTCAAAATAAAAAAAAGGTGACATAAACCTAAACAAAAATCCAACATCAAATGCAAATCCTTGACAGGAAACAGGAGAAACAAAATCCATTTACCAGTAACAGGGTGTTTGAGGTTTACTTTACTTGTTGTTGTTCTTGTTGGTGCTGTTTTGCTTTTTTGCTTTTTTTGTGGTGACAGCCAGCGAAAAATATTTATTTCAACGCCTTCAGGAATTTTACAGTCATAAATTAAATTTGTTGCCTCTTTTTTTTCTTGATGCTGCTGCTGTCGGTTTGCATATTTCAGTTGATGTTCTCTGTCTGTCTCTGTCGGCAATATGCGCGAAAAATTGCACTTATAATTGGCATAATAATTTGCTTTCCCACCGCATCACACTTTCCAGCCAGGAACCGGCCACAATTTCACTCACCACAAAAAAGTGCTAGGCAACTATAAAAGTTTTAACAATTTTATTTACACCAAGAGAAATGATAAATTAATTAAACAAACATTCGAATGGGAAAGAAACCCAAAGAGGAAGGAACAGACATTTGACTACCCTTCCTTGAGTCCTTGTCGAAGTAGTCAATCAGCCTTGTTCAAATATATAAATTCTCGATCAGTGAGGCAACCAAACTGCAGGCATTTTATTACAATAGAATCATGAGAATCATCGGAATTGTCTAACTAAACTATTTGATTTTCAAGTTTGGTAATATTCATAATTGAAAATTTAATTACCATAACATAAAAGAAACTTGTAAGCCTCGAACGTTCATTTTTTAGATATATCGAATAATTATTACTTAATTTGTTGGATTCTTTTTTATGAAATCAAGTATGTAAAATCATAAATCAACTTAACCTCCATTAAGGTAATAAGATTAGGAAAATTAGCTAAATTTTAGGCTCGGTCCGTTTTTCTTCTTCTTCTTTTTAATATCAAAATATGAATGAGGAAAATTTACAACCCAGAATTAATAGTTAGTTGGACTGTTGAAGAGTTAAGCCATTATTATCCCTTGAATTAGGCTAATATAACGCAAAGAATCGGTTTACTAAAAGTCATATTAATCTCAAGTCTTATCTTAATCTCCTATCATTTTGTATCAGACTATAACCACTTAATTATAAGAATACTTTGTATTCATGGTTAATCTTTAATACCCAAATTTCCTTTTACATTCATTGTGGCTAATGTTTCATCATTATTATTTGTCTAAATGGTAAATAGCAAGAATAAGACTTGGCTTTGGGTCAAGCCAAGATTTATTTTATTTGCTTTGAAATAGCAACAGTAAGAAATAGGTATAAAAAAAATATACTCTCAGTATTTTTTCCCATTTGTAGGGAAGGCCCTTTGAAGCTGGTAAACCACAGGCAACCGAGCTTCTCGTCAGCTGCAGAGTGCATTTTGTTGCACTTGCTCTGTTTGTCCATAACATCATTAGTTTCTCTAATTGAAAAGTTTTGTCCACTGACGGTTGGCCAATTAAAACAAATTTAAAGTGCCAAAGGAGCAAAGAGAGCAGACAGGAATAGGGATAGTAGTGAGCGGCAGTAGCAAGGAAATTGCATTAAAATTGTGCAAAAATAAATTACTTTTATAAAAGCCTTGAAAATGCAATATTACAAAAACAGCAAAACCACACACACACACATACAAAATCCATGAACAGTGTGTCAAGGTAATAAAAAATTGGCTAGTCCAAGTTTTCGATATGACAGAGATGATAGAGTAGAATGGGATGTTAGGTGGACAAAGTGGATGCTTGGCAGCATCTATCAAAGGATATATATGAATTGTGGGGAATGTGGAATGTTGCATGCATAGTGAATGCTGAAATTGAATTAAGTTCGGAGGTAAAAGCCGCAAAATGTACGCGATGCGGCCACATGTTCTCGCCTCTCATCATTCCTCCACCATCCATCAGCAGTTTTCAGCTGCCCCTCCCCTCCCCTCCCCCTTTGGCTTTGTTGTTACCTTTTACCTGCTGCCGTTGGTTGGCTCATCATCCTCAGCCTTAATTGAATTCACTGGAAGGGAAGACTGCTGCCAACAGCGGCGACCCCTCTGGGCCTTTGGGCAAACAAATGCGGGAGACTTTGGCCATTTTCAGAATTTTTATACCTGCAGGGAAGGGTGGTACGTATATATGTATGTATAAGGGAGCGGAAGAAGGAAATGGTAGAAAGCGAATAGCGGAATAACACACCTACGCATGAAATTGGGGGGAAAAAAATATACACTGCCATCTGTTTGTAGTTTGTTTTGGCGTTGTCGTTGTTGTCGCTTTTGTTGTTATTGAGCTTCTTTTTCAAACACTTTTTGCCGCGGCTTTTGTTTATATTTTCATTTATGAAATGAATTTGAATTCTCTCAACCAGATAAAAGTTTGCATGGGATTGGCCAGGTGTATGAAAAAGTCTTTTTACCACCAATTTGATGTGCCACTTCTTTTTCTCTGACATAAGATGATGATGGCCTTTGCCGGATGGCCAAAATCAAAATCAATTTATTGATTTGCTTTATAGCTTCAATTGAACAATCACAGCCGGACATTGAATCCTTTGGTCACCTTTCTATATGCTTCTTCGCTCCGCTTTAATTAAGCTTCACCTCTGTCTGTTCTGTCGTTCTGCTATACGTTTTGTGTTAACTCGGCCATTTTTGGATTGGATTGCGTTTCAATTGGCAATAAGAGGAAAATAATTGAATTTTATTTTCGTGTAGACTACAAGTCTGCCAACTAGACAGCCTTTAGGGCATATCACGCCCATTTATGCTTTCTATGTATCGCTTGCTCTTTCTATCCAATCTAATTGGCCATTTTAATCATTTCATCTGTATATATATACCATTTTTTTTTCATTTCATTGCTATGGCCCTCGCCAAGTTGACTAAACAAACAACAACAAAAAGAGGAAAAACGAAAAAAATAGTGTTTAGAGTGAATATAGTTGTTGTTGCATCAACATGTTGCCTGTGAAACGGAGCAGCTGCTGCAAGATTTTTGGCCATATCGAATCGAGTTAATTCTGTGCGGGTCTGCTGCTGCTGCTGTTGCTCGCTTGTTCGTTCACTCTGGCTTTTGCCTTGTTAGTTTTTGGTTGGCTTTAATCGAATTTTCTTTTTTCCCCGCCAGCTGCGGGCTGAAAGCAGGACTCGTCGAATGGGTAGCAGTTGCCTTTGCCATGGCTCTGAGTGGTTTTTTTTTTTTTGCCATTTTGTGGTGTTTGGTTTAAGCGGTTTATTAGGCCCTTAGATTGTGAAATCAAAGCGTGCCCTCTTTTAACTTTGCTTGCATAATAAGTAAGGGCGAGAATTAGTTGGCCTGAGATTTGGTCTGGGTCTGGTTTCCTGTTTTTTTTTGAGTTTTGTTAAGTTGAAATTTTGTTGGCTTACACTCTTCTAACTAGCATCTGCAAATTAATCAAAAGGAAAACATCCCCTAATAACTAATTAAAAATCATCCAGAAAGTTTGGTTTTGCGCCTCATTTACATATTTTACATATATAAAATGCGGTGCACTTCAACAAAAATGAAAAACAATTAACAAGACTCAAGACTTGGTGGGAAATTTCATGAAAAAACACTTCAAGGCATTCACAAGTCCTCATTAGCCATCTTTCGCACAATTAGGCTTGAGGGTGGGACAAAATCATATTCCAAGACCGAAACCGAAGTGTGTTATCTAACCGAAAGAAGAAGGCGCATCAAAATGAGCAACAGTGACTTTGATTTTTCCTTCTCCCCACACAGAGTGTCACACACACACACACACACACACACAACGCAAAAATGTATGCTACACATATTTTATATACGAAAAAAAAAAGATGAAAAAAAATTTACCGAACGAAGAATGAAAAACCAGAGAGAACGCCTAAGGACCTAAATTGGCTTGGGAAAAAAGTGAAGCAAAGTTTAACCAAGTGAGTGAAAGATAGAGAGAAAGAGAAAGGCATAGAAAAGTGCGAGGGCTAGGACAAGAGGGGGTAGGGCAACAAAACTCAATTTCAAAAACGGGCAAGTCAATAAACGTTGGCAAGAAATGGGGGAATAAAAGGTTTTTGCTCTCACTCTCTTCTCACACTCTGTGCGACCAACGTGGCGTATGAGTGTTTTCTTGTCGCTCTGCTTGTCGGTTGTGGGTTGTGTGTTGTTGTTCTTGTTCTTGTTGTTGCTGTTGTTGCCCCTGGTAGCCGGCTTTTTGCCAAGTGCAATCAATAAAATGCTTTTGAGTTGTGAAAATTGTGCGTAAGTGGCTTTTCATCAGAGCCTGGCAATAACCAGAAGAGATTGACAGACACTGAGTGTGAGAGAGAAGGATATAGATATAGAGAGAGAGAGAGAGAGGGGGACAACAGCAAAAGGGCGGTTACTCAAAAAGCAGTTGAACACCAAGAGCAGCAAAAAACCAAAGCACAGTGGTACAAATTGCAAACCAAAAACAGATTGGCATATGGGGAAATGAACAAGCTAGTTTTTTAATTAACTGCCAACTACTGTGCAACTCAACTGAACTCTCCTTGTTGACTCTTGTTTAATCAGAATCAGACATTGTACCAACCAGACGCCATCAGGCAAAACAGGAAAACAGGAAAACATAACTGCAACAAGCAGCAGCAACAACAGCAGCACCATCATCATCAGGATGAATGAGAGACAGAAGGGAAATAACGGTAAAGGAGTTGAAGCTCAGCATTCCATCAGCAACAACTAATTGCAATTACCAAGGTGGAAAATGAAAATCAATATTTAACAAAACATTTTGTCATCCTGTCAACTTTGGGTAATATGTCAGTCGCCGCTTGACTTCCGCTTCAATTTCAAGTTCGTTGTTAAATATTTATAGCATACTTTTTGGAAACATTTTTGTGGAACGAACAAAAAGGGAATTATTAATAATGTCAATAAGGGCAAAAGATTACGAATTTCACCATCAAATTGCTAGATATTATTTCAAGCCAAGCTGGAAATTTTCTTTTTAAAATTTTTTACTTACAGTAATTTAGTTACAATAATGATATACGATTGTTAAAGCTTAAATTTGAGATGGAAACTTTGTAAAAGAGCTCATAAAATTATTTGATTAGCACCTTTTTTACTAAATTTGCATTCGTCAGGACAAATAGTAACTCTTGACATTGGTTTGCATATAGCTAGAGCACATTTGATATTAAGGACATAGACTTAAAATTTAGATCTTCAACTAAAGTGTAGCTTTAAGTTAGAGTTTAGCAAATATTATAGAAATCTAATCCTCATAATCATATGTACACTAAATAAACTATGAATCTTTTATGTTCTATATATAGAACATTTTGGATTAAAAAGAAATAGGACACTTGCAATATATGAATACATAAAAATATAAGTAAAAGTTCTTACGGCATTAAATCGATACATCTTTTGTTTTCCACTATAATTTCCGATTGCTTTTATATGGCCCAAAGGCATTGTTTACAAATCGCTTAATTATTGTCGCTGGCCTTTTATACGGAATGGATGGAGCATAAAAGCCAAGCTCATTCAAGGCCTACATCAACGAATTTCCTGCCATGCTTCATGCTGCCATTGCTCCTCCCCGAACCTGGCAAAGTCGACCAAGACTTTTTCTTCTTCTGCCCTTACCACAACTTGGCGACATTTTTCTTTGCCTTTTTTTTTTTTGGTGCGTTGCTGCTTCACGACCCAAAAACATAAATTTCCATGGATGAAAATCAACGCCAAACTGCTCATGATTTTTATTGCACGCACACACATACACACACACACACACATGGGAAAAGAGAGAGAGAAAGTGAGAGAGGGACATACATATATACACATGTAGGGGCACCCTATGCTGAGGCACTTTTCTTACTTATTTTGTTGGCATATTTTTAGACATTTTTGCCGCAGCGTTAAGTGCAAGTAAAACGCCTTCTTTTTATTTTTTGGCATATGGAAGTGTGTATGTTGAGCACTTATGTAGTTTATTTCGCCCTTATTCTGTTGCAATGCTTTTGAATAAGAAGAAATAGAAAAATATTGTCTTACACATTTCCAAAAACGCAAATTGTATAAATTTTTGCTCGAAAATTATGGCAATTTCCTTCCTTCATATCCATATTCCCATCGCCATCCCCCATTCATCTAACCCTCCCTTTTTTTTAAACACTACAAAATTCTTTCTTATTCTTGTCAGTTTTCAACTTTGTGAACATTTTTCAAATTAGGTTAACAGAGTAGAGCACAGACACACAGAAAGCGGGAGAGAGAGAGAGAGTGAGGGAGGGAGAGAGGTGATATGGATGTAAAGCGGAAAGTTTTTCTTATTGTTTGACGCGGGGGATACTTGTTAGCATCCTTCCTTCCTTTTGAGCTTCCGCTCTGGCAGGCTTTCCCTCATTCAGCTGCTGCTACTGCTGCTGCTACTATGGCTGATGATGATGCTCTCTGGCCCTGGCCGTTTAATGTCGACGAGCAGCATTTATTTTTCAATTTGTGTGCGTGAGAGCCCCCTAACAACACCACACTACAACCAGCACCTACTTAAGTCCTCAGTCCTGGCATCAAGCCGTCCTTGGTACACCTGCGCAACCCCATCAAATTGTTTGGCATTTCAACGTCATCTCTCAGCCTCATCATCAGCGACAGAAGCGGCGCCTTTCTTGACTGCTTTCAATTACATTTACCCGGTCCATCGTACCCACCATCTTTGACCCCTCGCTCATCAGTGTGAAATGCCTTGGCTTTGTTCTTCAACATAGTTGGCCAAGTTTTTATGTTAGGTTTTTATGCCGCCACGCATCGTTGAGTTTTTAGAGCCCTCCTAATGAAATTTTAAATCGTCCTGCAAATCATCATTGCCCTATGAAAAGATTATATTTCATGAAACTTATATTTTACCATACAATATAAACTACAAATTTCATTAAATTCTGTTCTAAGTCAATTAAATCTCAGCCGATTGCATTAAATTGTCTTTAACTATTCTGATTTTAAGGGCCAAAGAAAAAGCTTAATTCTTCTTTAGCTAGACTCGACCTGTTTTGCTAATTTAATGAACCCCTGAGATGCAGATATACCAAGAAAATTTTCTAACGTTTGCCAAACCGAGTACCATAAGATCTCAAGTGTCGAGTAGAGACCTCTTTACAACATTTACAATTCTTTAATGAAATGGAGGGCTCGTAAAAATACCTTACTAAATCGATAATGACTTAAAGTTAGAATTTAAATATCGTTCTTTGTACATTTAAATGGATTAAAAAATGAATAAAATTCAAAAAGGCCTTGCCATTTATTGTGTTACATGTGTTTTCATTGTCTAATTTGTATTAAATTGTAAAAAAATCATTTATTCGTTCACTTTATGGTAGTATGGAATACAAAAAGATAATAAAAGCCAAAGATAATAAAAGCGTCAAATATAAGTCGGACTTCAATGTGAAAAATCAATTTGAAATCGATGTTAAATGACCGATGTTTAAATAATTGAAAAGCAATTACATTTAATATTGATTGCTTTTACACTTTAAATGCCATTCGCATAAATAAAGTAAATTTTAGTTTTCTTTAGGCATTTTACGAACTATATAGACTAAGAACAACTACCAATTACCTTTTGCTGTTAGGATACTTTGTCTGGGGGCTATAAATTTATATTTCAATTGACCAAGAGTTCGTTGGTTTGTTAGTTAGTTGGTAAGGTGAAAGCCCCACAGCTGGAGGCGTTTCTAATTAGGACACCTGACTAACTAACAAGCAAGTTAAAATACTAACACGCACATATACAAACACACACACACACACACACATATAGCTTTGTAATATGGTTAGTTTCCATTTATTTCAATTAAAAATTCAGTTTCAGTTTGGGGGCACATAAATATTCATGGCTAATTTCTCTCTCTATCTGTATTTCGTTCTCCCTCTTTATCTGTATGTCTCTTTTATACAATTTACTATTTTGCAGTTTATAGAATATTCCAATGAAGTCATGTGAAAATCAGCTAACCAATACATTTATGGGCAACAACTTAATTAAATACTGCATCAGGTCGACGAATAAAATTCGTAGCAATTGCAATAAAACTTTCTTGTTTTGGGCTAAAACAAAAGTAATTAAACACATTCAGGCATTGCCAACAAAAGAACACGAAGAGAGGAAAAGTTTTATTTAACGCTATGCGACAGCAAGGAAGTTGCTAAGGAGTCCTGGAGTGGAGCGGAGACCTGGTGCGGAGGTGAGGAGACAAATCCTGTGCATGGCCAAAAGCCAGCTGACACTGCCAGCCACAAACAGCTAACCAAGACCTTAGACGTGGAAGGAAGAAACAAGCATAAGGCAGGCCACAAAATGCAGAAGGAGAACAATGTTACGGCTGAGAATTGCCAATTTGTTGGTCCCTATCGCCTGGAGAAGACCCTGGGCAAGGGTCAAACGGGTAAGATCCACACACAGCATATTATATGAAACTATTAAAACTCACTGACTGACTGGCTGACAGACTGATTTGAACTCTTTAAAACTTTTGTTTCCAACAATTTCGTCTACTCATTTTCTGGTGTTGCGGTTTTGTTTCCTCTTTTAATTTCCAGGTCTCGTCAAACTGGGCGTACATTGTGTGATTGGCAAAAAGGTGGCCATTAAAATAATCAATCGCGAGAAACTCAGCGAATCGGTGCTAATGAAGGTAAGTTGACTCCATTGTCAGCTCAATTCAGAACTCAAAACAAAGTACAATAGAATCAAAGGTTATATATACTAAGTATATAATGTGGTCTAGAGTAGATATCTCTATCCTTTCTTACTGCGCGAAAGTTGAGCAGTTCTTCTTTAGCTTTTGTTTTGTTTTTGCCCCAATTTTATTGTTTTGTTTTGCTCTTGTTTGCCTTTTGTGGCGTACGAGTCATAAAAATTTGCGACAATAAAATTTCTTGTCTTGTTTTATTTCGCCTTGAAATTGTCCAATTGGTGCAGGATAGCGAGAAGGAGGTTAAAGACGTGGAAAATCGTCAGAGAAAAGTGTCAGTGCCGTTCGCTGGCATTCAAAGTTAAAGCTCTATGGATTTTCCATGGAGATTTTCTGTTGCTGGGTCAATTTTGGCATGTCTCTCATTTTTTTTTTTTCGTTTTTGTTGTCGTTAGGGCGAAAGGAAAATACGAGTAAATTATGTTTTTTTTTTTTTTTCATTTTGCCCATTGGTTTATGTCTTTAGTGTGTCAAAGTCAAGAAAGATGATTATTATAGAGACATGTCTGTTGTAAATTATAATACAAATACTGGGATGTTGTGTATATATTTGCATATTTTATTTGCATTTGACTTGCTTGAACTTAACTTGACAAAGGTTCTCAAAAAAGAACATTCAATTTTTTCAAACAATTTGCTTGAGATCTAAAAAAAAAAAATTAGAATATATAATTGTATCTACATATATGTATATACGTTTAAATATTTAATTTTCATCTCAGAACTGTTTTTACAGTTCTTTACAGAATTCCTTTTTTTTCAGTTTTCACTAAAATACAATTTTACACTGATAAATCGCGAAATAGGACTACAACAAATTAAGCGTTAAATAAACTTTTACAGGAACACAACAAAATGTTTTTCGTATTATACTTAAAAAAGGGTGTTAAAGTAACAACTATACCAGTTTTTTCCTTACAATAAAAGATGATTCAAGTTATGATTAGTTAATTCACATAAATTACCTAAAAATAATGTCGACCCTATACAAAATTTTTTATATGTATCTTGATAAATACTTGTATATAGTTCGATTATAGGTTTCATTTGTGATAGCTTGTGTAATTTGTCCAGACTCGATCTATTTGATTATGTAATACGTTCAAGGAATTCGAAATGAGATTCATGCCATTCATTCAATAAAACTTGAAGTAAATCCTAAACTATTTATCAGTTTGCTGTCATAATAGAGACCCCCCGCCCCCACTCCATCTTCCTTTCCATTCGGCATTTATAGAAAATATCCCTCAACCCTGGGACCAAAAGAAAATTTGTGCATTTTTGTAGGGCATTGAAAGGACATGCGACAAATTAGTGCGTGCGACAACAAAGTAAATAAAAGGCAAACAACAAAAAGAATACTGGGGAGCAACAGAAAGAAACAGACAATAATCGCTAGTATGTGTGGGAGGAGTTTACACATACAAATGTATATGTATGTGTATATTGTATAAACATATATATGTATGTATGTATCCTGCACACATACATATATACTATATGGGACACAACACAGTAAATGCAAGGTGAATTCTTGTACAAAAATAGCTAATGCTAACGGCGATTGCGTGTCCAGCTGGTCTCGACACGCACAAGAAAGTGGACGCCAGTGGAAGGACAATGGCAGGACCCATTTACATTCAACGCAAGCATAATGACTTTGTATTGTTGTGCAGTTGTAAAAGTGGGCAAAAGATTATTATCATCTCTTGCCAGCCCCGCTCTACCCCTCTCTCTCTCTCACTCTATCTCTCTCTCTCTCTCTCTCTCTCTTTCTGTCTCGCTCTCTGTTTCTGTCTCTGTGAACTTTGCATTTACATTGTCAATAAGCACAATAATTGTTATCCTTGTTCACGTAGATACGTGTATCCGGTTGCGCTTGGCTCTCATCTCTCCTTCAATATTCTTGTTACATTTCAAGGTTGAACGTGAAATTGCTATAATGAAACTAATCGATCATCCGCATGTCCTTGGCCTAAGTGATGTGTATGAGAATAAGA
Organism: Drosophila willistoni; assembly: GCF_018902025.1. Classification (NCBI taxonomy): domain Eukaryota; kingdom Metazoa; phylum Arthropoda; class Insecta; order Diptera; family Drosophilidae; genus Drosophila; species Drosophila willistoni. The sequence continues at coordinate 1,385,159 of NW_025814058.1, forward strand.
AATATTTATATTTAATATTGGAACATGTATCCGGCGGTGAGCTGTTTGATTATTTGGTGAAAAAGGGACGCCTAACGCCAAAAGAGGCACGCAAATTCTTTAGACAAATCATATCGGCCCTCGATTTTTGCCACTCACATTCGATTTGGTAAGTGAGCAACAATAACAACAACAACAAGCTAAATATATATTGTATGTAAACGCTCTTAAAATGCAATCAATCTTTCTTTTCTTCAATTTTATGCTCTTTGGATATCCAGTCATCGGGACTTGAAGCCTGAAAATCTGCTGCTGGATGAAAAGAATAATATTAAGATAGCGGACTTTGGTATGGCCTCACTTCAGCCAGCTGGCAGCATGCTGGAAACCTCTTGCGGCTCACCACACTATGCGTGTCCCGAGGTTATAAGGGTAAGTCAGAAGAAGGACACAAATGGGCGAACGACCCCGAATGAGTTGGGAGATATAAGGAAATCTCAGTTGAAAAATGCTTATAGAATTGGTTGGAGTCATCCGTATCTGTGTATGCTTGCCATGCTTTGCTTGAGTTTGGTTTGAGCAACGCATAAACGTCTATCAAAACGAACTTTTTAGCACATTGTCATACACTGAGACAAACTCAACCAAGAGATTAGAAAATACCAAGTTGCGTATTAAATAACTGACGACTATATATAGTGAATAATTCTAAACAATATAACAATTTTCAATATGGGGAAAATAGTATTTTTTAAAGAGTTGTCTGTTTTTTTTTTTTTTCTTTTATTTTGTATTTCTCTAAATGTATTTGTCTACGAGTTTGTCTCTCTGCAGTTTGCCTCATGCAAATCGTTTCCCTTCTATGCAAATGCAAAATTCCTAGCAGTCATCTTTTCCAACTCCATACCCATTTCTATCTTCCACCATCTCCATCTTTGTCGCCATGTGCGTCATGTGCACATCTGATTTTCCCCCCCCGCCAAAAAAAAAAAAAAGGATAAAAGTCTTTCAACCCAAAAGCCTGCAAGCTTCACTTCACTCACGCAAGAGCTGCTGCTCCTGCTACTTGCTACTTTTTCCCTGCTCTGCGTGTAATAAATTCATAAGCGGAATTTAAACAAAAAAACATAGAAAGAGGAAGATAGATAGATATACATATATATATTCATTGTAGTGCAGTTTTTTATCTTCCTTTACCAGTTTTGGCCATAAGTCTCCTTGCTACGTGATATTTTCCCCCATTTGAATTTTTATAAATATTCAACAGTCAAAGCTCTGTCAGGGATTTCCGTCTGGTTATAATTGATGTCTAGCGAATCATTTTTCTTACCGCATATGTATATCCAGTGTATGCTTTCCATACCAGAGGGGTGCCAAACTCTTTGAAGAAGCCTAACAAAATACTCAATCACTTAAGTGGTCATTTATCAAATTGAAAGCAAGCACCAAGCACACTAAAGTGTGGGATGGTGTGCTTGGTTTAGGATTACTCAAAGGTAACAAAAATTCCTGTGGTCTGGCCAAGTAATCGACTGTGAATTTAAACGCATACACTAATAAACGTTTAAGGTCAAACGAAAGTTCAGCAAAAATATGATTGACATGGATAAGTGTTGATTTATTTATTTTCCTAAAGTATATCAACAAAAATAAACTAATAAATATTAAATGTGGCCATAAATTAAAGTGGAATTTGGCATTAATGTAGCTCTCACCTTTAACCCTTTGCGCAAAATTCACTTGAATTTCAACTACAAACACAAATTGCATTCCATATTCCGTGTTTGTGTTATTGTGTTAGCCACAATAATAATTATTGTACCTGCCATCTGAGTGGGCAACACAAACTGCAACCTGAAAGTCATTGTGCCATTTACCTGCCAAGTCAATAACCGTCCACTCCAGAGCTCTTGGCATTTGATGGACAACAAAACAATGGACAACTACAACGACAACGACGACGACGACAGCGACGACGACGACAGCGACGACGACGGTTACTACGACCACGACGGTGATGTCAATAATCAACGAGTTGAATGGACTAACCTGACAAGAAAGTTTTTTCTATAAATTACAAGGCATTTGCTTTAAGGTTGCACAATTAAAGCTAAAATTGTACGATTCTAAACGAATTTCGATATAAACAAACAAACAAACAGATACATACATACAAATTATATCTATTTATAAGTAAAATCCCAAAGATAACTTTATTCTTTGATTTGCCTTTATTCTTGTTTGTGAGTGGTTTTGATTTTCCTTTTCGTTTTGATTGTAGGGTGAGAAGTATGATGGCCGCAAGGCGGATGTCTGGTCGTGTGGTGTCATTTTGTATGCCCTGCTGGTTGGAGCATTGCCCTTCGATGATGATAACTTGCGACAATTGTTGGAGAAAGTCAAACGGGGCGTCTTTCACATACCGCATTTTGTGCCGCCTGATTGCCAGAGTTTATTACGTGGCATGATTGAAGTGAATCCGGATAGGCGTCTAACGGTGAGTCATCCCCAAAGGGCAAAGGGAATGGGCTTGAAAATGCAACCCCCTTTTTGGAAATCGAGAGGAAAAACCATTTGTTGGTTTTTATTTATTTTCTTTTTGGGTCAGAATTGTTGGGTCTCTATACTTGATAGCTTTACGTTTTCCTTTTATTTATACTTACAACTGTGTGTGTGTGTGTATGTGTGTGTCTTTGGTCTCTGTCATTTAATTTTTCCGGCTTAGCTTGCTGAAATAAATCGTCATCCCTGGGTCACAGCTGGTGGCAAAGGTGAACTGGAACTGGAGTTACCAATGATGGAGGTGGTCCAAACACATGTTATACCTACATCAACAGCTGTTGATCCAGATGTATTGAATGCCATTTGCTCGCTTGGTTGTTTCAAAGAGAAGGACAAACTCATACAGGAGTTATTGAGTGCCAGGTAAGAGGAGATGTCATTCTCAATGGATTCAACTGAACTAGATGGGATTGAGTTAAGGCAACCTCAGCAATTAATCTAAATCCCTTCATTATTTATATATATAACAGCCATAATACAGAAAAGGTAATATATTTCCTTTTGCTGGAGCGGAAACGTCGACGTCCTGCCCTTGAAGATGATGATGAAATTGCCCAAAAGTCACGCAGTGAATTAGACGCTGTAGATCCGCCGCGTAAACGTTTGGACACTTGTCGTATAAATGGTACCAATGCTCCTAGCTATGGACAGATCTCCGAGGGTTCACCCTTAACACCGCGTAGACAGGCCTTTAAGTGAGTAATTATAAAACGTAGCTTTAACAGTTCAAAAATCGTTAATTCTTGCGTTTTTTCTTGCAGTTTCCGGTCGTATAGCAGCACACGAAACCATCAGCGAAGGTCACCAACGACAGTATCCTCATCAGTGCGAAGTTCTTCATATCACAGTCCGACACGTTGCAATTCCCCCATGAGTTCGGCTCAGCAGCAGGCCAATGCCATATCGCGTCCATCATCGCCAGCGGCAGGCACTCGACACTCTCAGTATGGGGACCGTGAACGCTCCAGTTCGGTAGTGCATCACTCATCAGTTAGCCGCACGCCATCCCATAGTTCCCAAAAGAGCATCGAAGGTGATGTGGTTGTGGTGCGCGAGGGTTCTCGCCTCGAACGTCGTGATTCGGCCCGTCAAGAGCGAACTGGAGGAACCGGTGGTGGTAGCTCGCGTGGCGATAATGTCGGGGTCCCGCCTGGCAGTCCCGGCGGCAATTCTGGCGGCAGTGGTTCACAGCAAGGAACCTCATCACCATCATCTGTGGTGCACCATCGTGCCAATTCAGGTCCGACAATTGCCATTAGCATGTTCCACGATCCAGAGTCGAATAGTGGTGTGTGCATGCAACGTAGACCCATTGTGGTAGCCCACTCCTTTCGCAATGCAAATCAATGCTAATTCATGGTTTCTTCTTTTTCTTTCATTAACTTTGTACAAACAGTTGTGAATCCCAATGGCTCGCCACTGATGAATAACAGCAGTCCCGGCATACCGGGCTCACCGTGCAATAATCCCGGTGGTCAACTCTGGAAAACGCGACTGACAAATATTAAAAATAGTTTCCTGGGCAGTCCGCGTTTCCATCGGAGAAAAATGCAGGGTAATTTGTTTTCTCACAAACTGAACCATTTTCGATCTATACATATTGATGTTTTGTGTACTTTTTTATAATCATTAGTATCTGCCGATGAAGTTCATTTGACTCCCGAATCGTCACCGGAGCTAACGAAACGCTCCTGGTTTGGTAATCTAATTACTACAGAGAAGGATGAAACTTTTACCATCTTGGTTAAGGGTAAACCCATAGCCACAGTTAAAGCGCATTTGATTCATGCATTTCTATCGGTAAGTTGATCCTGTTTGCATCTGCCGCGGTTCAAAGGATATTATTTTAATGTAAAGCTTGGAATTATGAAATTATAATGAAATTTACATTTAATCTAAATGTAGAATTTTCTACATAAAGTGATTAAATTTACCAAAAGTCCTCAACAAATATAAAATGTATAATGGAATACTCAAATATACAAATTAGCCATATATAAATTAGAATAAAAATTTATAAATAATCTTTAAATATTCGCCACAATATTCACGGCATCAGCAGGGTTTTCATGGATAGACTGGAGTTTGCTTAGCACTCAGTGGAAATGTTGAATGAGAGAAAAGTTTTAACGAACAGTCAAATTAATTACGATACCATTAGATTCAAAAAAAAATAAACAGTTTAAAAAAACACCAGACTATAATATTTAAACTACTAAAAATGGATATATACCTTTTCTTTTGCTTTTTTAAGATGGCTGAACTATCGCATAGCGTCGTCTCACCCACCTCATTTCGGGTGGAATACAAACGAAATGGTAATGGACCTGTCATGTTTCAACGTCATGTTAAATTTCAGGTAAGTAATTCCACTCACCTTTTTAGGAAATATATCATAAATCAATCTCATTTTAATTTTGTTTAGGTGGATATTAGTGCCATTTGTAAACAAGGTGATATAGCCGATATGTTATTTGCTTTAACATTTACACTACTATCTGGTAAGGAAAATAGATTACGCAAAAAACCTAGTCTTACATAAATGATCATTTTTTTGTAACTCACATGATGTCTCATTTCACAGGGAATATTCGTCGTTTTCGTCGCATTTGTGAGCACATACAATCGCAAGTTTGTTCGAAGCGTTTTCCTGGTCCCAGTAGTCCGCCAACTGTGACTAGTGTCACTCAGGCTGTATCAGAGAGTTCGTCATGCGGTTCAGTGTCCAGCGAACGTTTGTCCTATAAAAGACAAGTGGTATGTGCATTATTGAAATATTTTCACAACTTGGATTGTATTTGATATACTCTTCTTGCCAATTTAGATTGAAAATGATATAGAGAATGATTCAATATTCTCATACAAATCGGGTAATGGTCGCCGTGCCTCTACTACAAATAATAATAATGCCAATCCGGTGGATATACCAGGCAGTCCTATAGCTGTGCGATCAAAGTAAGTTGTGTTAACCATCAAAATTGAAACATTGTTCTATTTCTATCCCTTTCTTTCTCTCTCTCTCTCTCTGTCTATCTCTTTCATTTAGTTCCGAAACAGCTGAACATGAACGTAACCGTGAACTGCAGAGTGAGCGACAGGCGACAACGATGTCCGGTAGTGCAATCGCATGAGAATTATTTCTCTGATTTAGTTACATTTTTCTAATACAAATTTCTTTTGATACACAAACAACAAGAACAACCAAATACTTGAACTAAGCAACAACAACCGAATAACTAATGGAAAAACACAAAAACCAAAAAAACAAAGAAAAAAAAACAAAAAAAAAACAACTAAAACCAACTCAAACAGTATTTTTTCTAAATACCAAAAACCTTCCCCCCCAAAAAAAGTGAAATACGAAAAACAAAGAAACAACCAAAACCCAAAAAAAAAACCCTAAAGCAATAATAGTGGAATTTACCTATATATCAAGAAATAAAAAAAATAAAAAGTATATACATACATACTAAAAGATAACTTCGGCATGCCGAAAATCAAATACCCTTGCAGTATGAAATCAAACGGAGCGTTTCTAAGTAGACTTAAAGCAATCGATTGTTCAAATAAGTCAACTAATAGGTAGCATTTTTGACGATATATACTTAGTTATATCTACTCACTTCCCGATTTCCACTTGCTTGGATAACTTATCAGTTTTTTGAGTAACTTTTTCTCATGTGCATTTTAAAGTTTAGATAAAATCATAAGCCAACCACAGAGACCTAGAAACACAGAATTGATTAGAAATAATGACAATGTCTACAAAATCTGAGTCTTTTGCGTTTATATAAGTGTTTTCTAATGTACAGTGGGTCCACCGAAACAATGATTTTATAAAAAGTACTTAAATGAGAAATCCTTTTCTTGACAAGAAATCGTATCACACTTTAAAAACTTCACCAAAGCTTATTATATACTGATGAATCATTTCTGAGAGACAATATATGAATGTTTACAATTTTTTTTTTGGTTTAAACCATTTGGTTTAATTTACCATCTGAAGTAAATTAAGGCTCTAGAATTTTGAATAATAATCTGTAAGGGTATATGGAAAAGGAATAACTAAACTGCTGACATAATTGAATTTAACTTTTTGCCAGCTTAGCTCTAGCTTTACATACTTACACTTTTTATTTCTAAATTGTGTTATATTCTTTTGTTGTTTTTTTTTTTTTAACTATTTACAATACTTATATGGACATTGTTGCCGCCGCGCCTAAAGAGAAAACCCAAAACGAATGCTTGTAAAAAAAAAAAAAAACAAAAAAACCAAACAAACAAAATGAAACCAAAAAGAAAGTAAAGAGAAAATGCCAGAAAACGATATCGATATGAATTGTTACCAACTAGAGGTTTTTTCCTTTAACCTTAGATTAGGCTTTGCAAGAACAAAACAACAACATTTCAAATGCTATTTGTATAGAGAGTGTATAAAGATGATGAACTTTGCACTGAACTTTGACTACTATAAATAACTAATAAAAGTAATAATAATAATAATAATAATAAAGAGAACAAAGCAAATTAAACAATATCTAAAGTGATGTATGTGGGATTTTTTTTTGTCATAAATTTAGCGTTGCTGGTTTTCTATAAAACCAAAAAAAAAAAACAAACAAACCTATTTTGCTAACCACTAAACAAACAAAAAAAAAGGAATACAAAAATTTAATTAAAATGCAAACTATTTTTCCTAAAAAAAACAAAAAAAAAAACCGAAAACCAAAAAACAAACGAAAGTGCTTCAAAGCACATAAACATGCTTGCATGACGATCAACCGAAAAAAAAACCATTAAGAATAATGCGAATAACAAAGGAAAATGTGTTGTGTGGTAGATGAAGAAATAATGTATGAAATGAAACTAACAAATCGATAAAGATAATGTTAATGATTAACTGTATAATTCAATCGATCGTTACACGCAAAATTGTCTAAATTGCTGAGTTAAGAGAGATAAAAGAAGCAAAATGAAATACAAGAAAAACAAAAAAATGAAAAACTAAATAAAAATTTGCAAAATTTATATATTTTTTTACCCTTCTGTCCAAGGAAAACAAAAAAAAAAACAACACAACAACAACCAAAGCTCAAAATGCACAAAAAAAAACGAATTTTCATGTTTTCTACTTTCTTATATATGTAGATAAGAGATTAGTCCACTTTAAATCTATGTATATATATAGTTCTGAATTTATTCTATGAACATTCCTCTCTCCCCCTGATCACTTTATTCAGCTTCGAGACCCAACTAATCGTCGCTCTTCTATAGTTCACCTTACAAAAAACTGGTATAAGATATACTCCTAGCTGCTAGGATGTTAATATGGTAATTAGATTGATTAAAAGTGAGGTTAAATTATATCCCCCATTAGCTGCAGGATAGGATATCTCAAAGTCGGCAAGTCGACTTAATGTGCCGATATTTCACTTACAATCAGCATTTTGTTTACTGAATTCTAGGTTTTTTTTTTTACTGAAATTACATTCCGATTTATACGATAATTTGTAACCAAAAGACTTTGACATAAAGCAAGTAAAAATCCAATGACATACACACACACAAGGACATACACACACATATACGCACACATACACGAAGAGAAAATACCGTCCATTTTTCCACTAATTGAATAGAATAGAATCCAATGGCAAACTCAGCAATTTAGACAATCAATTTATTGTTGTGTAAGAATAAAATGACAATGTGTAAAATCAATGTAAAGACAAAAAAGAAAAAAAACTCCAAAAATTATTAACAAAAAATAAAAAGCGAGAAGAAACTCCTCAGCAATATCAAAATAAACATAAAAGAAAGATTTAAAAAATGATATATATATATATATATGTATATATATAGTGATGAAACCAAGAAACAGAAACACAAAATAATATAAAAAAGGCATTAAACAAGTTAAAGCTTATAACAAAATCATATAAAAAATAACATAAATTATATAATATTAATATATATATATATATATATATCTTATACAAAGAATGAAGAAAAACTACTGTAAAAAATACATCAAATGCAATAATATTGAAATTGAATTACTTTTTAGCATTAACATAATTTATCAGTCATTCACAACAACAAAAAATATATTCAAATATTGAAAAGCATTCAAAATTAAGCTCACCGAAATCGACATGGCATCTACATCTAAATATATATATATATATATTTATTTATTATATCATATACACATACCAGCATACAATACATACACATCTATATATATATATATTGTATCTTTACTTGATCAAGTCAACATATTCTATATGCATTTACTTTCATATACAAATCGAGAAAAGACATACATACCCATCAAAGATTTATACATATATCTATCTATCTATCTATACCTATATACATATACAAACTTAATGATTGGCATACACAAAAATTACAAATTCAGAGATACATAACATGGATATAACTTCGGTGTACCGATGTATTTATATACCTTTGCAGTTATTCGATTCAAAATTTGAGTCATGATTTGCATTCGACTTGAATTTGAAAACTCCTTTGCATTGCCTCTATTAATTAGTTTGAAAAGTTTAATTGGATTTCGTTAGATTGCTAAAACTATCACCAATACTTTATATTCGTCTCCAGTTATTAATGGTTATCGTGTCTTAGCTGCGTAACATATTTCTTGAATGACTTATGGATTGACAATTGAAAGCCTTTGGTCTAACTGACGACTTTCTATTATAGTTACTTAGACGCATAGATACACAGGGCCAGGACTTAATGATTGGTCTGTAATATGGGGGTTTAGATTGCAGATTTATAGCCATTAACAATTCTCTGCAAGGGTATACAAATGTTTACTCAACTATATACATACAACTGATCAATGACTCACTTAAACATTCTCATTACAAATTGTTAATTTTTGTATTATATGAAGAAAGAAAAAACTAACAACCAACGGAAAACAAAAAAAAACTAAATCAAATATGTAAAAATAGAAATATAAAATCATATTTTTTTGAAAAGAACATAAAATGAAATACTAAAATAAAAAAAAAAAAAACAAAGCAAAGAACAAACAAAGAATGAAAAGAAAGCATTATAAATGAAACAAGCTCTGCAATTGCTTTATTATATAAGATAACAAACAAACAAAAAAAAAAAAAACAACATATAATTAATACTCTAAATGCTGCATTATGCCACGCCTACCTAACTTTTTACCTTCAACTGAAAGCCTAAACAACTAAAACTATACTAGATTGAGCAATATGATTGAGAGCGTTTTTTGTCGTCGCAACATAATCAACCACCTACCTACCTAAACTGCTTCACCAAAAAAAAAAAATAAAAAAATAAAAAAAAACGAACTAAAAAATTATAAATGGATTGGAAATTGCAAAATCAGAAGGAAATGAACCCCAAAAGAAAATTGAGAGGAAATTGAGATGTGAAAAGAAAGAAATTCGATAAATTTGAGAGCCAAAACAAAAAAAAAAAACGATAATTTGATATGCAACTTATACATATTTCTATATAGTACTATATATACACCCAAAAACAAAAAAACACAAGAACAAAAAGCAAAATATAAAAAAAAAAAATGAAGCAAACGCTTGACTTAAAACCCAAAAAGAAAAACCAAAATTTACATTTATGATTAATGCATAATTAAAAAATATATATATATATATGAATAATAAAAATTTAGCATGTAATGTTGTGTATTGTATTTGATGCTTCTTCATCTGTTTAAGTTGGGCTTGTTTTTTTTTTTTTTGACTTGCCTTTAATTATAAGTTAGATGAACAAAAAGTAACGATGAGGAAATGAAATGAAATGAAATGTATGTGTGTGTGTGTGTGTGTGTGTGCATTGTGCGCTTTTTTTTTGTATTTTGTATCTAAGTTAATTAATTGTAATTCGTAATTTATTTTTAAGCTTTGAGAATGATGTGTAGATGGATGGATCTGTGAGCACGTTACGGGGGGTGAGACATAAGGGAAGGCTTACCAAAAATAAGTATAAAATAAATAATAATTAAAGCAAAAAACCAACAAACATAACAAAATGAAACCAAAACCAAAAACAAAAACAAAATGAAGTGCATCTGTTATTAGGTTAAAGGAATTATTGATATTGTTTGCGAAAAGAAATAAGAAAAAAACAAAAATGTGTGAAATATATATACAACTATATATATATACATAAATATATATAAATATGTATATATATGTATATGTTCTATATATATATATACATATAAAAAGTAAAAACTAAAACTACAATTTAGCATAAAAGAAAAATCAGAAAAAAGAGTAAAAACATAAAACAGCAACATTCAAACAACAAAACGTGAACAGCAACAAAAATTGTAACTGCAATTTAAAATAAAATAAATATTTCAAATAATTAAAAACAAAAAGACTTTTGACTCTATATTAATACTACAAAAACAAATATTAAAGAAACTAACTTTTATATTCAATGTTATCATATTGGTTAATTTCATGGAGATACTTCAATTTTCCCACCTATGTTTCTTCTAGAACTATACGATATAGAGGTCCGATCCCGATGATTGTCATACTTTATCTTTCCCCGGGTTATAAGAAGCTCAACTGCTAAGTTTCATCCCAATATCTGAGTAAAACGCATACGCACCGACGGACAGACGGCTTCTCATGCTGAAGAATATATAAACTTTATGGAGTCGTCCTTCTATGCATTACAAACATCTGACCAATTTTATGCTACCCTCTGCAAGAGTATAAAAACCGAAGCGCTTAAATATCAGTGATTTATTAACCAGATTGATTAACATCGATTGACATTATCAGATCCTGAAAAGTATTTTCCTGGACTTTTCAGGATCTAATAATGTCAATGTCAACTGCTATAAAAGATCTTCAATCAATTTAAAATATATCTCAAGTTCTTTTAGGGACCAGAATAAAAGTGGTGTCAGAAAACTTCTGTAATGAAAGCCTAAAGTTGTTTGCGGGTTTCAGATTTCAGAGACTTTTTAGACCCCTTCCAAATTTTTTTTGTATTTGTAAGGGACATCCTAACGTACTTACTATCCTTCATATAAAGGTTAGATAGTTAACTTTTAGATGAGAAAAGTGAGAGTCAATATGATTGTGAAACTCTGTTAGCCAGTTATAATTATTATTCGAGAGTAAGTTTTACCATCACAGCATCCTTGTTTCTACCTCTTTACAGCTGATCCTTTTTAATGAATCTGAGCCTATGCAAACGAAATGCTGTTGGGTTTTGAAGGAATGAAAGCTCGCTTTGGGATCAACAATTATATTCGGGTCCTAGATGGTGCCAGAGAGAGCCTTTAACAGTATCCTTTGAATTTGGCACTAATCCAGATGGCGCCAAAAGTTATTGCTTTTACAGCTTTTTTTGTGGCTCGTTTATTCAAATTTTGGTGGTGTTTTACATTGCAGTTTTACTTGAAAACATTTTGGTTTTTCAATTTGATATTGGTAGATTGTTCTTCAATTGGATAATATTGTTTTTGAAATGCGAAAAAAACAAATCCGTTTTGAGTTAAAGAATTAAAAAACTTTAACAAGTTTTTGAGATTCTTGCTGTCGGCAATAGTTTTGCAAGTCAGCCGTAGCAATCCACTTATATTTAATCAATTGCGATTTTATTATTTGAGACATTCAAAGGAAAGATAAGAGAAATAAGTTCTTTACAAGTACTTATAAACATGACATCTTTAATATTTGAATTGAATTTAATATTTTTTTCAGATGTTTTGTTATTTACTCTTCCGATGGGATTAACCCGAAATTCGGGGTTCTAGTGCTTCGGGTTATCAACAAAAACAGCTGATTTCCACATAAACATATAGCGAATGAATGTGAGAAACTGAGGGGTAACTCACTCAGCTGTTCTCAGCTTTCTTGGGGGGTAAAAGCTTTTACACTCTTACACATGTAAAAGCTTTTGTGGCTTGCGCCGAACCATTTGGAGGACCTCGCATCCACTCGCAACATTAGCTTTTTGGGTCTTCGGGTGCTTCCGACAAAAGCTCTCTACGGTTTAATATGCAGGCAGAATGTCGGTGAGGAAAAGCAATCGGCGCACCAGAGTACTTTTTGTCGTAGTATTTTGTTGAATGTTGTTGTTGTTTTTTTTTTCTTTTTTGTCTCCGTCTCCGAAAAACAAGTGCATGAAAAGCGGAAAAACTTGGTCATTTCAGTTTGTTCAGTTCAGTTCGGGTCGGGCTTGCAATTCAACAACACATAGCGCAAAAAGCGGAGAGAAATATTATATTCATTCTAACTAAATATATGTAGAAGAAGAAACTAAAGGAACACACGGAGACAGAGAGACAGAACGATAGCGAGAGCGAGCGAAGCGTAGAGTAGTAGTAACTTCCAACTACTTACTCACTATATAGAATAAGAAGAGAGTAAGAAAGCCAACAAACAAAACTAATAATATCGTAATCAAGTCGAATCGAATTTAAACGAATCAAATACAAAATGACACCTGAAAACCAAAAAAAAAAAAAAAAGAAAAGGAAATCCACAAACAAACAAAAACAAAAAAAAAAAACCGAATCTCGGACAAACAAATAATATGCACAAAATAATTGGAATTCGAATACATGAGAAAAATGCAACAATGTGCACAAAATTTCAATGGGGCAACGAATTTTGAATTTGAATTTTTAACGTGCAACTTTACAATCGTCGTTGTTACTCTATATATTATATTTATATATACAATATATATATGTATATATATATATTCAAATATGTATATATATATATATATCATATCTATAATATATATAATATAATATTATATATATAAATATTTTTTTTTACATTTTTTTTTGCTGTTTAGTTCGAAGAACTTCATGCAGTTGCAGACTGCAGTGAGTGAGTTATGTAAAAGCTATGGATACGACTTAGTACAGAGCGAAAGAGAAGGAGAAAGAGTCAGAGAGAGGGAGAGAGAAAGAGAGAGAGAGAGTAAAGAAGAAAGAGAAAGTGTCGGTGTGTGACTCTGTGTATGACTCTCTATATGTGGCTTTATTTGAGTGTTGTTTATGTGTGCAAGAAAAAGAACAATACCAAAAATAAGAAACAAATATTATCAAAATTAAGTGACTTCAAAAATAACATTGGTAAAACATCGAACATTAAAAATGTATTTATCAGACTCAATTATAATAAAAGGCAAAGTTTTTGTCAATTAAATGGTATCCCATATTAAAAGATTTCAAATTCAGACAAATATTTGAGCATTTCGAAATCATAAAATATACAAGAGTTCGGTATTGACCAATTAACCTACATATATTTCTCTTTTGACTTTCAATTGAATTTAGATTGGAAAATATGTTGAAAGTTTCGTCGGGTCAGAGTTTTACATTTATCCCTGTCAGTTGGATCAGTTGCTGATCAAATGTTGGAAGCAAATAAAGAAAAGAAAATCCAACAATTAACTAGGCAATCCGATCAAGTCTTTGGTTTTCTAGAAGTCATCAAGCAATTTCAATCATTAGCCAGAATGGTTAAAATGAATCAGATATCAATAAGATACGAAAACTAAAATAGAGAATCGGCAAAACAGCCGAGCAGCCAAGTAGCCAATCTCTTTAGACAAGTGTCTGTTGGGTTAAGTGAGGGAGAACACCCTCGGAATCCTCATCTCCAACCACATCCCCATTCCCGTCCTCATCGCCATTCCCTCTGCTATGCGGGTACATGCTCTGAGCAATTTACCATTTGCTTTTAGCGGTCTCCGTCGGACTATTTTTAGTTGCACATTTTCTTGTTTGTTGCTGTTGTTTTTGGTTTTCTTGTTGTTGTTTTTTTTTGCTTAATATTAGTGTCAAGGTGCAGGCAAAATGCAAGCCAAGAACTAGGCAGAGGTAGACGTATGTAGATACTTGTCACATCGAAAAGAAAAAAAAAAAACACAAAAAAAAAACCAAAGAAACAAGAAAAAATAAAAATGAAATTGAATTTATATCTTAAGGTTGTTTAGTTTGGTCTAGGCCTGGCCAATGACAATTAGCCAAAGGTTGTTTTTTTTGTTTTTTGTTTTTTTTTTTGGAGTAGAATTGGGTGTAGGAGTGAGCCTAAGAACCAAGGGTAGGTAGGGTCGTGGTCGTCAGCCAGTCAGTCAGTCAGTCAGTCAAAAGTAAATCGCGTTACCGCACACATGGCAAGGATACGCAGGCTCAACTTACAAGTTAGCGACCCACATTTACTTAAATTACAAACTACACGCAAAGTCACAGAAAAACTAGAAACTAGGCGGCGGGAGCTCCACCACCACCACCACCACCACCAACAACAACAACAACAAAAGGAAAAGCTTTTTAGGCGCCCCAGTCAATCATTAGAGAATTATGAGTCACCCTGTGTGACCTATTGCGTGCGGCCCTACTGGGAGTGGAGTTGTCTCAAACCACTCACAGTTCTTCCCATTCTCAAGAAGGGAGATATCAAGCCTTCGCCGCTGACGCTGTCGGTGCCGCTGCCGACGCAGTTTCAACTTGACGACATGTTGCATAGAGAACCATTTGTATAACGATAATAGAAAAGAGTGAATATTTCAAATTCTTACAAATAAATTCCTATCTATTTGGCCAAGTAATAAAAGTTGTTAGATAGCCAAAAGAAATACTACTACATAACGCTCCCTACATTCATTTATAGTTACGTTTACATTTACAAGAAATTAAATTAAATTTAGTTTTACTTTTCTGGTTTTTTTTTTTCGCGTCTCTTCCTTAATTCGACAAAGACACCATTTGCTGCCTGTCTTCTTCTCCTTGTCTTCACTTTATTGGACTCATCCTTCGTTCGGCTTTGCTCTATTCAATTTTTGACACACAAATTTAGTGTCTATTTGTTGTTCTTTTTTGTCGGTTTCGGCTTTTCCCCGTGTTTTTGCTTTGCTCTGCTATTTCGCATTTTTTTGCACTTCTTCTTCTTCTATGGCTACATTCCATCTTCTTGTTCTTTGCATTTCAAGAGCGTGAGAAAATTGTTTTCAGTGTGCGAGCATTTACATTGTTTGCCTGCATTTTGTTGCCAGGGCAAGTTTCGTTGAATTTTTAATTCTTGTACGTATATACCGAGTATGATTAGAATTTTCTGAAAGGGTATACTAGCATTTTATTAGATGCCTTTGTTTTTGTTGTAAGATTGATCCTGAAACGGCTAATTTGCAAAGTCGAAATCTAGACAGATTTGTCTCAAAACTTTATGAGCTGTCCGAACTTAAGGACTTTCATAGATGATTTATACTTTATAGTTAAATCTTTAATCCATACGTTTAATATTTACAAATTAAAAGCTTCAATTTACACTGCTTGAACATATTTTAAGACATTTGGCTTAAATAAACAATTGTCATGACGGAAATTAAAAATTACACAGCAGTTAGATTATTTAGATATTATCTCTACGGTATCTCCAAGTCTATGCATCATTCGAAATTAATGAACTGCAAATGCATCCCATAAATTTGTCCAAAATAGCTGTTTTCTCATCTTGTTTTTGTTTTATTTATTTACTTTTGCTGTTCTAGTTCATTTTGTTTCTCTTATGCACCTTGTTAATTGATTTTAATTTTGATTTTAGTTTTGGGTTCCCATTGCAAAGGCAGTAATCCAATATATAAATGAATATATACATATGTATGTAGGTACATATATATGTACATATGCACATATGTATCTATTTAGAATTATAATGTATAAAAACAAAAATAGTTCATTGAGGCAGCTTTTTGAGTTTTTGTCTTTCTCTACGTTTCTGTAAATACATATGTACGAAATTAAATAAGCCAAAAGCAAATGATTTATTAATGAAATAGTGGCAAAGCTTATTAGCTGCAAAAAAACAAGTAATATGCGAATAATTATTTCGATAAATTGAAAAACATCTATAAGTAAAATGAAAATAAGCGTTTAAGTTCAAAAAGTAAATGAATTATTCATATAGTGATCAAATTTAGTTATTAATCTAGAGTAGTAATATTATTTGTAATTTAACTCTTTTAAAGTCCTTTTAAATTTCAAATTTAACTATTGTCTTTTATGTATTTGTCCTATATTGGAGTATGAATATTGCTTTGATCATCTTAATTTCAATGAAATTAGCTCATTTTCGGCACTTCTACTGCCTGCATTTGTTAACTTGCCCTCATGCTGTAGTAGTTCTTTGATAAATATTAGAATAATGCGATATCCTACTTTAACGCACAAACTTTTAAGTTGTGAAACTGACTCTCCCTATCCTTTAAAGCACTCTACTACTTAATATGCCGTGCATGAACCTTTTCAAGTCTTTTGCTTTCTATCTAAATTGATTGATTGAATTGATCAAAGTTCTTTCATTATTCTAGATGACAAAGAAAAATGCATTGAAGTAAGAGATCTGTCAAATTAAAGTTAATTGAATATTTCAGTGCCTTAAGATAATGTAAATGATCTTATAAAATCAGTTGTGTTAACTTAGTCTAAATACGTTTTTAGGAGTTGGAGTGCTATAAATATAACATTTCTCTCAAATAATGTTTATAAATTCAGCTATAAATATTGAACGATATGATATGGCTGCTTTTAAACTAAAGAATCAGAAAAACCGCCAAACCATTTAAACCAGGCTTACTGCTTTTTTCCATTTCCTTAATAGATCAAAGTCAAAATAACTGACCATAAATAGTAAGAACTTTAAATATATTCAAATAGAAATAAACGTACTTAAACTAAGGAAAGCTTTTCAACGATGGCGTCTCGACTTTCAAATAGAATTTGAATTATATATATGCACGCCTTTTAGGACAGAAACTGGACACTTTGCTTTAGCATTTCGACAACTTTCATTCAAGTTACTTTAAAGTTTAAACCATATTTTAAGTTGGAGTAATTTTTTTGTGAAATATTTTGAACGTTATCATCGCAGTTGCCACTTCCCCACTTTTATAAGTTTTACTACCGTTCCGTTTTTATAAGTAAACATATTTTCTCCTCTCTCGCACATATTTCTTGGCCAAATTGCTTGCCACTTACATAAGCTGGCAGCCATTATTTAGAAAGAAACTTTAGTCCAAAAAGTGGCGCCAAATGATCATCAAACTGCCAGCAACCTCTGTTTTCCCATTTGTCCCCCTTCCGTCGTTTACCATCGCACCTACTTAGAGGGGAAATTCAAAAGAAGAAATACAGACAGAAGAACAACAAATGAAAAAGAAAGAAAAACCATAAAAATAAAAAGACAAAAACAAAATGAAACAAAAAAAGCAAACAAACAAACAAAGAACAACAAAAAAGAAAACACAAACACACACACACACACACAAGTAAAAGGCAGAAGGAATGAAAGAAGAAACGAAAGAAACATAAAATAAAAACAAATCACATGACGAAACATAAAACGTCAAAAGTTGGTCGAATGAAATAAAAAATGAAAAGCGAAAGAAAAAAAAAAAACACAACAGAAGCAACAACAAGCAAATATAACAAAAAGCGTGCCCCGTGTCGCGCCTCAAGCGGCAGGGGTTCAGCCACGCCCCAACGCCCCAGTTAGTGGTGTTTTTGTTGTTGGCCACAACAACAACAACAATAATAAAAAGTAAAAATGAAAGAAAAAAAAACCGACAAAAAAAAGAACGTGTGCGACACGTCTCGCGTTTCATCCTGCTGTGCGTGTCCTTGCTACTTTTGGTTAAAACCAACTCTCTACCTCTCACTCACTCATTCGCTCTCTCTCTCTCTCTCTCTTTCTCTCGCCCTCTTGCTTTCTCTGTATGTGAACCTTTCTCTTTTAGCTAGCGGCAATTGCACACATAAGTTGCAACAAGCTGAAGTAACATAAAACATAGTAAAAACATTCTTAGGCGTTGCCAGATTGTCAACAATAGCCCAAAGGGCCTCCCGAAATATTCAGATCTACGGTTCGTTTCGTGTCGCCAGGTGGCGCCAGGTCATGCAACCAGGGCCAATCCAGTGAAAAAGTGAGAAATAAAACACAGACACACATACACACACACACACACACACTCCTAAACACACAATACAAACCAACAAGTTCGTGCCACAAACTACTGGAAATCCTGTCACTAATTAGGTAAGTCATAAGCCTAAGGTCCTCGTATGTGCCACGTATACAGAACCAAATACACATATACACGTCTACATGTATACTGTGTCCATGTGTGCATTGTACTTGAAACATATTTATTTCATTTGTGGGGCTGTTGTATAATTGTGGCAATTTAGCGAAAGTGAAAAAATGAAATAAAACTATAATTATATACACACAAGAATTGCAAAGATACATATGTATTTGTGTTTTAAAGCAAATTGGTAACACTTACATAGGGCTTTTAGCCAAATATATAGTTATTTTAATATATATTCTCTGGATTTGTTTATATACAAAATATCTACATACATATCATACCCATTTCAATTAGTTCATTTATCAATTAGTGTCTTAATATTCGCATACAACTTCAAATATGTATAGTCTACTTTTTGGGGCCACATTAAAACCAAACATTCCCATACCCTGTTTAAGCTTCTTTCGGTCGAATGTCCTAGACCAGAAGTACAGTTTGTTACGTGACGTGACGTGTGACGTTCAATTCTCTTAGTTAATAAATTTATCTTTGGATAGCTTTAAAGATTATTAAACATTTGGAAATTCACATAAGTAGATCATATTCTTCCAATTGGGTCAAAAATTGGATCATAGTTATTAAATATGACATTTTGAAGATCGGCAAGAGAAAGCATTAAAAATTAGGCTATAATCTCATTGTTAAAAAACCAAGTGCTAATTTAAGCATGTTTATTCCTTTTTTGTATTAAGCTAACTTCTTTTTAGTTTAGCTCGACTTGTACAAATTGTTTGATGAATTCAATGATGGAAAAGATTTATTTAGAGGCTTTGGCAGAGCTTCATTTATTTGGTAGAGGGTATTCTTCAAACTGGCAACTTAAAGCAGAAAACATTCTCTACAATTTTCCACCATAACATTTGCAATGGCAATCGTTCGTTTTTTTTTATATTTTATTTTGGAAAAGTTGTCAGCAGCTAATCAATGATGCATTTGCCATACTCAATTCAATTCGATTTCTCTTCATTTTGTAAACCGCGCGTTGCGCTAAATTGAATTTCCCAGGTAAATTGCGGATAGCAGCAAAAGATAGACGGTCGATTTGTGTGGGCTGGGATATTGTATAGGGTTATGGCTATGAGAAATTGATAGAAGTAAAGCGGCAAACATACCTACACGCACACATACATACATATATAGGTAAAATGACGTTGCCAATGTTTGGCTTTCATTTCAACTCTTTGCATTATGAAGCCATGATAAATTGTATTCCATGATGGGCGGATGGCCTGCCATAGATTTTTTCTTTCATTCTTTTTTTGCCCCTGCCAAATAGGGTATATTAATTTTGGTCAGAAGTGTGGAACGTATAGAAGTGAGATGCTTATGGTAAACTATAAAAATTTAATTATATTCTTGATCAGCACGACGAGACGAGTTCATATAACCATGTCCGTTAATCGGTTTTTTTGGTTCAACTTCTCCTAGTTTTATAAACTGCATTGTGTACCTTGGATTCTAGCAAACTTGATTAAATATGATATAAGATCATGCTATATAAATGCCGTAACGCATCAGTTTGTGGGCCGTTCTTTGGAGAAAGATCGACTCTTTGGAAAAGATGTTATTCTATTTTGACTCGTTTCGGTAAAGAATGAGTAATAGGAAAACTTCCAAGAGTGTACAAACTTCGGTAAGGCTTAAGTTTGCACCGGATCTCTGTTTTTTTTTTATTCTCTCATCGTTTAGTTTGTTTTTTGATTGATTGATTGAACCAGCAGATACATAGATATATTACAATATGAGATTAAAAGAAAATTGAACAATGGGTACATATGAGAGGAGAGAAAAATCTATGTTTATAATTTAAGTAAAATTTGGTATATACTTTTACAATATTCGCATTTATTAGCAGGAATATTTTATTATTACAAATATCTGACCCATAACTAGAGGCGTATAGATAGAGATACCTACCTGAATATAAAATATAATATTTTCAACACAACACAAAATATTATAAAAATAAAAACACAAAACAAAAACAACAACATACAGCAAAAATAATCGAAACATCAACTGTAACTACACAAAACGAAAATGGCCAATGGATGTACAAAATATACTACATACTATAGAGAAAGAGAGAGAGAGAGAGAGAGAGAGCGAGACAAAGAAAGAGAGAGAGAGAAAGATCGAGCTGTGGGTTAACAAAACAGATGCTCTGGGATTAAGCGTACAAACTGGAATGACCTCAGGGCAAAAGGCAACAAAATAGACCAGAAAGAAAAGTGAACGAAAAACTGCAGCTAACTTGGACTCAAATGTATCCCAGCCAGAGGCTAGCTCAATTTTTGGCCGATTTTTCCTCCTTTTTTTCCTTTTTTCTCTTGCTTTAGCTTTGTTGTCATAAGTAAAGCGAAATAAAAGGAAAGCAGGAAAAGTGCACTTGTGGTCTTCCCCCTAAGATATATGTATGGGTATGGGTATGGGTGTGAGTTAGTGGTGTAGTGGTCTCTGTGTATGTGTGTGTGTGCACTCAATTTAGCCATTTCTTGCCATTTCGGCGCTTTTTCTCTTTGCTTGCTACTGCTTCTGTTGCTGCCTCTAAGAAATTTAATCTATTTTGAAAAGTTTTCTATTGGCGCTAAGGGAAATGTGGTTGAGTTTCGTTGCCCTACCTGTCTCTATCTAAATATATATGTGTATGTGTGTGTGTGGGTATATGTACAGGTTGGTTTTTCGTCCGGCGACACTAACTAATTAAGTCATGAGATAAAATGTCTACCAAAGTTCACTACGAATTGAAAGTGACGGCAGGTAATGTTGTTTTACAAAACATTTCCAAAAAGGGCCAAATTTTTCTTGCCATCAAAACATTACGTATACGCCATGTAATCTTGTTTCCATTTACTAGAAAGTTAATTTCTTTACATTTTTAAAGTGATCTGGCCAAATAAATAGACAATAACTTTAAATTATGTAAACTTTTGTAAATATTTATTTTATGTTTATACGAATATTAGTTACTTGCATGCTTTTATAGCAACGTTATCTTACAAATTAATGTGGCAATTTGTCTATAGTTACGACAATCATCAGTTTGGATTAACTTCAACTAAAAAAATTTTTACCGAATAAAAAATTTAAATTGGATTTTATTAGGTTATCTCTACAGTAGGAAATGGCAAAAAGTTATGGCTTATATGAACCATCATGTTATGTTGTTTCTAAGGCGGACAAGAATTCACAGAAGTTATTATTTTCAATAAGTGTTACTTAATGTCAATAAGGAAATTTTCAAATTTCTAGAGTGGGCCATTTGTACCAGCATTGTGTATACGCACCGTGTACATAGTTATCACACACACAAATTGCCAATTTATTTGCCACTGAGTGTAATGATCATTATTTAATTTTTTCAGATTTAGGTCAAATAATTGAACTTCAAAGAAAACATTACGTATACGCACCTTGGACTTATAAGAATGAGCTTAGTGTCCATATCGTTTGCCACTTATTTTAATGATCATTATTAGATTACTGTTATAGATATACCTAAACATATATATATATCTATACATATATCCCCAATCAATGTCAGCTGTTGTCATTGTTAGCACTTTTTTCTCTAGGTTTTGGTTTTTTCTTGCTGGCTTATATAAACCTCTCAAGCGCAGACAAAAGCCTGCCAAATAGCACACAAAATGTGCGCCAATTTAGTTGTCGTTTAATTTGATGGCACAGACAATTTGGCAGGCAAAAGACAGGCGCGGATTAGAACAACAAAGAGGGAAAATTGAAGAGCAAGAGCGGCAGCAGTATGTACGATGCGGAATCGGATGGCGGTGGCGATGGCGGTACTGACTGTGACGGTAACGGTAGAGGGCACGAGCTTCATGAATGAATGCGCAGCAAAAGGCGCTGAGCCAAGCAGCTAAACAGCAAATACTATATCGAACCATGAAGGAAAAATAAAAGTGACCAGCGAAAATAAAAATGCAAAATGTAAGAAACACAAAGGTCAAGTCCGGGATAGAAAACCAAGAAAAGCAACGATGAAAAATCTACGAGTAAATGTAGAAAAAAAATACGGCCTGAAATGCCAATTCGGCATACCCTTAAGGATGTCTTTATTATAAATAGTTAGCTAAATTGGCTAAAGTAGTAAGTGGGAAACAATATTTGAGAAATTTCTATGTCGACACACAAACGAGAATTCAAATCTGCTTACTAACATATATTCAAATTCTCTCTGGAATGTGATTGACTACTGGAGTAAATAGCAGTTAAAGTCCATGTAGAGACATCTTGGGACATTTTTGGGTAAATTGTCCTTGTCAATCTCAATAATGATTAGGAATCCTTAAGGTAAAAAGTAATTTGCTCAATTCAGACTTGCTCAAATCTCTGACAAAGTTAATATATACGTTTCTTTTTAAAGAGTATGCCGAAAAGCCATGCGTGTCATTCGCATAAATATATATATATAGAAAAAGAGAGAGAAGGAATGTGGGAGCGAGATGGCAAGTGTTAGAGAATGGGATAGATAGATATAGATAGACGGTCACTCACATGCTGAAATGTTCACAAATAATGCAGACCATTACATTAATGACTGCGGCAAAAAGTCTACAAAAAGCACCCAAAAAAAAAAAAAAAAAACACCACACCATGTCCAAAGAAGGAAGGAAAAAAAAATCGAAACATTATGAGGTCATTTTAATTATTTACGTCTATGTATATGTATTTGGGTGTGTATGAATGTGTGTGTGTGTGTGTGTGGCTAGCCTAGAAGCAGGCTCTACATTTGTATCCCAAACTTTATTATTTCTTATTTTTTCATTTTGGCTGCAAGTCAAGGTTAACATGGCTATATGATAACAAGAGAAGGACAAGACAGGAGCATACGAAAAAACAAAAAAAAGAACGAAAAAACAGAAAAGGAAATATGCTAGAAGGTAAAGGCTGGACAGGATAAAGAGAACTGAAGGATTCTGTTTGCTGAAAAGCTTTAAGACTGACCCAATTCTCTTCTATGTATGTATATGAAAACTTATTGAAATGTGGCTTTGGCTTCCTTCAATTGTGCGTGCTTGGAAATTTTGATTTACAGTGAAATGAAAATTTATCTACCAACCACCAGCCAACTCAGCCAACCCAGCCTGTCAGCTATTTGGCATCACTACATCATATTGAGCGCCCACTTAAATGCACTCATTGTCTTATCTTTTGAGAAAATAAAAGAAGAGAATAAGAGAATATAATATATATTTCTTAGCCAATTGCCATAAGATTCTAAAACAGCAAAACCCACATTGATGAAAATTTATGACTTTCATGTGGGTGAATATTATGTGGTGGTTGTTCTTTTCTCTTTTTGTTTTATTTTTTTTTTGTTGGCACGAATTCTATAATCAAACAATTTGTATCCCTAACATCGAATACATACAACAAAGACAGACAACATAAAGAAGAAAAAAAAAAAAAAAATACAAGAAATAAAAATAAATAAAATATAATAAAAAAAAATAGAATATAATTTACATCTTAGAACCAAGGACCGACTATGAAATATCCTTTTGCAAAAGTTCGACCATGATGCTTTAAAAGACGTTTATAAATTTATGAGAGGAGATGAGTCATGTTTGTATATATATGTTAGACGTATTAGCCGGAAACTAAACTAAACTGTTCAAAGATGAGCTTCAACAGAAGTTCTTCAAACTTGAAGCACCCGAAGCGAAATGGTTGTCTCTTTCTTCGGGAGAATGGATCACTGATCCGTAGAAGATGACTCAAAAGGAATGGAAAAACTGTTAAGAACAATGGTTTGAAAGAATAGAAAAGTATATTGATTTTCGGAGGAGAGTTTTGGGAATACAATAAAGCTATTTTTATATTCAAATTATCCCGTATTATTATTAGCAGCCTAATACCTATTCCAAGTTGTTGTGTATATGTATATCCAGACTATGAGTTAATTAGTGTTAAATACTCCTTTAGTAATGGCGATCTCACAAATGTACATCAATAGGAAAAAATACAAATTAGGGAAAGAAAATTGCTTTGCGATTTTCCTCGTCGTTTCGTTTTGTTTATCGCTTTTCAACTGGATGTTAATTGATCAGCCGAATGTGCTCTTTCACTCTTTAAGATTATAGGGTATGGCAATTCCTGGCCCAGGCATTTAACATTTCTTTTGTGTGTCTCAACTTGAATTGACTGTGACATTGGCCAATTTGTTGACAAAACTGAACAGAACACAACACAACACAAGCAAAACATACATTTTTGTGCAAATTTTTGCTGCGTACAAAACAAACAAATAAAATGAACAAGAAAAAAACAAAGAGCAAAACCTCCGAACAAGAACAAGCTCAAGGCTAAATGGCGAATCATTTTATTGTCTAGTGTCTACTTCTCTGATGATGATTGCCAAAACGTAACAAAAAACCAGAGGGCCGGGGCTAACTTCGACCGCGTCAAAGTTTGTATACCCTTGCAACTTTTATGGTAACTCTTTCCTTACCTATAGCCATCAAAGTGGAAAAATGTTTAAGCTAAAAAGGCTAATGTTTGCGAAAGAACGGCCAACAATCTTAGTATAGGAAAAAAGTAAGATATTGATCAAAGTCACTGTTTTCCACCGATCGTTCCTATGGGAGCTATATGATATAGTAACCCGATCTTTATCAAATTCGGCACAGTCATTAACAGATATATTAAACTAACAAATGTTTAATTTGAAAGCAATCGCGTCAAAAGTGACGAAGTTATTGACAAAAGTCACTGTTTTCGAAAGATCGTTCCTATGGGAGCTATATGATATAGACACCCGATCTTGATCAAATTTGGCACAGTCGTTTATATGTGTAATTAACTCACTAATATTAAATTTCATGACAATAGCTCAGAAAATAACGAAGTTATTAAGAAAAGTCACAGTTCGTGACTTTGCCTTTTGTATGGGAGCTATATGATATAGTGATCCGATCCGGCTGAATCCGAGATATACAACGCCTGCAGTATATACAAGCTTACATGCAAAATTTCAGCTCTGTAGCTCTTACGGTCTAGGAGGAGTTTGCGTTGATCCAGACGGACGGACGGACGGACGGACATGGCTATTTGAACTCGTCTCGTCATGCTGATCAAGAATATATATACTTTATATGGTCGGAAATGCTTCCTTCTATGCGTTGCACACTTCTGACCAAAATTAATATACCCTTTTTGCAAGGGTATAAAAAAACAAAATAAATAAATAAATAAAGAGAGAACTCTTGCCATAAAAAATACCAAGTTTCTGATTGAACCTCAGATTTCACAAGTAAATAGCTAGTAAGAAATTTGGTTTAGTAACCGCTTGTCAGAAAAGTTTTTAATATGACAGAGAAATGACTTTGGGTAAAAGCATTACCAAATGAATCACTTTAACTAAAATGTTGTCTTTATTTTAAGAATACCCACAAGTAGATAATGATGATGATGATGATGCTTGACAAGCTGCAAAGTCTAATTTCTTATCATTTAAGACCGTAAAGACGTAGAGCACATTTCAAATGAAATTTGCAGCTTAAAAACGAAAAAACTCTCAAAAGAGAGAAAGGGATGAGGAGAGAGAGAGAGAGAGAGAGAGAGAGAGAGAAAAGCAGAAAACAGAAAAACGAAGACACATTTTTTTATGCCATGCGGCTAATGAAGCTAAATTTATGGCCAAAAACATTATGAGAACATATAAACCCAGTTTGTGCACACATACTCATATTGCTGCGCATTTTATGGAGGACAACGCAAGAAGGAGCCAAAAAAAAAAAACAACATTCACACCGTCTAATGTATGCAGGAAGATAGGCAGAACAAGAAAAAAAGAGACAGATAGAACATTTTTGTACACGTTATAGAAAGGATTTGCCGCAGACTTTAAAGGATGAGAGACATTGAGTTGAGTGAGAGATAAAGTGTGAAAATTACTTTTGAATATATTTTTAATGGATTTTTGTTTTGCCTATTTGTTTTTGCTTTGTTTTTCTTTCTCGTATTTGGTAAGGGCTTTAAGTATTGAATTTAGCACTCAGCTTACGCTGATCCGTTACTAAACTTCATCAATTAACTTTTACCATAAATTTCATACACAATTAACCCGAATATTAAGTTAACCTACATTTATTATTATTTTTTTTCTTTCTTTCATTTCTCTGGATTCCTGTGG
The DNA here is from genome assembly GCF_018902025.1 of Drosophila willistoni. Lineage (NCBI taxonomy): Eukaryota > Metazoa > Arthropoda > Insecta > Diptera > Drosophilidae > Drosophila > Drosophila willistoni. The sequence goes on from NW_025814058.1 coordinate 1,412,019, forward strand.
GCTTTTCGTGCAAAGTTGACATCATTAGGAGCGAAAATCTTTGTGCAAAAGGACCCAAAAAAACCCAAAAAAAAAAAAAGTCTTCTGAGGGGAGGGTAGAGAAAAATTTGACTTTTGGGCAAGTTATTTCGTTTGTTTTCCTTATGTAACATAATCGACGACATTATTTCCCTAAAGAGAAATGCTAATGAAAAAGAAAAGCAAATGCGAGACCACAAAACAAGACGAAAATGACCTAAGTCATGACGATTTCGTATTAGTAAGTATTAAAGCGAGGAACGGAAATGCCAGAACATCCGGCCAAGCCTACGACCAAAATCCGTTGAGCCTGACACAACAAACAACAAAAACTACAAATGTTGCTAACAACAAAGGACAAATAAAAAAAAAAAAGAGAAAAAGAAAAATGAAACAGAACACAACAACAACAACAAAATAAAAAGAAACACTGAACTCGTTACTTCCCATACGAGATGAGAGCGTGAGTCACGCCAGACGGCATTTCATTGCCTTGAAACAGAAACCTTACCATTCGACGAAACGACCATTACTTCTTCCGTCCGAACTTGTCCGACTTGTCTGACTTGTCTTGGGTGAAGTGAAGTGGCGAGTGCAAGTGAATAATGACCATCTTGACTGCAGTCAAGCCGGGGCTACCTCCTCTCTCTCGCACTCTCCATCACTCGTTCTAGGACTCACAAGCAATCAGTGTCAGTGCCAGGGGCAAGAATAATAAAAAAAAAAAAACAACAAAAACAAAAAAAAAACGAAACCAAAAACGAAAACTCGAAATATCACAAGCCAAGTTTATTTGCAGGTATTTTCAAGTTGAGGAAGAAACAAGATATAGAGGGGAAATAAAGGTGGTGGCCTGGCAGATAGGTAGGCAGACAGGTAGGTAGGTACGTTAGCTTCTATATAGCCTGCCTGTTTCAGTTAGTTTACGGTGCGGCTCAGTGAAGCGTTAGGTCAAACAGAAATTGATTTGTTGTATTTGCACGAATGCCAATTTTTGTGATTTTTATTATTATTTTTTTTTTTCTGTTCACCAATCCATTGGCATTGCCATCCAGCTCTTTGCTTCTCATATCCACAAAATCCAGAGAATATTGAAATTCTGTTTCATATGCTGTCAAATCACGGAGCATCGAGCAGTGAATGGAAAACCAACCAAAAGGAAACCAATCCGTGCATTAACTTGGTGAAACGATTTCACAAATACCCTCTAGCAATTAGAATAAAACTGAAACCCAATAAACCAAAAAAAAAAAAAAATTGAAATATATCCACAAATTTTAATCCATTTATAATTGAAATCACTTGATTCTCATATTTGTCGTCCTTGCCATTCTTTCTAACCATTTATTTATCTAGGCAAATCTAAATTTGGTACTATTGCTAACCTATTGATTTTAACCATAAACTAGGCAAACCTCCTATTACGGTTTTTTTTTCAGAAAGGTTCAAGAAGAGAGAAGATTATGTATATTAAGATAGAAAATACCAATTTTGAAAGGAATTTCGCTTTACTTTTTAGGGCTTACTACTTTCATCAAAAGCTTTGTTTTCGTTATCTCTTCCGTTTGATTGAGTGAGTAGAATTAGATGCAGATTAGCAAAATTAGCGGTACGATTAATTTTGTTATCTTCTGGCAATCGATCCTTATTAGGTGCAACAGTAAAATTTCCTTGATATACCCCTAGGAATTGTTTAAATGTAAACAGGGTATTGAAATCTCTCTAGTAAATAACTTGAATATCAAATTCTTGCGCCCAAAACACATGACTCGGCGTCAAAAAACAAAAAAAAAATAGAGAGAGAGGTAAAAAAAAGGGGGGCAAAAACGAACTGTGAAAAACTTTCGCATTTCGCGCTCACATTATAAATTATGCAAAACTTTCATATAACAGAGTCAGGCATCACATGTCACAAGTTAAATGAGCTACCAGGAGGGCCTCACACTCTAATCACACTACTGCAAACAACTTTACCCCCTTTTTTTCTTGCTGTTTTTTTTTTTTTTTGTTTTTAGTTCATCATGAGGAAAATAAAAGAAAGTTTCGAGTGCATAAAAAATATACGATGAAAAGTAGCAGAGGGTGGGCGCTGCATTTTACAGCCACTTTGGCAGGCGACACATTGACGAAAGTTGAATGACAACGATTTATTGAAACACTCATACTTAAAGAAACAGTAGCGGGGCGGAGTGCGGGGGGAGGATAAAAAAAATTGAAACAGGGAGAACAAATCATTGAATATGGGCATATGTCAAAATAGAAGCAGAAAGTATGGGCAAGTGAAGGCGTGGCAGATACAGGTGTATATGTATACATTTTCAAGCTTACCACGTGGTAAATCCATGCCTTGCTTCTCAATACAAACAAATTTTCTGTGCACACATTTACATAGATTATTATGCAGAGCCTTCAACATCTTGCTCCGCCTAGTGGGCACCCTCAGACCCTCTGTCTTGGCCGCAATCACTCCAGCCGCCTCACCATTTCTCATGCTGTGCATACGAAAAATTTATATACAGACATATATGGTAATAACATAGTGCATACATACATACACACATACTTACATATATACATGTGTAGGGGATTTTCAAACATTTCCTTGGCACACACTTTGATGTCACACGTGCTGAGCTAAGACCAATTTCACAAGAATGCTTGGATTCATTTTTTCTCTTTCTCTCTATCCGCTCTTTTATGCTTCGAACTCCAACGAATGGTGTGAATTTAAAGCTTTGCCAACGTAAATATTCTATTACATTTTCATAACATTTTCACCGACAACATGTCGTATACTTCATATTTTTACATTGAAAAACTTTAAACTCACATTGATGGTTACTACTACTCTCAATCGGTCAACTTCTAAAGCAACTAAATCTTGTCAACACTGATAAGTTCATGATATTGCTTGGAGTATCTATTGATATACATATGCTTTCTTTTATTATTGCAATTTATCTACTTGTTTATCTATTTTCCATTTTTATCCGAAATTTCGATTTGCTTAATATTTGCTACAAACAATGTTTTAAAGACTGCTCAATTATTATGTATATTTCATATGGAGTATTTACTGGTTTGCTACCTTTTAACTTAACCAGAAAAGAATGTAAACATTTTCATCTGACTAATTGCTTCAATTGCTTGCTAAGGCTCTGAAGTAAGCCAAGTTTCGTAAGAAAATATACCACTTAACGGATATTAAACGCAAGAGATCATAGTAAAATATTACTAGATTCAAGATATTAAACATATATGTAAGACCAATTCACTGCAATTGAAACTAATGAAAAATGTACACTGTTTATTTCATCCCCTTTGCTGACAAACTTGCCCTCATGTCGTATACGTAATATTTGATATAGAAGCATTTTTATCGCATATACACACATATGTACATAGATTGTCCACTTTAATATGCGTTTTGATTATGAACAGAGTACACATATTACCTGGTGGCCCTGCGCACATAAATTTTCACCTCATCCCTGCCGTCTGCTATGGCATGTCCTGCAATGTCCACATATCCCTAAAACCCTCAACGCCCAACCAAAAGTTCAATCAAACAACTTAATAACTTCCGCCTTAACCCACAAAATTAACCATAATTTTCTACCCAAAAGACCCAACTAAACTGACCTATTAGCCTCCTCCACTGGATTAGAAGACCAAACACAGAATGAAACATAGATAAAGGAGAGATTTTGGCAGGGTGAGGAGATATGGTAATTTTAGCGCTTGTCTCGCAAAAAAAAAAAAAAAGAAAGCAAAACTGGAGTAAAAGTGACTCAAGAGGTGGGAGACCGAGGGAGACAGGTGGTGTGGCATAGAATGAGAAATAAAATAAGCCAGAGCACATGTCACATTTGCCACATGAGTTGGCGTTGCTCATTTATCATGCAGCCTGTCCAGCAGGTTCAAGGCAATGCTACAACAATATGAGCTTCGTTTTGCACCCAAAAAAAAAAAAGCTAATTGTAGCCCAAAGGCAAACTTTAATTATAAAGCCAAGTAGTATCTGAGGGGGTGAATGGTTAGGCTGGTTGGGTTGAATGAGAAGGAACTCGATTTCGAGGGCCATTTTCTGTGTATCACAATGCAATATTTATTAAGGCGCGTGTGTATGGTGACCATGTGGTGACCTCTATATATGTATGTGTGTGTGTGTGTGCATGTGTGTATATGTATTGGTATATGTACAAATATATATATATATAAATGTATGTATATGTACCTATGTATACCTAGTTGGGTATTATATGTCGCCTGACTAAATTTAGATATGCAAATCGATAAAAAGAGAGAAAACCCTGTATGGCACGCACGCATTTTTAGTGCCCAAGTCAAAGTCGGAGCCGGGAGCTGGAAGTAAAGTTGGAGTTGGCTCTGACTATGTTGACGGCATTTGTGTCTAAAGGTCGCGCTTTTGTTATAATTGAGTAAAAGGATAGATAAAACACAAAAGCGATTTGTTTCTGGCTGGCATGAGAAATAGATGGAAACTAATGCTTTTGATTTTAGATATGCGTTCTTAGTCAAAGGAGGAAATGCCAAGTCATTTGTTTGTACAAATCTAAATATAGCTTGAACTAAATTTGAAATGTTGAAAAGCAGAAAAATTGAATGGAAACAGAGTTGGTTTTATGCACGTTTTTCATAGGCCAATAATAGACTTTAATAATCCTCAAAGGGAGTCAAAGTACTTCATCAAGAACAGATAATGGTTTTGGATAATGTGAGAGCTCTTCACAAATATCATAATTTAATTAAAAATTCTTTTAAAGTTCATTTACCAATTACATACAGCTAAAAATTAGGCCTTAAAATCTGTAATATGCTCAAGTGGCTGGCATTTGCCATTAAAGACTAACAGCTGTTGGCCATACTAGTGTTTACCTTTAATTATAATGCGTGAGACTCTGGCAGCTTTGCCATCTTAATTATAATTATAGACCTGTTTCAATATTAAACGTTTCATGCATATGAAGAAGATGGTCCGATAGGCCGCCGATGGCTGACACTATGGAGGCATTGTGGGAACTTAAACTTTTGTTTGCCAAGTCTGACTAATTGAGCCATGCATACGAATACATGCATACATACATATGCATGTACATGGCCTATGAGGGTCACTATATCCATATCGTTCTCATCCACTGGCTCTGTCTGTGGAATATTTATGAGCCTATATTGATTAAATAATTAGTTAGTATATGCCAGTTATATAAGGCAAAACAAAAATTTATGCCAAAGCAGATATAAATTTGCCTTTTTTCTCCCCCCTCCTTCTGTTTATGAGTTTGCAATATAAATAAAAAAAAAAAAAAATACTAGAAAAACTAGGAGAAAAACTGCAATATACCAATGGAAAGCGAACAAAAATTAGAGCATAGAGTTGTGTAGAAGAGCTTAATTAATTATTTAAATGTAGCTTGTTAACACTAACAACAAACTGAAAGAAAACAGAAGCTACAGACTGGAGTGGAAACCTCCTGAAGGGGCATTTCATAGAAAATAGGGTTAAGTTGTGATGAAGGGAGAAGATATGTAAGTCATAGAAAAAATCTCAAACTACGACGAAAAAAAAAGAGAGAAACCAAAAAAAAAAAGAGTAGAGGATGAAAAACGAAATTGGAGTTATACAAACAGACAAAGTAGAGCAGACAAAGTAAATGAAAAGGGGTGCAAAATGAGAGCAAAATAAAAGAGCAGAGTAAAGAAAACACAACTTCATTTTGTTCCCCCCCATTTGATGTATCAGATTTTTGCCGTTTCTTAATTAGTTAGTTAGTTTTAGCATTTCATTTACACTCAGTTGACTCGCCATGCTAATCTATGACTTTAACTGTCGAAAACATATTGACAATATTTACTAATTAGTTATTTTATTTGTTTTGTTTTTTGTCAAATTTAATAAATTAAAAAGTACGATAAAAGTTCGTTCGTTTCCTTATTTGAAAACTCAGTTAGATGACAATTTATCATTTCATCGCAATTGCAAGTGCAATTGCTAAAAAGTTTTGTCTTTCATTCGTTGATGAAATATTTTACAGAAAATTTAAATTAGTTTTAAAGTTTAATACTATTAGTTAATATAACTGAAGGCGGGTTCTCACTCACTTAGTATAAACCTTAATAACTAACTGCATAATCAACAATCAGTGTTGAATATTGGATATCAATTTAGTGGACTAATTTTCTTATGATTAGAAGAATAAGCAATAGAGAATCCCATTTTTCCAAGGATAAGTCTTTCAATTAGTTTTTTAATCATTTACTATTAATGTAAATAATCGTATTATTTGGACTTAAGGTTTTTGATATCTGCAAATTTGATTCTATTTAATGCATTTGTGAAATTTTATTTATTTATGACTTAAATTTGAATATATGCATCTAGCAAATATAATATAATTAAATATGTTTGCACTTTGGATTTCAGCTCAAAAAATGCACATCTCCTTGAGGATAATCACAATAAATAGAAGAACTTTGTGGTGGCAAAATAAAAAGAAAAATCACAAAAAATTTCTACTTATTCGAAGTTTCCGTTTTTCTTTTTTGCTTTTCCCCGTACTTTTTTCGACACGTAGAGCGTGCAAATAGCAAAGTTAATTAGTTTTATGCACAACCTTTGTTTGCACACAAAAAATTAAAAAAAAAAAGCAAAGAAAAATGTGCCACAAACACACAGAAACTTTCGACATTTCCGTGCAAGGACATGCGTGACGTCGCGTTTTTTCTCTCAATTTTTTTGGTGGGTTTTTTTTTTTTTTTTTGTTATTGTTGCTCCGTTACTGGTGGCTCGTCTGCAGTTTAGCAAAAAAATAGAAAAAGGTATTAAGTGAAAAAAAGAAAAAACAAAAAATTCATACATAGAAAATAAAAGCCAGTTGAATTAGCATTTTAATGCCTTCGAGATTGTAAGCAATTTAAATCATAAAAAAAAAATGGCTAATAATTTTTAATGCCCTCCTGGTGTTTGAAATACTATAATTAGATGACCAATTATGGCAGTGAAAATGCCCCAAAAAGAGAATCATAACGTAAAGAAATGCCTCATACACACATATACGGCGTATACGTAATAAGCGCTATAGGCCTCTTAGTCACGCGTCTGCATCTCAGAAACCGGTGGGGTGGGCGCTAAAAAAAAAAAAAATAATAAACCGATACAGAACACAAGTGTGAGAGAAACAGAGATAGTGACGTGGAGAAAGAGAACGAAAAAAAAAGTAAAATAATAACATGTAGAAAAAACGTGTCATCCAAGCGATTATCCTTGCGTGTTCAGGGATTAATTTTAATAGTTGAAATGACGCACGATTTCATCTAATACATGAGACAAGTTTTTGTTTTTTACCTTTTGGATTTTGTTTGGTTACCTGAAACATGAAGAAAGTAGGTCAACCAAAGCATCTAGTCAGATATGACATGGAAATCGGACTGAAGACGTGAATCAGCTCAAAAGTATGCTATAAAAATGCACGTGGAAACTCAGTTGGCATATACTATTTCCTTTCCATAAAACTCATGGTACACTCGTATATAAAGTTTTCATTTCATGCCATAAGCGATTTATTTACTCACACATGGGAATCAAAGTTATTCATCTTTTGCCCTAGTGTACAGAGGGTCGAAAATGAATTTTTTTACTGTTACCTATTAAGACTGAGAAAAGCTATATCAACTTGGACTTGCGAAAAATACAAATGAAGAAGAAAGCATTTCTGTCTCGGTTATTCAAGCATTAAAAGTATCATTGAAATTGGTTAAATTTTTACTAGGATTTATATATGTTTATCCCATTGTTTGATCGATTTGCACTCTCAAAGATTTCATATCAAATATGTAGTGGTATTTCCATAAAGTCAGGAGAATCACTGGTGTTTATCGGTATTTACTGAAATTACATTCTTGATAATCAACCAAAAATTTTATTGTTTTTCTCTGGCGACCACAGGCAATCATCATCATCAGGAACATGATTGAACTGGACAGTTCTTTATACCATTTCATTACAATAAATGATTTTTGCTCCCCCCCAAACTCTTTGCACGTTCACAATCTGATTGAATTTTAATTAAAATTCACATAAAAAAAAAAAAAACAAACAAATAATAAAGAAGGAGATGGAGTAAAGAACCAACCCAAATTGACCAGAAGGCCGTCAAACCGTTTTTCGTAATAAAGTCAACTTGGTTCATTACCATGTATGGTAATGAAATGTACAATACGAATCGTACGAATTGAATGCTTCTACATATGTATGTATATCCACATGTATTTCCGCATAGTAAAGCAATTAATACACAATGTGTATATCAATTAAAGACCTCTCGTTGTCTCTTACTGCGTGTCTGTGTGTCAAAATGTTTTACATAATAATAATAATTAAAAATAATTATATTTAATTTCTGTATGAAATGAATTTAAATTAAATATCAATACAATAAGCTCCTTAGGCAAAGAGGAAACAAGCAAATCAATGAATCAATCAATCAATCAATCAATCGAAAATTGCTTGCCAATTACATACATATGTGTTCAATAGCTTTTAACGTGTTCACTTCTTTCATTAGTTTCATTAGTTCTAAGCCAGGCAATAATTGTCTAGAGACTCTCACCAAGTTTTGTCTCTCTCTCTTTGTCTTTTTCCCTTTTCTATCATTCCTTTGTGAAAATATTTGTCCCAAGACGCAAAGTGTCTCAGTGCTGAAAAGTATGCAACAGACAAAAGCTCATTAAGAACTCAGAAGCACGCACACAGAGACAAGCTCAAACTCCTGCCGCCCTATAAGCCGCATCATAGTCGTTGTCGTTGTCATCGTTGTCATCGTCCTTTGTTAAGTGATTTCCATCATTTGCGCCTTTCATTTTTGCGCTTTGGGCGTAGCAGACACACACACACACACACACACACATGCTCTAAGCACACCCCTTCCCAGAGGGAACAAACGAGATAGAGAACGAGAAGAGGCAAAGTGGGTTCAGATGGAGGTTTAGGTGAAGGATAGGCGGCTACATCATCTGTTCAATTTGGCCTAAAAGCCCCATCCTTCTGTTGTTCTGTTGTGTTGTGTCTGTGGCTTTGTTTTTGTTGTGTGTGTGTGTGTGTGTATATGTATGTGAGTTTGCGTATGAGTTTAGGAGGTTAGAGGTTCGGTGGGTGAAGCGCCACTCTAGAGACTGACAAGTGCAAAAATATGCGGGCTGGCTTGGATAATAATTGGTTTTTCCTTTAATTGTCTTTTATCTTTTCTTCTTAATTTACCACTCGTTTTAGAGACGTTTCAGAGTGAGGAACAAATTGCATTGAACTGGCCAGTAGTATACAATTTGCCAAGCAGACAAAGTATGAAATGGAAAAAACGTGAAAAAAATATATATATTTTGTAGAATGCCTGCACTCGAAATGTAGAGAAAGACTAAACGAGAGCTTTGATAAAGTTGAGGTAACCACAAAAAAACACACACACACCCACACACACACACACACAGACAGGCAGAGACCGGGACAGTGAAATGTAAAGCACTAACAAGCATATGCACACCCACTTATTGTGTATGTGTGAGTAAGTGTATTTGTATGGCCAGAGTCTTAGAAAAGTTTTGTGTGTTTAATTTCCGGATGCTTTAATACAAGCTCACTCAGGCATGCACCTCATTCTCCTACCCACCCTCTCTGTCTTTCTCTCTGCGGTCTAAGAGACTTAGCCAAGAAGCAAAAAGGAACTGCGTATTGTATCGCTGGCCAAGCCAAGGCAAAGCAAACTCTCGGCTCATGACCCGCAGATTTGTGGTTTGCATAGGCAAAATATTTATATAGCAATTAAATAACCTCAAAATAGTATATTCACTTACATACATACATAGATAACATAGATAAATATATAATGTACAATCGTACTTACTTATGTATGTTTGTTAGGATTTGAGGTACATTTGACTAGTCAAGCGAAACCAAACTCCAGTTGTTTAAATAGAATTGAATAGAAAAAGAATCAATCTCTATCAATCTCTTAATGTGCGTGAGTAATTACGTTTGCATTTGTGTTATCGTGTGTTGCAAATTTACTTTAACCAAGGTTTCTCTTTTTACTAACAAATAGGTTTACTCTAAAAATGTATTCATTTCACTAAGATCGCCTGATCTTAACGCTTACTAAATGAGTGAATATATGTACAATATGGACGAAACCATAATGAGTAAGACATTGAAGCTGGTTAGAGCAATAAAGATGAGCAGCTTTGGGCACTGTTTATTGGCTGTCAATCTGCTTTCGTCTTTGGTTTCTCTCGGAAGATGTCGTTTCCATTGATGGGTTAGACTGAAGCAATGCCTAATGCGAAAATCGTTGTCAAAACAAATAAAAATAAGTGGGTAGATAAAGAAGGAAGCAACAAATAAACAAGATAAACATAAACATAGCAAGAAGCCAGCAAATATGTTAAGACAAAAGACAAGAAAACGACGACAAGTTCTCCAAGCACATAATGAGCATAATGGGCGTGTTAAGAGGGGGCGTGTGTTAAATGTGTGTCTCCTTTCCCTCATCCTTCTTCTCTCGCCTACACATAAGAGCGTCCTCTTATGTGTCTGTGTGTGCACGAGTTAGTGTTTTACATACAGTCAGAAATTGCTACAGGGTAAGGGGAACTAAGGATATACAGTTGCATCTAATGTTGTTGGTTCTCTGTTTTCTATGTTTTTTTTTTTTTGTTTGCTTCTCGTATGCACTTTTTCTAAAACGAGGGCGAACATTAATGTTGCTGTTGCACGTTCTTCTTGTTGCCCCACAACCATTTAAACTAATCTTGAGGCAGTTTATTTATACATCTCAAGGGTCGTTTGTCCTAACAATGCATGTTGCCTTTATACTCACACACACACGCACACACATACACCTAGAAACCGACGCATACATGTAAAGGTTGGGAGGATAAGCTCAGGTAAACGGGGAACTAAAGCCAATCTCCCTTATGTCCTCTAAATATATAGGGCAATAGTTGAGGCAGCAAAATTTGTGGGGTAAAGTGCATACACAAAAACACACACAGATATACATAAATATATCAAAATTAAAGTTAAAGCAAGACTTGATGAATTCTACCATGGGAATTGAATATCTAAATTTATAAATTCAGTTATACTTTGTCTATTATCATTTCCGTGATAGTTTTGTTTAAACTTTAAAGCTTTAAAATTATATATTTAAAACTAAGTTTAATTTCAGTAATTTGATAGTATGTAATATTATTTTTTGGGCTTACTTTCCAAGAAGCCTTTTTAAGCAAATGACAATAATAGGGACTTCAATAATTGGGCATTTTCTTTATATACTACTTCGATATTCTTTAGAATATTATAATAATATTTGGGTCTGGGACTTATGGTACTATTTTAATAGATAGAATCAATAATTGGAGTTGACCATGGACTGATTTTTTAAGAAGCTCATCTGATGGCCTTCGAGACACACCATGAACTGCAGAAAGTCAACCTTTGTATATAGATTAGTTGTATTTTATCTTATTATTTTGTTGTTTTATTTTTTTTCTGCTCCAACAGCTTCCGTTCTCACTTGATGTTGTTCAGTAAATCTCTCCATAACTTGCTTAAAAAAGGGGGGAATCTCAGCATGTGGGACACAGAGAATGAAATGACAGACAGTTGGTCGAATTCCCCCAAAACGAAAAAACACAAATACATACCCAGGGACGCACATACATATGTACATATATACGTATGTATGCAAGAGAAAGCGTGAGAGAGAGAGAGAAATGTCAAAAAAAATGTCAATTTATTATGCTTGAAATCAGCGCAGAGGACACCCAAACACGCAGCGGAACACGCGTGACCAGCAGCATAAGCCCGAAACCCACAATGCCCCACCTATCGACCATATATGGCTGCTCATCTATAGTCTCTCCTGACCATTCTCCCTCTCCTCCTGTCACTGTGTATAAATACTTTTTAATCTGAATTATTACAGTGTGGAAGTTTTTTCTCTTTTTTTTTGTTATTATTATAATTTATTCACATAAATTTTCCATGATGCATGGCATTTAAGTGGCTGTGACAGGACCAATCCTTCTCTCTCGCTCCCACAAACCCAAGAAGCAAAAAAAAAATGATATTTCTGATGTAACAACATTTTGGCAATAGGTTAATATTTAAATCTACAAAATCTCATGGTTTTGGAGTATTCAAAAATCGTTTAATTACTCGCAATAATCAATACATGTGTATAAAAGGTTGTTATATAATATTTATAAGCAATTTGGCGTGTGCCTACAGGGTGTCCCAGTGTAGAGCAACAATATGTAAGCTTGATTTATCTAATATTTTCCCCACGCGGTAAATTGGCTTATATGTATGTACCTATTTATTAATTATTATTATTCACATACATAATTTAAAAGAACATATTATTCCTCGGCAATTTTAGTTTTGCCTTACTCAAAATTTCTATTTCTATTAGTTTCTTGATTGAAAAATGAACTCAAGAGTTCAATTATCAAGAAAATCGCAGCGGAACCGAACCCTGTATATTTGTTTAAATGTATGCGTACGCGTGTATGTGACAGATTTCCAATTCACTTTTAGCTGTGGCCAGCCATTAACTTAACCACAATTTAATTTATGCAAAAAGTATCAAATATGCAAGCAAAGTAAATGGGTAATAAAAATTCTGAAAAACTGGCAATAAAAGACGATGAATTTAAGAAATTTGAATGTGTTGGCATTATAACATTTTGAGCTAATTTATCTTCTATTTAATTGCACGTAAATTAAACACACCTCTAAGTTACACACACACACTAGCACACACCCGTTTTGACAGTTTGTGGTGCAAACATTTGCACAAAGTTTACACAGAGATGACAAAGTGCAAATGTGCAGAATGTTAGATAGGAACTGGGTGGAAAATGGGTTTTAGGTATCACCTAGTGAGTGCAGGATCACATGCTGTTTACACTAAATTGTCATACACCAATACACATTCACCCAGGCAGGCACACAGGACCAGTCACAGTTGTTGCTGTCAGCTCAATGACAAAAGCCAAACAGAAGAAAAGTCAAACACTCAGACCCTCAGACCCCACACTAGCCCAAAATGATGCAGTGCCTCATGGTTGGCATGTAAGCTGTAAATGAGAATAAAGCTATCGCAATGAATTGTTCTTATTTAACCTAAATGTGAAAAATATTTGAGAAATATTACAAAGTATGTAACTGGCACAAAAAAGAAGAAGAAGAAAAGGAAAGTCAAATGTTTTTACTCTTCCAACATTTATGCATCAAAAAGTACAAAATTGAAATTCCAAGCAATGTAAGCAAATACCTCGAAAACTCTTTAGCAGCTGTGTCATTTCTGGTCAAAAAATACCAAAACATATGCAAAGAAATTCCTTTTATTAGAAATATTACTCTTTTTTTCTGTTCTTTTGTAAAAGTTATTATTGTATTAGTTTCCTTTATGCAATTAACACAACTTTTGAATATTTAATTGTATTTTATTTATTATCAATGCTTTTCACCAGTTGCTCTTAATAAAATTTTTTAAAACTAAAGACAAATAGGGAGAGGGGAATCTATTGGAATTTTCTAACAGGTCGTCGATGTCATTGCTTGTTCCACTTTCCAGCACATAGAAAGCATTCCGCCGGCCGTAAGCTGATGTTAAGCCTAAACGGCTTAATGTACTCTGCAACTGAAGTGGTTTGCCATTATTGAGTATTCTGTGTATGTGTGTAAGTGTGTGTGTGTGTGTGTATTTCCGTCAATCTAATTGAAATGCGAATGAACTGCACTCACTACCTATCTCCTATGACTATCTCTGTCACTACCTCTATCTCTATCTGTATCTCTGACTATATCTTCAGCTACCACAACCCTTTATCGTCTGTTCTCGACTCTCAACACGTGCATTCCGCATGCTTTTATCGAGTTATTTAATTAGGTCCGACTGCATGCGGAGTTCTGAGTGCCAAGTGCCAAGTGGCAAGTGCTGAGTGCTCCATTGTTCTGGCATACAGACATCAGAATCAATACTATTACACGAAATCACCACCCAACCCAACTTCCAATACTTTTCTCTTATACAAAATACCAAATTGTCTTTTGCATTCATCGACAAATTTAGGTCAAGTGCCCATATTAATAAGTTCTTATGCAACAGATTATAAACTCATAAAGGTTCGACACGAGAGCAAGGGAAAAGAGAATACTGCCAGTAAATGAGAGTCAAGGATATTCCATTATGCCATCAACTAGTTATACACCCATTAGACAAAATTAAATCATACTCATTCGAAGAATAGTCTCAAAATTAACCTCTTTCTACTACCCTAGAATCAGATTTAACTCCTCGAATTTTTTTTTTTTTGCTTTTTTTAGGCTATTAAATATTTATCCAATATATTGTATAGCTGTCATCATCAGATTCCGCATCTCTTAGTTAAGTAATGCAATGTGGTTTATATCGGCCCATGCCGAAGTTTGTACACCCTTGCAAGAGATATGTAAATCTGTTAGTTACCAAGTTTATTGATAATCACATAAAAAATAATAAAGTTTATTAACCATTTTATAGAGTCATTATCACATTGGCCCAAAGAAAAACGCAGATGTATTCCTTTTTAAAAATCGAACTCTAGACCATATATTCCTCGATTTGATCCTGCTGAATCCAACATATACAACGTACAATATATAGAAAACTGACACTCAAAATTGTATGCTCTCAATTAATATGTTGAACACTTTCAACGATAATGAATGTACCCATTTAGCAGAAGTATATTAAATGTCAATGGGTTTTAATCAACCGTTTTTATATTCTTACTATTTTTTTGCTATTGAGTTTTTGTTCGCCAAACTCTGGCGCCAATAGCTAAATAACTGACAAAAATAAATCGATATAATGTTGTTGTCATTGTGTCATTGTGGTTTATTGTTGACAAACTTTTGTCTGTGTTCTGTGGTCTTGTCAGTTTTAATAGCAAATTAAAATATTTTTAAAGGTCGCCCATGCGAAAGGCAAAGTACAGTCTGACATGGACTGTATTTATGGCAAGGGATATGGTATCCAACCAGCTTGGACACAAATAAAACCGATCGAGTCGGGTTGAAAGAGAAACTAGAAACTCTTTATAGAGAAACTAGAAGACATAACGCTAAAAACTTTTCAAGAAGTGATTTCCTTAATTCCTATAGCAGTAGGTCTTATTGTTAGTTCTTTTTGTATTTGACCTGTCAATTTAATGCTGGGAATTTTCCAAAAATGAAACTATTTGCAAACATATAGATATGCATTTGTGTTTTATGAATCTCATTCAGGCAATTGGCAAAGTTTGGCATTTATTTCCTTTGCATTTTGTTGTTAGTTTTTGTTGGATATAACTAGGCATATTTAGTTTCTGATTTGCATGGCGAAAACCAGCGAAACCATGCCACCCACAAAAACAATTCAAACTTAACAGCTTCTTTAACCATAGTTGTGTGCCACAAAGCCGCTCCACACTACCGCTCCTACCTCCTACTGATAACTTTACCATGAGTTTCTTCGTCTCTGTTGCGATAAAAACCACAAAAACGCTCACACTCATATGGGTAAAATCTAACCACATATATACAAACATACACTCACACGCACACATATATACATATACATATGTATGTAGACATATTTGGAGCGGCACAGACGGATGGAGCCACCTACAGACCAAACCATCCAGTGGCTGCTCAGTGGCTTTTGCCAGCAACTTTATTCTATACGTTTCTTCATTATACATTTATTCGATTTTTACGTGACTTAGGCTATAAAGCACAAAAATAACCAACAAAGAAATGAGGCAGAGGCAGCAAGAAGGAGACACAGATAGATAGATCGGAAGCGAGAGAGAGAGAGAGGGAAAGGAAAGAGGAGCTAAAGGAATAGGCCATGTAAATGGTGTTCATATACAAATTGGTACGAATATGTTCTAAACGTGTAACAAGAGCTTAGAGTTCCCTTCCACACTTTCTTGCCTCTTCTCAAACTGTATTTCTCTCTTCTTCTTCTTTCTCTATCTCTGTCACTCTTTTTGCTCCTTTTTCATATTCGTCTACATGTGCCTGGGACAATTATTGACCTCAATCTATTTTAAACGCTTGTACAACATTTTTACCCACAAAATGTCAATTCACTTGACTGCCACGCCTGTCGTGTCCTTACTCTTTTTCTTCCCCCAACCCCATTTCACACAGTCATGTTTCAAAAAATAACACGAAAGTTTTACAGCGAAAGAGAAAAAAAAGTTTTCGGCCTGATTATGGCGTAAACCACCACAAAACATAACACACAAAGAACAAATATTACAAAAAAAAAAAAAAAAAGAAAAAGAAAAACTGAATACGAACTAGAAACCACAACTGACCAGAGATCAGTCTATTCATTGCCCTTCCTTCTCCCTCCTGATATCCTTTATCCTTTCCGGTTGCATAAATTTCACAGCAAAACCGCGCGACAGCAACTTTTTGGTCCAAGTTAAGCCCGGTTGCCCTCTGCCAGTCTCCCATCTCCATCTCCATCTCATCCGACACCGCCTCCTTCTCTATCCGCTGCTCGTATCTTCATTCTTGTCCTGGTGGCAGGAAACGGCGCCAACTGACAGCCTATCCGACAACTAACCCTAACTGGGTTCCCTCCATTCTAAACCTTCACATCCCCTGCCACTCGCCACTTCTAGGCTAGTTTGTTGTGCATTTCATTTTCCGAACTTTTCATATTTTATTGTGGCAACTTTTCTCTTGTCTATTTTTTTATTGTATGCTTCTTGTTGGTCTTCTCTCTTTTTTTTTGCCTCTCCCCCCTTGCTACCCTTGGCTGACTTTTCCAGTCAATTTAATAATTTGCTGTTGCTGCTTCATACCAAATTAGTTGGTGTTGCGGTTGATTTGTTGTTTAACACACATAAATATGGAAAAAAAAACTCAAGAGGAAATTGAAAAAATGCAAAATAATTTACATAGTTTTAGCTTAATTGAGTTATAGCGGACACACACACACACACACACACTGCGTATACGTAATACGCTATCACGTTTAAGGGTTTAGATTAAATTTTAATTGGCCCAGTTTTGGGTCAAATGGTTTAAATCACATAATTGAAAATTCCATTTAATTTTATTAAAATTATCAAAATTTTCAAAATGAAATGTTTATTGGGACAGCTCACAGCGTGCGTAAACTGTGACATGAGATTTTACCTGAAATTTATATCTCGAAATATTAGTTATTGACTTTCTCTCTGCTCAAGATAGTCAAGTTTGGTTTGAATTAAAGTATTTAAAAGCGTGTATAAAAACAGCTTGTGGTAAAAACATATTAAGCTTAGTGAAAGTTCTTTTAAAAAGTTATTCAACAAGGAACTTTTCCTATTGAAAAAACTTGTGGGTATTTTTTTCTTTTAATAATCTACTTATATAATATTTAAAACGTCTTAACTAAAAACGCATTTCAACTAAATCGCGTATCAAGTGTATTATTGATTTCGTCAAAGCCGATTAACAATCAAAACAAAACAAAAACAAAAACCAACTAGAAGGAAACGTGCGTAATCAAACATCCTTTTATTAAATTATCACACTAACTAAAAATGTTTACTTGATATGCATCTATATACATACTATTAAATGGACAAGGAAATTGAATTTCTGTGGTTCGTTGGACAAAAAAAAAAAATTCACAACGTATGGCATCAAAAGAACACAAACCAAAAAAACCGAAAACTTAACTTAAATCGTCCCAAAAAGGAATGAAATAAAATGAAAATTGCATTCTTGGTTTCATACAAACCGACAACAGGCAAAAGTAAGAGACAAGTCTCCGACATGCAAGCGCCACTAAAAATAGCAACAATAGCAATAGCAACAGCAAATGAAGTAAGTAAGTCGTCTCGCCGACTTTGGTATACCATACACCAGTAAAGCAAATATTTCAAGCATTTTCACATGCCTCTTAAAGCATATCTTAGTATATCGCTCACTCAATCATACGAGCACCCTAGCGCCCCCACCAGCCAACGGCCAACTCCGGCCTTATGGAAAAACGTTTATATGCATAACTCGACTGTTTTTTATCCGATTTTGATCAAATTTGGTATTTTGATAGATATTAGTATTAAATTTAAGTGTGCCAAATTTGATTGGATGAGGTAAAAAAATACGGGAGATAATCAAGTTTTTCAAATTACGGGGGCGGAAAAGGGCGTGGCAAAATTTTTATACATACAAAATGTGTGCATTTACTAAGCGAATATACATACCAAATATGGTGTCTCTAGCTGGAATAGTTTTTGAGATAAACGCTTTTTTTAAATTGCGGGGGCGGGAAGGGGCGTGGCAAAAATTTGAAATAAACTTGATCACTCTACATACTACACTAGTCTACATAAAAAATTTGGTGGCTCTAGCTCTTATAGTCTCCGAGATCTAGGTGTTCATACGGACAGACGGACAGACGGACAGACGGACGGACGGACGGACGGACGGACAGACGGACATGGCTAGATCGACTCGGTTGTTGATCCTGATCAAGAATATATATACTTTGTGGGGTCGGAGATGCTTCCTTCTGCCTGTTACATACATTTTGGCGACTTTAATATACCATTTCACCCTATGGATGTATGGTATAAAAACGCAATAATAGAAGTATTGTATCCTAAGTGACAATGCCAACAATATGATACTCTATACCAAGTAAAATATAATTTTTGTTGAACCTCCATATCTTTCAAGCAGCCAAGCCTTTATTAAAGATCAACCATTTGGTGGAAATTAAGACTTTAACATGGTTTATTTGCTTGTTTTCTTAAATAGTCCCCAATAATCCCCAATGTATTCATTGATCCCCCAGAAATGATTTATACATTTTTGATTGAAATTGGTAAAAAATTGAAAATTTAAACTAATAGTTTATACTTATTCTTCTTCTTAAACACTTCAATAAGCCTTTTAACCACAGCAAATTTTGCAGGGTATTAAAATGCTTTGACAGATTGAGTGACTGACGACAGTTTAGGTTGTTTTTATGCTCTCTCTTTTTTTTTTTTTTGTCAGACTGACTTTTGGGACCATGACTATAGTGGGAAGGAAGCCAGTATATATCTATCTATCTCTTGTTGCTCTTGTTATTGTTGCTGTTATTGTAGTTGTTGAAGTCATTGCTTTAGCCTGTTCTTGTCGTTTAACACGCAGCGGGGCGTGGCTAGTGGATGATGTTGAAGGGGTTCGACGGGTATGTGGGAACGGGACGTGGGCCCTGCCATACCGTTTTTGTGGTGTGGCTTGTGTTTTGTATCAACTTTCCCAATATTACCACATCAATCAACATCCACAGCGCGAAGCAAAAAGTCATTGCCAAAGAAGTTTTTCGTTTTTAATGACTGTCAAGTGGGTAATGACAGATTTTCGGTTTCAGATTGGGTGCGAAAGGGGTTAAAAATAAAAAACAAAAAGCAAAAAAACCAAAACGAAATTAGTTTTTCTTTTGTTGTTTGTAAATTAAACTTTCTCTTGGTTATTGATTGAAAATCAAATTGAGGGCAAATACTATTTGAAATAGTTGAATTTCAATAAACAAGTTTTAGTAAAGTTTCAAAGCTGAGCAACGAAAGTGATTGATTTTTAAATTTCTAATTCACTATTGAATGTAAGTTTAATTGAGGAATAGGACAGACTAACTAGATTCTCAGATGAAATAGGTCAATGTAAAATAGTTTAGGAACATTCTATTGCTCTTTAAACCTTATGTACTCTACAAAATCCAAAAATTAAATTCGAAAAAGTAGTGAGAGTTCAAGATATATAGATTAATCTGCTTTATTTTTGATTTATATATCTTCTGTCTAGATGAATTTCCTTAAAAGTTTTATATTCAATTTATTTATTTACAAGAGAAAAAGAAAACACATATTTTTCTACAAATATGTGAACGTGTGTGCTCTGAAAAGTATGCTATAGCATTTTAAAATGTATATTTCATCTATTCTTTTCTTGTTGTTGCAGTTCTTGTAACATGGGCTGCGCCTTTGAAGCAGCCAAAAGTATACAGCAAAGGACAAAAAAACAGCAGCAGCAAGAACAACAACAAAAGCAAAATCAATGCGGTGCCACAAGAGTAACAAGAACAACAGCGATAACAACAATAACAAGAACAACATCAAGAACAACAACAACAACAACAACCACAAAGCCAGCTGAGGACATCAAAATCAAGGATAACTATCAACAAAATCATAAAACAGCAAGAGAAACCGAAACAGAAACAGCAAACGATAGCAAACATCTAAAAGCAAGAGCTCAAGTGCTTTTAACGACACAACAACAAGAAGAACAAAAGCAACAACAACAACAACAACAACAACCAGAACAGCAACACCCAGCAACACAGCAACAACCGAGCCGCAGTCAAGTGGTTTACAACAAGGACAAAGACGAGAACAAAGAGGACGAGTTGGCAGGGCGGCAAAGGATTGGAATCGATATTCAGGCAACAACAACAACGAACACAACGAAGCAAATAACTTGCTCAAATTGTTATAGCCAACGTAGAAAGCGACAACATCGCCAGCAATATCAACAGGATAAAGATCATGTTCGGTTACGTTCCAGACTTAGGCCACCCGCCGCCTACACCGCTGCCGCCGCTGCCACCGCCGCCGCCGCTGCCACAACAGCATTCAATTTTCAAGAGATGCTGTGGCAGGCTACAGTTGCCCTAGCGAACACAAATCATAACCATGATCGGCGTGATAGAAATGAGGATGAGTTAGCCTATCAACGATGGCAACCGCCACCACTGCCGTCGCCACCGTCATCATCGCCGTTGCCGTTGCCGTCGCAGTCGCCATCGTCCTCCTATTTACCCGCCACCACTGCTGCCATGTCCGCATCGATTTTAGCCACCTCCGCATCGGCAGCCTATCAATACTTGGGACAGCATTATAAGCATTATAGTCAATCGTTCAGTTTCTATGCCGCCTCCAGTGTTATATTGATGCTATGCTATCTAACTACCGCAACCACAGCGGCTGCCACACAATCGGAGACGTCGGGTGCCCTCGACAAGCATCCCATGTAAGTGACCAAAGTTGTATTGACTTGGCTAAATCAAAAAGCAAAAAAAAAAACCATGGCAGGACCTATCTAGATAACTATTTGAGAGTCATCCTTTTACACACTTTACACACCACACACACACAAACACGTCCATAAATGTGACTGTATCTCTTTCTATGTCTCTCTTTCTCTCTCTCTCTCTCTCTGTAAATCTCCTTGTATCTCTCTCTCTTTCTCTCTCTCTATGTATCGCCTGTTAAACCTTCTTACCTGACCCCACCAAACCAAAAAAAAAAAAAAAAAAAAAATTATATATACACCACAAAAAAACAAAAAATGGTTCTATTTATTTTTTGTTTTCTTTTGAAATTCTTTCAGTCATGGCATCGATTGGTCGAAGTAAGTTAAATGCACAAACTAAAAAACAAAAACAATAAACAAAGCAAAAAGAACAAATATATATTTGATTTAATCTATATTCCAATTATGCAAATTATATTTGTTTATCGCTTTAACAAAAATTTATTCTTGTTTTTCAACGCTAATTGGAGATATGCACTTGAAAGAAGCATGCAAAAAGCTTTGTTTCAAATTGTTCATTTCTTTTATGTTGATTTATTTACCCCAATTTAAGTTTACTTTTATCAATTTCACATAAAAGTCAAATCAATTCGTAAAAGATCAATCAAAACTCATTATGCTAATGATGCCTCATCTAACCGTGCCATACTCAACTCTATCAGACCATATTAATACCATGCTTAACCGCACAATGCTTTAGGCCAACAGCCACACTTAATCTTATTTAACTCACAGCCAACTTCATCCATCCGTTTTATCTGTTTTTGCAAAACTTTTTACTATTTTCGGTTACATTAAGCTTCTTTTGTCAAATTGGTCTACTAACCTTCACTTGAAACTTCAATCAAAATCGCATTTCCTTCTCGACGCCAACACACACACACACACATACACATACAGATACACACATACACACCAACTTACATAGAGCCTACAAAACTATTTGTATATACATGAAAATCCATCAATGTTAACATGTTGTGCGAAATTCTTACTAACATTTTTCTACTTCAACGAAATAAACTATGAAAAACAAAAAGAAAAACATCCCTTTGACGTTTGACAATCAATAAATTTTCCTAACACAATAAATAAATGAAAGGAAAACTAAAATAAAACAAATTCCTTTTTGCTTGTTTCTTCACATACAGATTCGATGAATCCAGTTCGGATAAAGAGATATTAGATTTATTACTAGAGAAGAAACGCTATGATAAACGATTACTGCCGCCTGTAAATGGTAAGAAGTTCAAGTGAAGCGAAAATTCAAGTTAAGGGGAAACGCATTTTTCTTCAGTATTTCTTGAAATTTTCAATTTGTCTAAGTGTATGAGACAATAATAACAGGGAAAATTGCAACGGCAACAACAAAAAACACAAAAAGAAAGAAGGAAAATGTAGTCTTTGTTCTGTTTTTGTCGCTGAAGTCATTAAGCTAACCCAGGCGAGGGCGAGGGAATGAGGATAGTAAGGAAGTAGGGATTGCCATTACAAGACATTTTCAAGAATTGGAAGACGGCAAACGGTTGGTTGCTCGGTGTTGGATAGTGGTGGGGCGTTCAACCAACAAGACGATGCATGGTCACTATAAAATCAATTAAACTTAATGGCTCCTCCTCGCCTGGATGCAATTTTGTTGAAGCAAAGTAGTACCAGTAGAATACTAGGACAATGGGATGAGGGTTGCGGGTGGCAAATAGGATGAACCCACCTATTTCTTTATTGGCTCCACAGACCATCTGTATAATGTAATTACTTGGAAAATAATTATATATATGTATAGCCATACATATGTATACATTGTTGTGGG
The DNA here is from genome assembly GCF_018902025.1 of Drosophila willistoni. Taxonomy (NCBI): domain Eukaryota; kingdom Metazoa; phylum Arthropoda; class Insecta; order Diptera; family Drosophilidae; genus Drosophila; species Drosophila willistoni. The sequence continues at coordinate 1,435,043 of NW_025814058.1, forward strand.
GTTGCATTATAAAATTTAAGCACAGGATATTTGAAAAAAAAAAAAGAGAAAGCGATTAAAAGAAAATGTTTAAAGGAATCGCTAATAAAAATTGCATCAATGGAGCGCAAGAGTTGAGACAAACTTAAGAAACTTTTAAAGTTTAAATTAGCCAAACGATCGAAACTGTCCGAGACTTCAGTTCAAGAATTGGTTATTTAGTGAGTAATTTAGTGTTCATTACTAAACAAAAGTAATTCGCATTGAGCCATGGAACTGAATAATTTTATTTTAGTCTTAGTTCGAATAGAAGCTTAAAATAAAAATAAAATTAAACAATTATTAAAACATTCCATCAATATCAGTAATAGAAATATTCTGCTTAGTTGATTATATTAAAGTTGCATTATTATTGCAAGGGTCTCAAATAGCTTTAAGTAGTACTTGTGCTTTAAAATCTGCAATAAATATATAGGTAATTAGGTATTTATGTTCTAGTCTTTAAAGCCAAATGATTAAAAGTTCATATGAATATTATTATTTTCTTAATTCAGATCGCATTCTATTAACAAAAATCTGATAATGCTTTTGCATCAATCACAATTCCTCTTAAATAATTCGTATGAAATTTGTAAAATAAGCAACAGTAATACTATAATATGGCACATAGGGGAATTGTATTAAGAAATTCGTTTTTTGTCTGTTTATCAACTAGAATTACAATTTTTAGAAAACAAAAACCTCCCACTTGAATTTTGCAGATGAAGACTTTTGCTGTGGCTTACAGTCACCCGATATGGCCACAAATCAAAATGCGCGGAGACCACATAATCGCGGTTGGTGATATATCTCGCTAAAAATGAAATACAAAAACAAAATAAATAAAACAATGAATCCCATGATATATCTATATACGTTGATTTATACCGTTTTTCTTTTAAAGAAAAGATTTCTTTTACTTTGATTTAGTTTTGTCACAGTTTCATTTGTCGCTTCTTTATATTATTCTCTTCTCTTTTTTTTTGTGTAATAGTTTTTTTTTTTTTTTGTTTTTAATATAAGTTTTGTGTTTCAACAAATATTTCTTTTCTACTTTGATTTCCGTTCGCTAATATAAAAAAACTATTATTTTTATGAAATGAAATTGTTGTATTTAATAAATTTCTATATGGATTTTTATTCTTATAGGCACCCTAACGGTAAATGTGAATGTCTTGCTCCTAAGCTTAGCTTCGCCTGATGAAAGCAGTTTGGTAAAGCCAAAATACTATAGAAAACCGATTAAAACAAATCGATCTATATATATATATATGACATATTACACATCTATTTATTAATACTAAAACATAAATGTTTTTCTTTTTCTTCTTTATTCTTTGCTTTTGGTGGATTTGGAATATATATAAATGTATATGCAGAAATACGAAGTGGAATTTCTATTGAATCAACAATGGAACGATCCACGTTTGCAATATGGCAATAAGTCGCATTATGACTTTTTAAATGCTCTGCATCATCATGATAGCATCTGGACGCCGGATACGTATTTCATTATGCATGGCGATTTCAAGGATCCCATCATACCAATGCATTTTGCTTTAAGAATATTTCGGAACGGGACCATTACGTACGCAATGAGGTGAGAGAACTGGCGAGAGCAACCGATTTGAATATGAATGAAATTTTTATGCAAATTCATATCAAAAAGTTTTCGTATAAATTAGAATGCCACCAACACAAGAGTGAGTAAGAAAACGCAACCAAAGAGGGGGAGAATTTGTTTGTTGAAATATTAAAAGAAATATACATATATTTAAGAGAAAAAAAATACAAACAGAAAAAAAACGCAACCATATGCATGTCCTAAAAGATATATAGCACTTAATATACAGGGTGTCACCAACATTAGAACAAGGAGCAATTGGCAATTCACATGACACACTAAAGACATTCTTCTATTCTTCTATTTCTTCTTCTTTAAAACATCAACTAAAAAACGACAATGTTTTTGCCACTTTAGGTTTGTAATTGATAACATTGCTCTTCAATGTCTTTGGGGCAATGATTGTACATTGAAGGGTCCGATTTTACAACACCCTGTATATATTTGCATATATTCTCCCTTTTTTTTTGGAAGAAAAATGTATGAAAATGTTTGAACAGTTTCTTTACCTTGCTCAGGTAAAAAACTGGCAAACTAAAAACTCGCTTCGTCACTTGTTTGCTTTTAACAATATGGAGATGATGATGAGGATGATGATGATGCTCCACCTTTCCTTGCCCCTTTTCCTTTGACACCGCTCTCTTTCTCCAGTCTTGTCTGCTCTACATTTTTCTCCTGTTTTTCTTCTTCATACTGGTTATATGTTTTTTCTGTTGCTGTTGGAAAATTCAACAGAACTTTTCCAATTGACTGCAGAGCGCAAAAGTGTCGTCCAGCAATTAAAATAAGTTGCAGTTGCCATTTACTTTTTTCACTTTTCCCCTTTCCCTTCCAATTCTGCGTCCTCGCTGTCTCTCTATCACACTCTCTCATTTTCTTGTTTGCATAGCCCAAACAAGGACAAATGTCTGCAAAAGGAAACTTTGGACCAGTCTAAAAACAAAAGTGGGGTAATGCGGAGGAGATGTTAAAAGGAATGCAAGGGTGTGTAGAACACGGGACCGAAGGATGGGAAAGGGGTGGGAATAGTAAAAAGGGAGAAATTATGAAATGACGCAGGACAACACGGCATGTTATTAAGTGGCAAAGACAAGCATTTGCTAGAGGAAATTTATGGAACAAACTCAACTTAAAGAAGGTCAAAAAAGATGGCAAACTAAGTTTTCAATGATAAACCATGACAAATTGAAAAATGTTAAACCCAGAATTTAATGTTTTCATAAAACTTATTGAAACTGTAAAGCAAAGCCAATGACCAGGTTGACTTTGTTTTTTGCTCAACTGAACAAAAGATAGAAATTATAGAAGATTTTTAGAAGTTTAAGACCTCATTAAAATCTTGTTTTTTTACAATATAATATTCACAATATTCTTGAAATTTCATTATAAATTTGACAATTGAGCACATTAAAGGCAAAGTTGACCATGCAGATAAAATATATACACCTATTTATTATTGATTGAAAATTGATTTGCCTTCAATTCGCTAATGTTGTTTTAATTTCCTATACTTGCAGACGTCACCTGATTCTATCCTGTCAGGGCAGTCTACACATATTTCCATTTGATGATCCAAAATGTTCCTTCTCCATGGAAAGCAGTAAGTACAAATTCAAACTGTTAACTGCAAATCAAAAGATTGTGTAAATAATATGAAAATGATGGGCACAAAAGTGTTGCAAAATGAACTTGACTAACAATGGACTGTACTCTACTCCTCTTTAACTTCTCCTTCTGTGATATCCAACAATGCTGTCTTCCTTTACACACACACACACACACACACACACAAGGGAAATCTTGGCGCACTGTTCCATAGTGTTGCTGGATGTATGTATGTATGTATGTATGTATGTGTGTAAGTCAATGGTATACGACAAAAGCCTGACAAAGTGACTAACAACTGTTCTGACTGTCGACTGCCGACTAGGCTGAGCGCTTTTCAGCTATTGTTTTGCGAAAAGTTGTTTCCGCCTTGTTCCCTTTCCAACATGTTTATTATCCACCCCTCCCCTTCCCCTCATATTGACATCCATTCCGCTTTACCATTCTGTTGTGAAGACGTGAGGCAAATTGTAAATTACTTTGGAGTGGAAGTTGAAGCAAAGACTCCACCAAGTCTGCCACAGTATGACATTGTTGAGATTTGCCATCTATGATGGCTTTTTCCTTTTTTTTTCCCATCACTTTTCCCCATGTACTTATATTTCCTCTCCACCGATCCATCCATGTGTCAGTCTTTGGCTTTTCTTTGCTGTTTTGCTTTTGGCATTTGCTTCTTCTTCTTGCCTTCTTGTCATGGCTTGTTTGTCTCAAATATGATTTAATTCACTTGACAGACAATACATGGGCAACATTGTCTATGCCAACATCTATTTACATTAATGTAATTAATTAATGATAAAAGATTGAAATTGAGGAGCGGGTAAGGGACTGCTGGGCGACAAAAAGGGAAATGTTTATCAAGTATTTTTGGGTTTCGTTCTTTTAGGGCCGGGCCTCTCTCCCATTTTTTTTACTTTTATCTCAAGTAAATGGCTTTTTGAAGAAAATTTTGTAGATTTTTCATGGGCAAATCTCTTTGAACAAATTTTTTTCTTCACAAACCAAAAATTTGTTTTGTTGTTTTCCCCCAACATTATTATTTAGTTTAATGTCAATACAAAAAATCAGCGAAAAGAGGTCTAAGCCAATTTATTTCAAGACTAAACAGAACAAATCTCAAAGAACCAACCAAGTAATTAGACTGAAAAATCTATTCCACAGTTTCCTATGAAGAGGCACAAATCAAATATGTTTGGAAGAACGATGAGGACACACTAAGGAAAAGTCCCTCATTGACCACATTGAATGCGTATTTGATAAAAAATCAAACTACGGCCTGTGATCAGAACAGTTGGCGAGGTAAGTTTACCCTGTGATATGCTGTTCCCGAAATTTCAAATGGAATATTATTATCATAATTTTAATTTTATTATATGTAGTCTTAAAAAAAAAAGCAGCTAATTTCTGGTAACCAAAAGAAAAACATTTTGAAAAAAAAAAAAAAACAGCAACAAACTATATTTTGAGATTTCTGTAAATGGCTTGGCTTTTGATATCCTTTGTTTTTATACTTTTGAGTAGGCTAGTTGCGCTTTTTGAACAAACAAAACCAACCAAATCAAACAACAAAAATAGAATATTTGTTTTTAAACTACCTTTCTAATGGTCTAATCTTTGTCTACCCTTCCTCCTACCTCTCAAATCTACAACAACAACAACAAAAAACTAAAATAAATTCAACTATGCTACCCGTAATCCCCACCCCGTCCTACCCATAGGGAACTACAGCTGTCTTAGGGTCGATTTAATCTTTACCAGAGATCGTGCATTCTATTTCACCACCGTTTTTATACCTGGCATTATATTGGTGACGTCATCCTTTATAACATTCTGGCTAGAATGGAATGCCGTGCCAGCTAGATCAATGATAGGTAACAATAATTACAACAACAAACAACAACTATCAATACAACCTACTACTACTACTACTACAACTACAACAAATTAAATCCAAAACCAAAATCAAAAAAATTTAAATTGAAATATCAAAAACAAAAATAATATCGCCTTTTTTTGCGACAAATTTTTTAATCAACCCTTGCAAAATCAATTTTTATCTACGCCATTTGAGAAATTGATTTACTTTTACCTCTCGCCTCTTTTCCGTAGCCAATTTTCTTTGTATGTAAGCAAACATTCCATTTTCATTTTTCTTTAATTGTTTCCTATTCTTTTTTCTTTTTTTTTTTTATTTCCTTTGTGGTAGTTAAAAATTCGTAAAACAAAATTCAACCAACCAAAATGCCTTTCAAACAGTGCCCACCCAAAAAAAACCAAAAAAAAAAAAAAGTATTTTTCTCCATTCATATATATTGTACTTAAGTATATATATTTATTATTTTTCATTTAATATTTTTTTCCAACCATTTACGTTTTTCCTTTATTTTGTGTCATATGTTTCCGTATCAAGATTGCTGCATGGGTTAATGTTTCTTGTATTGCCCAAAAAACATCCACCAAAAAATTATCGAAAGCAATAAACCATATATCAATTTTATTACATTTTTTTCGTTAATATTTTGAAATTCCTTCCTAGGACAATAAAAGGTCTAGTTGAGTCCAAAAGCCAATTTAGTGTCTAGGCTTAGGCTATTAGGTTTAGGCTTCTCTATAAGAATAAAAAAAAAAAACCAAAAATAATTGCGGAAGCAAAATTTCGGCACACCGATATTTCTATATACCCTTGCAGTTGGCGAATTTGTCATAATCAATTCGTTTTGAAGGTTTTTCGATAAATATTTTTGTCCGATATATGTACATAGAACCTACAGCAGTTGGACAAATGTCTCCTGGCTTGTCCTTTTTGCTCTATCGCTTTCTGCAAATTTTAATTTGCACTTTTCTAAAATGATGAATACCAATACTCGGTTTAAATCCAAAAATATGGGTATAGAAAACGTTTCTTATGATACATTTATCGATTCAACTGATTTCCTTTGCTTGAATCGTCTGCAAGGGTATTGGAATTTTTAAAAACGACTTTCTGTAAATGTGTGTGTTCTTTTGCGTGTGTTGTATGTAAAAGCGTTTTGATGATAATTGAGCCTTTGTGGCCCACCTCCCCCCACCCCCACTATTTAAGGTAATTACAGTTGCCTACAGGTCGAGTTGACATTTACCCGTGATCGTGCATATTATTTTACAACCGTTTTCATACCTGGCATTATATTGGTCACCTCGTCGTTTATCACATTTTGGCTGGAATGGAATGCAGTGCCAGCCCGGGTTATGATCGGTACGTAAAACCACAACAAAAAAAAAACAACAACAACAAACAAAAAAAATTAATAAATAAATAAGAATAATACCAACCAAGAAAAAAGAAAATGAAAATAAAAACAAACAAAAACTCTACAAAAAAAAAAATATAATAAGTTAAAAAGAAAAATTCAGTTTACCAAATCAAAACAAAATCTTAGTCTTCCAATTAAAATTTAGGCGCGTTGAGCAGTTTTAGTAAGTTTTAGTCTTAATCAAAATTGAAGCAACAAAACAAAAAAAATAATAATTTTAATAACTAATTGGCAAATTCTTTTAGATTTTCAAATGTCTTTTGTTTAAATAGGTCCATTATTCGTTCATATTCATGCTAACAATCATTTAAAGATATACAAATATATATATATATATATATATATATATATATATATGTATGTATATATGTATCTGTATATGTGAATTGTTCAGCTAGGCGCTAGATTTGACAGTTCTTTATTTAAATTTTGTATACTTTATCATTTAATTTCCTCTAATGTTATTTGCACTCTCTTTCGACTCTTGCATGAACTCTATTAACTCTAAGTATTTATCCTTAAGACTTTTTTCTTTTACTTTAATCTGAACTGAGAAAATGCCTTAATTAAAGCTTCGTATGAATATAACCTAAAGCACTTAATAATACTTACTATATATTTACTTTAAATTATTTAGTACTTACTATAATTTTGATTTTCTTCAAAGAGGGAATCATTATAAGCAATTTAATTGTTACTGATTGAGATAATTTCAAAACTAAGTACGAGAACTTGCTTCCAATTCCATTTGTTTTCTTCCAATGTTTTCGAATCAAATTGAATGAATGAATAGAATCATTTAAAATCAATTTACATGTATTTTTCAATCGAGGCTAAATATTTTATTAGAACCTCTTGTTTTTAACCATTTGGCTGGTTGACTTTAAAATTACCGTTTCGAGCTGACAGAAGAAACTAATGCAATTATAATGCTCTGCTTGGTCAAGAGAAGAGAAGAGAAAAAAAAAGCAAAACCCAAGACCAAGATGGAAAAGCATCAAATCCACCATACCAAAAACAAAAATAAAAGAGACAAGTAAATGTCAAACGAAACATCAAATGTCGTTGGCAGCTGCTGCAAGGACGACTCTGGTGGACAAAGACAGAGACATGGACTTTGCCCTGGTATTTATATTTGCTTTTGCTGCTACTGCTGCCACTGATGATGATAATGATGATGATGATGATGATGATGATGATGATGATGATGATGATGATGACGTGGAGAGTTGAAAACATCATACATGATGATTTATGCACAAGCCATATGGGCTACATGGACTAGGACAAATACAGAGAGATAGAAGAACAGAGACAGACAAAGCGAAGCATTTTACAATATGATTCACTTTGAAGCTGAAAATTGAACTTTAAAAAAACTATGCATATATGTAATTTAAATAGTTTAGATCAAAAAGTTAGTCAGTTTAATGGCATTTGCCATTTAGCATTTGCATCAAAATGCAAATAGCAATTGCATTGTGCAACACTATCTTGAATGACAGCAAACATGAGATGCCATTTCGTTACGATGTCAATATGTGGATGGCATCTCTGTACATTTTTCTCTATTCTTAACTCGATTACTTAAATTGGGTAATTTAATTTTAGATGCGGACTTCAATTGGTGGATTTGCTCAATGTTTGTCAAGAAATTCGCATCTTTCGAATTTACTTGCGCTTCATTTTCCTTTTTCTATTTCTGCTTTTCCTGCTCCTGCTCGTGCACTCAAACTATGCATTTGCTTCTGCTTTCCTTGACGAAGCAGTTTTCTGCAGTTTGAGTGGTGCGCTGAGATTTCGTTTGCTAAATTGAAAATCGATGAGGGTCTGTGTGGCTGCTGTTAGTCGTTCGGTTTGGATGGATGGTTGCAGCCAAACCAACTTAAATGCAATCCGAAAGACTAGTTCAATTTTGTTGCAGTCGTCGTCAGTCAGTTAGGCAGAAAGGCAGGCAAGCTGGCAGGCAGCTAGAGCAAATTAGGCAAGAACTAATTAGGCAACTAAGATTGATTATAATGTGTTTGCTTTCAATCCAGCCAACTGGCAATCTTTATCCAATTGTAATCATAATTCTCCACAAATTGCAACAAGCAACAGCATAACACGAATATGAATATGGAATCAGAAATTATCAAAACAAAATACAGTAAACTTCCGTTTAACATCGGATCACTACGTATCGTCACTACGTAATGCAATTAAGTAGGATGAACCTATACGATTCCACTAACAGAATAATCTATATTATTTTACTAATGGCATGATTTCTTTTTGAGTTTCGAAAACAAAATTTGAGGAACTTGTGAATTGTTTGGAAACAAAATAATAATTGTAAACAAGATTTTTTTAAAATTCAACTCAATCGAAATTACATTGCCTCAAAATCTTGATAGATTTTTCGTAAAACGTTTACAGTTTTTCCAAAAACTTTTTACAAAAACTAAAAACTTCATTTAAAACTGAATAAATTTCCTTTGCACAAAAGAAAAACCGAAAAAAAACCTTAAATTTATGGAAAATCCAAAATCCTGAACAAAAATACCATCCAACAATTTGTCGTAGAATGTAATAATTTTAGTTGTTTAGCTTTTTACGCACATTAATAATAATAATAATAATAATGCAATATAATGAAACTTTAATTGACCAACTTTTGTACATACTTAAAACAACAAGAACAACAAATGAAACTAATTAAAAACTCAACTTGAACACACACACACACACACATACAAAATCACCTGGTTCCTTTGCCTACATAAATGCCAGTGTACCAACTTTTATCCCTTGTATGTCCCAACTATAACAAACACACACACACGCATACATTTACCTAAACTTATACACAATAGATCTATATATATATATACATATATAAGGGTATACATTTATATGTATATATGTATATGTACTTTATTTAAGAGTCTAAGCGAAACATACTAATGCAAACTTTTCTTTTCTTTCGTCAAAAATTGGAAAATATCTGCATTTGTTGTCTTTACCCATCCATGGCTCAGGCGTGACAACAATGTTGAATTTCTTCACTACCTCGAACGGTTTCCGCAGCACTCTGCCAGTTGTCTCCAATTTGACGGCAATGAACGTATGGGATGGTGTTTGTATGTGCTTCATCTATGCATCCTTGTTGGAATTTGTTTGCGTCAATTATGTGGGCCGTAAGCGTCCATTGCACAATGTGGTCTATCGTCCGGGCGAGAATCCCGTAACACAGGTAAACACACGCGTACACATAGAGACAAGAACACAAACACTTTTACACAATCAAACACACATACATACACACACATACATACATATATACATACATATATAAATATAACACAGCAAATGATTCAAACTTTGATATATGAATAAGACGAATAAAAAAGGAAATGAACACATTTAAAAAAAAAAAACGACACTCAATAGTATACAACTCCAGCTCCAGTCATTGTGTTGCGTCTCTCTCTCTCTCTCTCTCTCTCTCTATCTATCTATCTATCTATCTATAACTCGCTCTCTCTCTCTCTCTGTCTATCTCTCTATCTGTCTCTCTAAATATATATAAACAAATATATATGTATCCCTATCTAAGTCTGTACTATTGTTAATTGCCCTTTCAACAAAAAATTATTAAATATTCATTTCCATTTACTATTTCCGTTTCCGTATGTTCTAACTTTTTATCATTTCATTTTGTTCTTGTTTTTTTAGTCAAGAAAATTGCTCGAAGCTCACTTTATATTTAAAGTATTTCTTTCACCCTCCCCCGCCCGTGTGTTCTCCTCTCATTTTTAGCATTTTGTCAAAAACAAGTAAAGAAAAGCGCATATTTATATATATTTATTGTGTGTCTTCCCCTCCCCTCCAACCTAGCCACCACCTAGTCTCGCAATTTCCCGTCCCCTGTTCCCCAAACTGTCCGTATGAAATATCTTAAAAAAACCAAAAAAAAAAAAAAAAATTAACAAAATATATTCAAATAAAATATTGAAAACTTTTTGATCCAATTTGTTTTTTGTGTTGTATGTGTATATTAATTGTTGCTAATTTGTTTGCTTTTCTTTTTTCGGCATTTTTTTTTTTTTTTTGGTTATTTTTCTTTTTTTGTTTTGTTTATTTTTATATTTTTATTTTAAACCTGGTTTTCCCCCTTTTTTATACACACACTTAAAAACACACACTTACATATATATATATATATGAAATATAAATGTTGTATTATACAAAAAAAAAACATAAAATATAAAAAACAACAACCAGCAATAGTAACAAAAAAAAAAAACAAAAGGGCAAAATGAAAAAGTTTTCTCTTTTTATACAAACATGAATTTTACACAAAATGTTTGTTTTATTTTTCTGTTTTTTTTTTTGTTTTTTTTTTTAATTTCAATATTAAATTTCACATTAATTAGAACTTAATTGATGCGTTTTGACATGCCCGTGTGTGGTAGGTAGGTAAATTCTAAATTCAAACGAAAAAAAAAACAAACTCAAAAAGGAATTTCCAAATATTTTTTTTTGTAAATGGATTTTTGCATGTTCAGCTCTATAACCCCTCGATGTGGCTGTGTACAAAAGAGAAGCAAGAACATTTAACCCCATTCCGTTTCGAATGGAACAAACATTAAAAATGTGGCATGTTCTATGATTTTGTAATTTTTTAACAATGTTAATGAAATCAGTTGCATTTCTTTCACATTCGAGTCCTTTAGAAACCAAAGCATTTTTATATAAATTGTGTATTTCATCCAAAATAGAACCCAAAATTCTTTTATAAACTTCGGTTGAGCCGATGTGTTCATATCTTTGCCTATGTTTGAACGGGACATTTACATATTTTATGAGAAAATATAGCCTGTAATTTGCTTGTTCTTTTACATAAGCGTAAAATGTGCTTAAAGACTGCAAATAGCTTAAAAAGAACAACTAGCATATTCATTATACTTTAGTTTATACGATAACAAAAAAAATTAAATTTGTCAAAAAACTCTGCAAGGATATGACTGAAAGAAATTCAAAGACGGAAATATTTATGTAAAACGATGAAAATTGGCCCCCTTTAGTTTCCAAGCTTTAAAAATATTCATTATCTTTAATTAATAAAGAAAGGGTAAACTTTGCCCCTTAAAGTATGCAATATGGTGGAAAAGTATTCATTAATTGCAACAAATTTTAATTTTAACGTAATTTCCTTTTATATCCAGATTATAATTCAAAAAGATGTACTTTTTTAAAAACGAATTCTTGCATACTTTCGGGAGCAAATTTCTCTCATTTACCCCTCCTCCGCTAATAATGCGACTGCATTTTACATTCTTTAAGGGGCGAATTTCGTTCTTTCCCTTAAACTTCATTTAAATATGACACATAGGTCGATAACTTTTTTTTTTTGTTAAGTTGTTTTTTACCCCTTTACAAATAAAATCCATAAAAAATATAAAAATTGGATTAGAAGGAATTTCAAAAGAAAACGAAAAACGCAAAAACAGCGTTAAAAAAAAAAAACAAAAAACAAAATCGAAACCTCGAACATTATTCCCAATTTTTGTGATAAGAACAAATAACGCAAATTTCAACTTTCTAGCCACTAATTGTAAGATGAAATAAACCAAAAAATAATTTTCAAAAAATCCAGAAGCCAACAACTAAAAAGAAATCCCCTACCTAAAGTAAAAACAAAAATACCCCCCAAAACAAAAACCAAAACTTAAAGTGTGTTTTGAGTATGAACATTATTTTGTGTACATTTTTGCAGCGTCTTCCAGCGGTCTTAAGCAGGATCGGAGTAATTCTTGCAAGTCCTTTGGTAAGCTATCAACCACAAACTCATGCACCCAGCCCAGCTAATCCAACCAACCAACCAACCAACCAGCCAATCAAACACTCAAAACACCCTGTTTGTTCCTACACTTCCCCACAAAAAGTCAACCGACCTCCCACCCCCACCCCCACCATAATCAGCATCAACATCACCTTCACCATTCCTCCTTTACACACACCAACCCCTCATACTCCATCTCACCCTTTACCAAAGCCCCTAAAAAAAAAAATAAGAAAAAAACTCAGCAAAAAAGCAACAAAAAATATACTAAAAAAAATGGCATGTGAATTTCGCTTTGATACAAAAGAAAATGCATTGAAACTTTTCCTTTGGGTTTTGGTATTTGTTTACCCCTTCTTTTTTCTTTTAATTTTCTTATTTTTGTTTTAGTTTACTTTTTTTTGTTTTTGTTTTTTTTTTTTTTTAACCGAAATTAGAAAAATATATAAACATACGATTCAAATAATATTTCAATTAAACATTTTTTTCTTATCAAGTAGACGCACTCGCTTTAAATGTATATAATTTCATATAAATATACATATATATATATATAATCTCTAATATATATATATATATATACATATACAAAGGTATATATAAATTTAATGTTTTAACGTTTTTTTTTTGTTTTACTTTTTTTTATAATTTGATTTCTGTGTTTTTATTCTTTTTGTGTTTCATCATTTGTACCATAGCAACAAAACAACATCCCGGAATCCAACTTCGGCCCACCGAAGTTTTTATATCCTTGCAGATCTATTGCAATAATTATTTGTTTATCTGCATTTAAATTCGGAATTTACAGAACTAAGTTATGAATTGACTGATTTATTTCTATGCATATTCGAACTGATAAAGTGTCAAAATAAGGATAGCACCAATTAGTAGAGATGGCAAACTATCGATAGTGGTCTTATTCCATATTTTCGATTGTTATAGGAAAAGAAATCGATAGTATCGATGGTAAATATTTACTTACGTTACTCGGGCCCAAAACGAGCTTAAACTACATAAATTTGGTATCAAACAAAAGAGAAACATTCCACGAGCATGACCTCAGGTGCGCCTTGGCGATTTTTTATGTAGTAATTAACAAAAGAAAAATTATGTCATTAGCAGGATTATGGCTTAAAGTAGCTATTTCCGGCTAAAAGAAGTTGTCAAACTTTGAGATAGTGTTGCCAGATGCCAAATTTCGGATACTCGAATACGCGAACTTTTTGAAACTTTTGTTCGCACTTCTCAACAAACGAAAATATTGTTGAGTAAACATTATTTCTTGATTTTAAAAAACAAATATAAGTCACAATACAATTTTCGGCTGCCAGAGCAGTCGAATATTTCCTAATTCAATAATTCAGAGTAAAATATTTGGCTGCCGGTCAAACAAAGCGCCATATAAAAATAGCATTTACCAACACTGAAATCTAGCTTTTGCTGGTTTTTTAACTTTTCAACACTGAAATCTCGACTTTCTTAAAAGCTACTAAGAATTTTTAATTTTAATTCATAAGATTTCTTTAAAAACCGAACTAAAACTACACAATAAATCCTATCAATCAATCAATCAATAACATCTATCGATAGTGCCATCGATAATTTGCCAGATCTGCCATATAGAAAAGGGACTATTTGGCTCGTGTTATAGCAGATTAATTCAAAAGGATCGTAAAATGATAAGCCTCAATTTCATTCACTGTCCTAGCCATATCAATGGTAAAATATTTAAAAAAAAAATGTTTTTTTTGACATCCAAAAATTAGTTTTTTTTTACCCAAGAAATGATTTTAATAAAAATTATAGTAATTTTGAGTTTCTAAGTCAAAGATTTGGCATCAGATAGAAGAGTCCGATATAAAAATTAAAGCGAAGATCATTTGATGATAAATGAACTTGAATATACATACATATGTATCTGAAAATGCAAGTTTTGCTTAGTTATTTACATTTTGTTATAGGCAAAATGCAATTTCGATAAAATTTCAAATCTAATAAACGCTAAAGAAAACAGTTTTATAATTTAAAGAAAACTTTTCTTATCTATATTATACGAAATGTTATATTGGTATTCAGTTAAGTATATCCATTTAAATCTGATAAAGCTTAAGTATGCTTCTGCAAGATTATAATTAATTAACAATAATGACAACAACAACATAACAAGTATAAGCAGCAGCATCCACCACAATAACAACAACAACAACAACAAGCACAAGATATCGCAAAATATACAAACAATTCTAAAAAATAAAAATATCCACCTCAAACGGAAAACCAAAAAAAAAAAAAAAAAAAGAAAAGAAATAAATAAATGGAAATTCGTTCAAATATTTATATATGAAACACACTTTAAGGTCTCTCACTTACAATTGGGAAAAATGTTACGAACCGCAAAATATGGAAAACAAATCAAATTACTGCCCCAATATATACATATATATATATTTATATATGTATATTCTCCCTCTTTCTCTCTCCCTTTCGCTCTCTTCGAACAACAACAACAACAACAAAAAGAAGAAAAAAAAATATGCTATTTAAATCAAATTAAATTTTCATTTAAATTATAAATGAACTTTTTTCTGTTCATTTTTGTTTGTTTGTTCAGTGTGCCCAAAAATTTAGTTAAGTTCACTATTGATTTAGTCACATACACAAACACACACACATATATACGCAGCACACACACGCACACACACACTCAAGAAGAAGAAAAAACCGTACCGGAAATAATGGCCGCCATAATTTATGGTTTTAGTACTAACAAAATGTAGTTGACCAATTTTTTGTTGTTTGGTTTTTTTTTTTGTTACACTTATTTTATTTCATTGCCTGAGAGCTTTTGAGGTCTTTTTCATTTTTCTTTTTTGTTTTTTTTTTTTGTTCTATTTGCTTAAATTTTGTTTGGTTTGTGCATTTTGTCTATTTTTGGTGACTATTTTTTTTTTGTTTCTTGGGTTTAATCGAACACAGAGAAATACAGCAAACAATAGCAACAATTACAACTTTGCAGTATTAGTAAATTGTGCAACTGTATTTCTTATTGTCTATGTTTAAATGTATTTAGTTATGTTTGTGTGTGTATGAGTGTCTATTCGTGTGTGTCTGTGTGTAGAATTTGGCTCTCCTTAAAAGCAAAAACAAACCCTAGATCTATGTATGTATCGTTAATGCGCAATCTTTGTTAAATATCCAACTTAATGCTTTATCTAATAATACTTTGTAGTGCAATATCCTCTAGGTAACAGTTTTATTTTTATATATACACATATAGACGTACATATGTAGTCTTAGATATAGGAATGATATAATCTAAAGTACATTTTTTAATTTTATTGTTTCAGTATTAATTAATAGTTTGATACTAAGGTAATTGATCAAGGATTAGAAAGTCAGACTAAATAGACAATCTCATATGGAAAGTCGAGATCAGCAAAGGGCTAACTACAGCCTTGCCTTGTCTGCTGGACTAAACAGACGAACCGACTTGGCTATATGGATATATGTATATATACAGCTGCGAACTTAAAAATAGCACCACTTGCTGAGGTTATGTGTTCAAAGGATTCTTGGCTTTAATTTAAGGTTCAAGGACAATGCTCTGTGAAAAAACGAAAACTCATCCAAAACCAGATTTTGGAGGGATAATCGTATCGTTAAGTTTAAAAATTGGTTGCTTGTTCCAATGAAATGATTCGAAATGCAATCAAAAAACATATTCACATGTTCCTTGAACCTTAAATTAAAGCTAAGAATTCTTTGAACACATAACCTCAACAAGTGATGGTATTTTTAAGTTCGCAACTGTATATATATTTCTTAAATTTGTAAATATCAATATTTGAAGTACTCAAATATCGTGTTTACTCTTAACCGTCTGATAAATATAGTAGATTATATATTTTGGGCAGATATATAAACAAATTGATAAGAAAAGGAATCGAATTTGCTATCCTAATCAATAATTTGCACTAATTAATCAAGAAAAAATTAGTTTCAAACTAATTTTTTAATTTAAGAAACATTTATTCGAATTTGAATCGGATGCCAAAAGCTTATATACTATTAATTTTTTTTTGGTGGTGACAAATAACTTAAACTGAGATTGGTGTAAAGTGAGTAATGATTAAACTCAGATTGGGTTTTCTCCACTAGAGCGAATGTGTTTACTAAAAAAATTTGTTATTAATATCCCTGCGAATGATTAACCATCACTTGTGTACAATTGCTAATTGTTTAACCTGAAACTTAAAAGCAAATCTACAATCATCACAAAATGTATACAGAATCCTAACTAAAAAGTCCTGTGTATCTTTCTCAACATTATCTCTCTCGCAATCAATCAATCAAACAATCAACCAATCACTCAAAAATCTAAAGTAAAGCCAAAAATTATATATACCAACCCACCAACTGTCCCAAACCAACAAACCACCAACAACCAAAAACAACAAATAGGAAATAATCGAATGAGAATTTCATGCTGATTTGTCGTTCGAAAAGGCAAGCGCCGGAGCCACACCGGCCATGTCAACAATGACCCATACGCCAGCAACAGCTGGATCGGCAACGCCACGTTTGCAACCGGATACGGAGGACTTTTTTGGCAGCGGCGGCGGCGGCGGCGGTGGCGGTGGTATGCGTTGGCAGGAGGCCCACGGTGGCATCATCGGTGCAGCCGTACAAAATCTACGTGCCCGTTCTATAAAACGGAAAGCGGCTGCTCGAACTCCATCCACTTCCACATCGCCCACAGGTGGCAAATCTGCGATTATTGCAGAACACATTTATGAGGAACCCACCACGACGGCTACCCGTGTGAAATTTAAAGATGAACAGCGTTTGGATGAGAATCCAGACCAGGAGAGTGAGACATCGATGGCATTGCGCCGTTCGGTGGCCACAAGTACACCCGCTCTCGTCATGGTACGCATCGAAAGCGAAACATCCACTAAAGGGGATCCAGGGAGCGACGATATGGAAATGACCGAACGTCAGCAATTGCATCAGCAAGAGCAGCAATTGCCATTAAAACCGCCGCGTAAAAAACCATCGCGCTCCAATTCACCGGCATCCGTTTATGCGGAAACCTGTGCTATTACCGGACCCGGCTCCGCTTCTGGCATCGGTATCGGCACCACCATCACCAGCACCCTGCTGAAAGAGTCAGCAGCTATGGAAACTGTGAGTAATGGACATGAAGCTACCAAAAAAAACCAAAAAACCTGCCCCCTTGTTTTTGTTCTTCCATTTTTGTCGTCATCGTCGTCGTCGTCGTCAACGTCGTCGCTGTCGCCTACGTCTACTAACCAATAACAATTGTAAAATAACACGAACAAAGTTTCGCCAAAGAAAATCCTCAAAAAGTTTATTGCCTGCGGTTATTTTGATTGCAATTTGCCAAACAAACACAAAAACTTTTTACCCCCTTACAACTTGCAATCGAACTTTAAATGAAAGACTAACAATGAGTTAACTGCATTAAGGCGCACTTACCCGACCTGTACCCACTTGTAATCCCACAAACACAACTCAGAGCTTAAAGTGCGGGTCTACAAAAAAAATAGAAGTTGATTTTCTTAGGCAATTAGCAGAACATTTGGTGTGGACCATTAAAAGTTGACCTGATGGTAAATTATTACCTTCTAATAAGTATTTCGTCATTACAGTAGTAGTGCCACTGTAGTGACTACACTATAACATTTTTTGGTAGGATAGTTCATTTCGAACAGACTCAACATCTTCCTATTTCTGATTCTCTACATTTGGTGTTTTGGTGTTAAATCTTGTTTCCTTTTGGGTGAATTTATGAGGTCGATTTGTAGTGTGTCCTTTGTATTTTTTTGTAAAAATGCAATACGATAATTCCGCATAGCAACAAAGAAGTTACCTTAAGCCCAAAAGTATGCTACAAAATAAGGCTTGCAGGGTTTGGTGTGTATTTTTGCTCATTGCAATTAGTCAGGATAACAAAAGTGCAGGAAGTAAGCTCAAATTTGGCTGTCAGTTGTGCATTCCACACACACACACACACACAGAGATAGTCAGAGACACACACACACACACACAGATAGTCATAGAGAAAACACACCCGCAAACACTTGCGAAATTCCCCAAAGGATTCTTCTTGCTGGCTTATGAAAATCCCCTGGCAGAATATTTCAGGCAATTATGACGCATGTACCAGAAACGTAATGTCTTCCTCCATCATTTTGTTTGTTTGTGTTTCATTTTCGCTGGCTCGTTGCTGATTGTTGGTTGTTGTTGGCTGCTCGCTACTCGCAGTCGCACTCTGGCTCATTACTGTATTTTCCACTTTTCCGGGGCCATTCATGAATAATTATGTTGTTGTCCTGTTGCGGCAGAGTTGTCCGCCATCCGTGTGCCGTGTGTCCCAGCTCTCCTGTGTGCTGTGTGTTTCTCACCATCAGATTATTTACCTGAGGCGCCTGGGCAACCAGAATGGTTGGTAAGGACTACAGCAGGCGCCAATTTAAACGCATACAACATTTTTAATTTACATGTTAATGGGCGCAAAAACATTTTTGCCATTTTTCGCCATTTTCGAAGGGTTTTTTTCACACCCCACACCACCCACCACACCCCACTGGTAGAGGATTCTTCGCTGCTCTTCTTCATTGCACTGCTTCGTGCTCATTTTCTATATCCCTATCTCTTTCTCGTGGTAACTGCTGTCTCTATCTCTTCTCCTTTTCGCTGTCGGAAGTGCCACAGAATGGTCTTTCATCACGCCCCGTTTGAATTTGTTTGTTTTGTTTCTGTTTTACATTTCTGTTGTTTTTTCTCTCTCTCTCTCTCTCTCTCTCTCTCTCTCTCTGTGTTTATTTTTTGTTGTTGAAGGACAGCGTTACGGCTATCTTGCTGCAAGCGGATGTCATTCTGATAGTTTTATTTTTTGCAAGATATTTTAATGATTTATGTAGTTGCAATTGGAGCACTGAGATAAGTTGATTTGTGTGACACTTGGTGCAAACAGAAATCGAAAAGCGACAAGGACAACAAAACATCCAAGGTGAATGAAAGGCCAAGAGTGTTGTCAAAAATACTGAAATAATACTAGGATCAAATCATTTGTACTAATTTATGGAGGTGAACTATAAATATGTACATACATACATAGATTGGAAAAAGTTATCTGACTATCTGATTCAATTCCTCATCTGCTTTGTGTTTTATCAATTACTCAATTTAAATGACATAAAGTTTTAAATTATTTGATCTGATGATATCAACTGTGATTATTCAGTTATTTCATTGTCAATTTATTTGGAATTTCATATAATTTTCAGTGCATTTCTTAATATTAAATTAGCTAATAAATCTTATCAGGCACTTGCACAAAAGTCAGCTAGTTTATCTAAATGCATTTTGTACCTACTCTTTGGCTGCCTAGTCTAGTCGTCGACTGTCAGCCAACACAAACTGTACTTTGTGTGTACGTGATCCTGTTGTAGGTGTAATAAATTGTAGCATACTTTTGAGCGTCTGCAGTTAATTTCTCTGCCTTTCTTTAGAGCATTCCCTGCGGACTATTTATAACATTTTTGTGTGTGTGTGTGTGTGTGTACGTCCGTTTTGGGTGTTGAGAAATTGCAACTCATTTTAAAGTTAATTATATAAATAACACTCCATAGGCACTTCAGATGGCGATTATGTGGAATAGTAAAGGTTAACCATTAATTATATACATATATTAAATATTAAAATATGGGTAATTTGATGAGAAACTGCAATTTGTTATAGACAGTAACTTAATCTTACTAATTTAAACATTCATTTGTGTTAATACATCGTATTTATCCCCTCCCATCCAAAAGCCTGTAAAATAAAACTAAGCTTTTTGTGGTGTCAACTGTACCTAATATCTAAGCACGCTATATATGCCTATATATATATATATAGACACATATATACACACACACCCCCATACAAAACAAAGCTTTGAACCACCTGGCCACCTAATACCGAATCGTTTTAATATGTATATACACAATGTTATATATAGTTAATCATTCATAATTCATTGCCCAAATTCAATTACCAAACAACACTTTGTTGTTGCATATATTCGAGTTCTGTTTTGTTTTTTTCTGTTGGTTTCTGGTTTCTTACATTTTTTTTGTTTTCGGTTTTTCACTTTGAAAACACGAAAGCTGGAAAACGCCTATTTCACACATTTTAATATCGAATAGTGTTGAAACACAATATGAAAATATGATTTCCATTTCACATAGCAAAATTCTCATGCCATTATCTCTCGCTCTCGTTCTCTCTCTCTCTCTGTCTCATTTATACCAAAAGAAAACTAAACAAAAACTAACAAAAGAGCTTACAAATATAAACTAAAATATATATCTATATATAAATATATAAAATAACTTACAATTTTATGTGCAAAAGAAAAGAATATTAACACTAGAACTACCAAAAAAACTTTTGTGAATCTAATAATTACAAATTTTCTTCAACTTTTTCTTTTCTAAATTTAATGCCGCTCATTTGACATTATTCCAAATTTTCAAATAAACAGCCCGTAAGTACAACAACAACAACAACAAATCAAGCAAAGAAAAGAATTTCGGAAATATTTTCACAGTTCTAAAGAAAAATTTAAGTGATCTTGAAATTTGGCTTAAGCTTTTGTAGTAATTTCTTTCGTGCTGCCGCTTTTAATAAAAAAGAAAACAAAAATTCTTTAAATATCACACTCTTATTTGTAATTATTTTAATTAAATAATATTTTTGTCAATTTTTTTTCTATTTCATTTCTATAAACTATTTGAATGCCTTTTGCTTTTAACCTAAAATGCAAACGAACTAATAATGTTTCATGTTTCTTTTGTTTGTCTTGTTGTATATGAGTGTGTGTTGTATGTGTGTGTGTGTGTGTGTGTGTGGATGTGTGTGTGAGCGTATATTGTTATTTGCGTGTAAATAATTACGTTCTTTTTTCCTTCTCTCTTAACTAAATACCTTTAAAAAACCTAATCAAAAAAAAAAAAAAAACCAAACCAAACCAATGTAAATCGAATTGAAACTAACGCAAAAGTTTTTTAAATTTACCGCCATCTATCAGGGCGAAAAGCGACGCGATGCCGGGGCAACAAATGAAATAGTGGCATGCACCACCTGCGGCGGCGGCAGCAACAACAGTCCGTGCACCCATTCGGCCAACAATGGTTGTGCCACAGAGGTAAAGTAAAAAGAACATCAAGTATCACAAACAAAAAATTAGCTACAACGTTTAACTTGAAAGCGTAAAGTATAAATACTAGTTTTAATCAATAGAATTGACAAAGCTATATACATACAGATATAGTTTTGCTTCGATTTTCTTTTCCGATTCTTAAAATAGAACAAGAAACCACATACTGCAATCATTTTTGTTTCTAAAATACAAGTTTGTATACTAGTAGCTAGTACCCAGATAATCCAAGTGGACCATCATTTTTTTTCAAAATTTTTCATTTCTCATGTAAAAAAGCCAAATTTGTTTTATGTTCTTCTCTTTTTTTTTTGGCCATGTATCAAAAAAATATTAATTTCAGGCTTTCAAATTGAAATCACATAAAAATATTTAGATACATGTACATACATATATACCAAATGGATATGTAATTAGGATTACAAAAGAAAGAAACGATTTTTAATTTTCCTTCTCCTCGAAAGCGATCAATTTATTGAAAGAATTTAAAACTAGAGTGCCGGGAAGTTAGCTTCATCCGCTCCGAGTGTGGCATGTAGTTTCGTTTGTTTATATGACAGCTATATAATATAGTTCGCCGATTTGTGATCAGAGCCATTAATAGGTTTAAAAAACTGAAAAAATGTTAATTTTTTTTAAATGAAATTCGCGTCAAAAATAACAAAGTTGTTGATAAAAGTCACTGTTTTCGACTGATCGTTCCTATGGGAGGTTTATGATATATTCATTCGATTTTGATCAAGTTTGGTACAGTCATTCGTAGGTACACCATACTAATAAATATTAATTTTTATGACAACTCACAATAACAAAGTTATTTACAAAATTTTCGTGATTTTGTCGTTTGTATGGGAGCTAAATGATATAGTGGTCAGATCCTGCTGAATCCGAGTATATACAAGCAAAATTTTGTTGTGGGTCTAACGGTCTATAAGGGGTTTGTTTTGATCTAGACGAGCGGACAGACGGACAGGCTATATGAACTCGTCTCGTCGTGCTAATCAATATGGTCGGATGTGCATCCTTCTATGCATTGCACACTACTGACCAAAACTAATATATCCTTTTTGCAAGGGTATAAATATTATTTTCGAATTGATTAGAGTACTAGCATTGGGAAAATTCATTTCGATAAAAAGAAAGCTAGAATGATGAACAAGTAAATTATCAGGACGATGCAATTCGATTAGTATCCCCTTTTAATTACCTAGACGATTCCTAAAAATAATTATTCTAAATTAAGGAAAAGATGATATTTATATTGTCCTCAACAAATTGAAGAATAATTGAAGAATATGAGAAAGGTGTAAGTTAAAGGTGTTAATGAGAAAATTGTAAAAGATAAAAAGGCAAACGAATTGTAACCGAATAATTCCGACAAAATTATTTTAAATCGGAAACGAGAAAAGATTGTTTCAAAAATTGTCTTTACTGATAGTCAAACGTTTAAGTCAATTTGAACTTAATTCTGAATTTATAATTGAACATTTATGCTAATTTGTTTTCCATCTCTGTTTTAGACTTGTTTCGTTCAGGTGCGAAAGAAAGAGCCACCTCATCCGATTCGTGTGGCCAAGACGATTGATGTCATTGCTAGAATTACATTTCCAACTGCTTATGCCATATTTCTCATATTTTTCTTTGTACACTATAAAGGATTTTCGTAAAATTAAGCATACACACACGTACACACACACACACACACACATACACACAACAACAATACCCAGAGACCCAAACTCACAAAGCGCTAAATAAAAACAACACAAAAAATTAAGTAAAAAAAAAAAACTGAAGAAATAAAAACAAAAATGCTACGCAAAAATGTCATACACAAAAACAACAACAACAACCAAAGAAACGAAAACGAAATAAGCAAACAAAAAAAAAAGAAAATCGTTTAATCATTTAATTTAAATGTAACAAAGGGAAACACAAAGTAATTTAATTAATTCAAAGTGATAAATATTTATGCAAAAAAAACAAAAAACAAAAATAATTATTAGTTTAAAACTGAGTTGTTAACAAAGCCTAAAACAAAAGAAGAACACAAAATCACACACAGACACACACACACACACACACACACACAGAAAAAGTTGTTAAACAAAAATTAAGAATACAAGAACATTTTCGACTGCCTTTTTTTTTTTTTAAATAGAAAAATTTTAATTAGAACAAACAAAAAATGAAAACCAAAAAACCAAAAAAAAAATAAAAAAATTGCAATTTTTTTGCATATGCTCGAAAATGCATTAGTTAAAATGAAAAGGAAAAATGTAAAATAATATATATATAAATTTAAAACTTATGCTGAAAGTACCAAAAATAAAAACTTTAAACAAAATATATGTAAACCACACAAAAGACAAAAGAAATCTTTAAAACAGCTTTAAAGCTTTACCTATGGCGTAGTCACAACAACAAATAAAAATACCAAGAAAATTACAAAAAAAAACAACAAAAAAAATGCAAAAGAAACAAAAGAAAAAATCCAAAAACTATAAACACAACATACACACACACACATAATGAATATATGTATATTTACAACAATTCTAGTCAAGTTTTTGTTCAATTCAAATTAGTTCAAATTTGCCTTCGCATATGTCGAAAAATACAAAAATGCAAAACAAAAAAACCAAAAAAAATCAAAGAAAACAACCAACTAAAAACCATAAACCAACGAGAAATTTGTTATTCATATTAAATCAGCATTCACTATATACATAATATTTATATTTATATTTGCTTTATATATTCATTTTCATTGTTTTTCTTTCAATAAATGTTTGATTTTCTATGCGTTACAAGAAAATTTTTTTAAAATTTTTTGTTTTGTTTTTCAATTCAAATACTTAAAAACAAATCGGAAACCAGTTATAATATATTATATTGATTATATAAAATCAGGTTAGTTGGGTTTTTCCAAATTCGCCTTACGATACGATGTAGAAATCTGTAGGATCATACTTTATAGAATGTTAACCATATATTTAGAATTCAGTTCTCATGGCCAATATATTAAGTTTTCTTTGTTAGATAAATGAAATGAAAATGAAAGCTAATTGAGCTTGTTTAAGTAGACAAATCGAATGCCGTTTTTCAAAATATTTTCAGCATAATTTCAACCAATTCCAATTTCCAATTTTCGTAATGATTACTATATACTTGGTTGACTACTGAATGAATTAGAAAATTTTGTTTTGTCACTTCTTTGAGCTTCGTATTAACCATCAAAAGCATTTGAAAACCATTGTTTAATTCGTTCCCTTCTTGTTAAGAGTCAGTTTAAAATGGGAATGGTTTTTTTTTTCTTCATGGTTTGGAGTTTCGTTAATAGCATGACTTATTTCATTTATGCCCAAAAGTAGGCTATGGCAAAAATAACAAAACAACTTGATAAATCAAAAGATTTCAAAAAACCAAAGTAGAACCAAAATAAATATATTTGTAATCCAACTTATTTTGCTATAAAAACCTTTAACAAACCAAAAAAAAAAAAAAAAAAACAAAGAGAAATACTGACAAATACGAAAAGTAATAAATTGTTAATCAACTTTATCATATTTGATATGCCTTTTAAGTGTTTAGTTAAACGTTTCGAGTACACTTTAGTCTTGACTTTTTAGTTTCAGTTTGCGTTTCGTAGCAGCAGGAATTGGATAAACTACATTTTCTTAATATACATATCAAAGTTATAATAGAAAACTAAATCTCTTTAACAAAACAAAGATATATATATATATACTTATATATATATATACATTAAATGTAGCCTATAAAACTATAAAGCATTTGCCAAGCCCCACACACCCAATCACACCCAATCACACCCATCACACTCACATACACACACACACACACACACAACAGCCATGTATTTTAGATAAAATTTATGTCCCTGCAAGATAAAAGGAAAAAAAAACCAATTGCCTAAAATAAAGCACAACTAACTAAAACTCTAAAACCCAAAAGAGAAAAAAAAAATTAAAACCTTGTGATAACCAAAAACGAAAAATTTTAACTAAAAAACATTAAAAAAAATATAAGAAAATTTAACTCTAATTTATTGAGAGCAGGTTAATGAGGGCCACCGTTACCAAAAAAAACAAAAACCAAAAGAAACAAAAATAATATTTAATATAAAAAAAGAAGAAAAAAAAACACAAATTTGGTTTTTGAACAACAACAAGGAGAGAAGCTTTTTTGCAAAATTTCATATTTTATAATTCAATTGTAGCTTGAGTAGCATGAATATCGATATCGGTTTGCCTTTTCATTTTACAAATTCCAATTTAATGTTAAAATATTTAAGTTTTTTGCAAGCCACCAAAAGACAAGGACAATCTTTTTGTAGACATTTAAACCAAAAGAGAGAAAAATAAACAAAACAACAACAACAAGAACAACAACTAAGCAATGCTAAAAAATGCTGAACAAAAAAATTTATATAACTAAAATACAAATTAAATCACGTCCAAAACGAAAGAAATGAAATATTTGAAAATTTGTTGCGGGTTGATCAATATGAAATGTGTGGCCAATATTAAGGAATGTACAAAAACAAAAAAACAAAACAAAATAATAGTAAAATCCAGAATTAATGAATACTTAAAGCTAAAAACATAATAATAATAATAATACATAAATTTAATATATGAAAATTTTGGGAGAGAAGGGAAGGTGCCTTGTAGTAAAACTTTGTTGCTTGGCCTTGGCTTTAACTCATTTTAGTTTGGCATATTCCACATCCTGTATCCTGTAGCAAAAAGTCATATTAACACTCTCTAAGCCATTTAGTTGCAAATCCAAAAAAAACTAACAATATATTCCCAATGATAGTCAAAATCGGTTACCAATAAATGCTAACTATATCTTAAAAGTTTTCAATAAAAAGATTGTAACCGAAATCTTGATCCTTATCATTTCTTTGTATTCCCAACGAATTGAATTTTTATTGAATTTCAAAAATATTATCATGGGTTCTTATTAAATTTTAACCATAACATAAAAACAGTTTTATGGCACTCCCACTTGGTACAGGGTATCTTGAAGTCGGACCTTCGACTTTGACTTTTCAATTATTTCTTATAACTTCTCACAGGCAGCACAGCTGATAACAATATAAAAGATAAACACTAAAAAATAAATATATATATGGAGAAAAAATGTAGAAATAATATATAAAAAAAATTGAAACAAAATAAGTAAAAAATTTAATAAAATTAATTAAAAAAAAAAAAAAGCATAAACAAATTTCAATTATATTTCTAAAAATAAAAAACAAAACAAAAATATTGCTGCGTGCTAGCAATTGAAAACATTACAAAAAGAAACAAAATGATAATTCTAAAAACTTAATAAGAAAACACACACACACACACAGCATAATTTTTTAAATTCTCTAATATTAAAGGCTTTAAACATTTCTGTTAAGAACAATATTAAAAACAACAACAACACAACATGTAAATAAACCCAACAGAAAACAAACAAAAAATGTGAAAAGTTTACAAATGGGCAAAATATGTAAACTGTTTCATAATAGTTGTTAATTCATTTTATCAATAAAAAATTAATTATTTCTTAAAACAAGTAAAACGGAACAAAAATGTACTTAATTCATTAAGAAAGTTTAACTCAATAGTTTGCTAATTTGTTAGATAATGCAACAAAACTTATATAGAAGAATACATTTAATAAAAACCAAAAAAAAAAAAGTTAAAAAAGAAATCGAAAAACCAAAATTTTGGCTACGCCAAACTTTGTATACCCTTGCAAGGTATTTGAAATCCTTGGCTTGATAAAGTTCTCTCTCTGAAATTTTTTCTTTATTTGTTAGCCTTTTCTGTATTTGGTGAAATTTATATGAAAGAAATCGATATATTGAATCGACTTCATAGGCTGATCAAAAATATATATACATTTCTGGGTCTCCTTCTCTCCGTTCAAGGGTCTGACTAATTTGATGATACCTTATGCAAGGGTATAAAAAAAAATCAATTTGAACAATTAGAAAGCATTTAAGTTTTATTTTTTCTGAAATCATTTCACAAAAAATTGAATACACTACAATGAAAACTGTTAGAGATTGATGAAGACACAACTCTCATTTTTTTATATATATATAATAAAAATAAAAATAAATAAAAAATTTATTAAAAATTGCATAAAACCAAAACTTAAATAAAGCAAACAAACAAGAAGAAATGTAAATACACACACATGAACAAAAAAAATTCAGAAAACACAAAAAAAAAACCAAATGGAAGTGCAAGAACAAAAATCTAGTTAATAAATGAAAATCCAAAGAAATAAATAATTAAAAAAGCAGAAGAACTTAAAAAAAAAAACCAAAAACAAAGCTTCGCATTAATTAAAAATTGTCTCAAACGAAAAAAAGAACAAAAAACATAAAAAAAGAACGAGCCGAAAATTATTACAAATAAAATTTTGAAGAAATGTGTTTTGATTTTGAAATAATTTTCGATATACTAGGTAAGTATTTATTTACAGTCTAAGTTTTGCATTTAAGCCAACAACAAAGTCATGGGCGAAGGAGTTCTTCAAAATTGATATTTACAAACATCTATATATATTGTGGATTTAGTCGGCTACAAACTCGAGAGTTTAGTTGCTCTTTTGAATCATTAACTTTCAACAAGTCAACAATGATACAAAACTGAGTTTCAATGAAACAAAATATAATCTTATTTAGCACATTTCGAATAAGTTTAGCGAATTTGTGGACGTGTAGAGATGTAGTCTTCTCTTGGCCCTTTGGTATTTTAGGTCAATGCACACGAGTCACAGTTGCCGTTAAGAAGAAGGCGGGAGACAAACCCCTAAATGAAACAGAAACAACCTGCCAAATGAATGACAATGAACAACAACAGCAGCTTGCCAATGATCATCTACTTTACTCTAGAGTCGAACTAAAAGGCGCGCGAGCTGGCTCTTTTGGGGATGATCGAAACGAACAGGTTTCTGGGCCAAGTGTTTTGACCCGCTCAACAGCTTCCTTCCGCTTCGCACACGCACACACTCACACACAGGCACACACAAGTCATATCCCTGGTGACTGGGGACTCGGTTCGTTGATTTCTGCACCTGCAGTTAAACCTGCAACAGCAGCCGGCATTATGTGGCACGAGGTAAAATGCCAAGAGGGGAACACCACAGCCACATTGCCACATTGGAATTGTCTACCTGCAACATGAGGCAATTTTCAGAGACCCTCTTGTAATTATTTATTATCTTTTATAATAAAAACGTCGACTACAAGAATTCTTCAAACCGTTTTTTCTTTGGCATGGCCAACAATACGTTACTTTTGCGGCAAAAACCAAAAAAAAAAAAAAAAAACACAGTGAATATTTTTTTAGGCATGTGGGAAATATCTTTTGGGCGGTATTTATGTCAGGGTCAATAATGGAAACATATGTTTGTTTTTAACCAATATGACAATCAGCCTAATAACAGCTGATATTCTGAAATAGGAACATTATATTTGAGTTTAAAATAAATGAAGATTGAGAACAACTGCGTTTTATAGATTTTGCTTAGTTATAAAATCAATAAAAACTTTTTATCAAACTGATCGACCTAATTATATTTAAAAAAAATGTGATTTTAAGCTTAAAATTCAACAACATAAATTAACATTTCGAATGTCTTTTTAAAGAACCTTACTTACATTGTAGTAGCTTATTTCCATTTTTAAATATCAGTTAATTTTATATAGTAGGGGAGAGGGCCCAGTTTTGAAAAACCTCAAAATTTTTTCCTCAGTTCCGGGAAATGAAAAATTAAGAAGTTTAACATTTAAATATTAACCTAACGCAACTTTTTTCCAAAGAAAGTATGTTTATTTGAGTTACTCAAACAATTTTAGAACAGATTTAATCTGGATATCCTTTTTTAGGCCGAAAAAAAAGTGGCCCAGTTATGAGTGACCTTAAGAAATTCACTGAAAATAAGAAAATATGAAAGGAATGTCACGCCAATTGTTGTGATTTAATGGTTTATTTATTATGAAGGCCTTCAATGGCAAAAACAATGAAAAACACAAGAGAAACTGGCCTCCAATGGCCATAAATGACAACGATTTTTATTCCTCGTCGTCCATGTCACCTTCGCAGTTTTTCAACACGATGTTTGGTACGCGTATATACAATGCGATTATTAACGTTGATGTCTGTCCAAAAACTGAATGTTCTAACGAACATGATTTACAGGGCTCAAACTGTCATTCAATACCGCATTTCAAAAATATTTGAAAATGTCATAGCTGGGCCAGGGGCACAGCTGAGCCCTCTCCCCTATATACAAACTAATAACATAAGTACTTAGCTTGTAAGATAAACTAATGCTAACTGAATCAAAAAATCATGCCATCCTGTTTAATAGTACCAGCACTGTATAACCTATCCATATTACAAAAAATTTGGTAATTCTAGTTTAAAATCGAAAAAAATTAAATGGACATTTTGAATGCAATTTAAATAAATCACGTCGGAAAAAAACTACTCGTAGTACATTATTTTCTATTTCATTTTCAGATGTATGTAATGCAGAGAGAGATTCCATAAAGTATATACAGTGGCAACAAAAAATTTGTGACATCAATTTTTTGATCCTAAATTCTGATTTCATGCGATTTTTATATAATGTTACTGAAAAGTTTTGATGTGTTTATTTATAGCGTTGAGTTGGTCATTCTATTGAGAGACATCCATAAAGTACATACTTATATTCTTAATCGGCATAAAGCAATGTGACTCTATCAATTAGAAAGCCACTAAAACACTAAAATAAAACTTGGTTCTTGAGATTAACATTTATATTTCGAAGGATCGGGTCACTAAACCAATGAAAAGCCCAAATTACTAAGAAATGTCTCATTATGTAAAAATACAGAATCATCTTATTAAATTAGGCCCAACCCATCTTGCGCAAAAGTGTTCTTTTTTTAGTAATTAGCATAAAGGAATTCAAATCTGTCGTGAAAAAAAAATCTACCTATTTAAAGGTTTATTCGATGTAATTTTTATTTTGTAAACGGTGTCACTTATTGGACTATTTTGTACCAGTTTAAAACGCATAACATTTACTTTTGAATTAAGCTTACATTTATAATGTACAACATGTCTTATATAGAATATAAGATATTACTATGAAGGCCCTGATAGACGCCACAAAATTTAAAATTGAAGAAAAAACAATATTTTATTTTGAAAATTAACAAACCAAAGTAACTAGCTGTATAGTTACCTTTGATTTAAATGTTATTTAAAAGAATTTTAGAAAACATACAAAACTTACCTTTAGAAAAGTGGGCGAAAGTAAAAAAAAACCTTATGAAATACAAAAATATTTGAAAAACGAAACTAAAGAAAGTACACAAGCAATTAAAGCTAAGTTCCATGTTGGTCAGCAAACAATTTTTATATACATATATGATCGAAAAAATAGATATTTGTGTTGGTGTGTGTGTGTTTATTGTTAAAACTTTTATGAAATTAAAACATAAAGGGTTTTTTTTTTAATATTGGAATATGCTTAGCAAATGTTTTTAACCAATGGTCGCTTAGTTTTAGTAAGATTAATTTTTGATAAAGATTGTACATAGGTAAGTAAACACAATATATTTCAATTGTTTGATATTTTTATGGGGTCCTATGTATCCCCATCCTTTGGTAGTCTAGTCACCCTATATTACGCTGGCAATCTCTGTCCAACAATCAACAACAATGGAAAAAACCCCCCAATCATTGCTTAAGCATGGTGAACTGCACAAGAACTTAGTTTTCTGTTTCTGTTTCGAGGGAGTAGTCAACTCCCCTGTCATTACGGGAAAAATTTCCATATATGCGACACATGCAATGCATTTACCCTACCTACATACGTAACTACCTACACACTCCCCCACCCACCTACCATTCCAACTTGTCGTAAAGCCCACTACAGGTGGCGCCATCTAAAAGAATTAGTTAGCTCCATGTGCGAGCATTAATTGGCTACAGAAAGCCAAATAAAAATTAATAATAATCCACCACCCAGTAGCAATTGTTTGACAAAGTTCTCACACTTCTCAACTGAAAGTGGGCAAAGAAGAAAAACATAAAAAGAAAAAAACCCATAGTAGAAATAATTTCCCTAGAATATTACCAAAAGCATAATGTTTGTTTATTCGACAACGGGTGCGAGTGTGGGTACGGGTATCGGGTACTGGGCGCTGGGTGCTGGTTGACGGTGACGGTGCCATACCGTGAAATCGCTGAACCGCAACGTTCAAGAATAGCAGGTAGGCAGTCAGGTTGTATGTAGATACTATAGCTGTAGTATATATCCAAACTACCCTTGAGTAAACCTAACCTGAAACCACTCTCTCTGAATAAGTGCAATGGATATACATGTACAGACTAACCCGCTCTATGGCCAGGTATGAGTGAATTATGTACGACAATATATCAATTCATCGTTTTATATAAAATCCTTCACGCTATCATCCCTAGTCGCAATGCAATCAATCATTTACATTATCGCAAAAAAGAAAACGCTATGAGAAAACATAACATAACGAAAAAGCAAAAATGTCGCGTCAAAATTTCACGCGCTTTTCCAAAACTTCACCGAAATGGACAACTTGCGTGTTTTTAATTGCACTTCTTCGGTTTATGCCCTATGCCCCATGATCATAATGACTTGCAATGGTCTATAATTTGTGAGGAAAAACCCTAAAAACGAAGAAAAGCAAGAAAAGTATAAAACTTGACATCAAGGCTCTCTCCCACAGGAATTAACTACATACACAAATACATACATACGTATGTATGTACATATAGTGCATATACAATTGAACCCTCCTAATGAGTTCGAACATTACTGAATATTGCCTAAGCGCCTAATGACCCTTTACAAAGAGAGAAAGTGAAAATGTTTCGATAGTCACTTATGCGATTGAAATTCTATGGACTCGATTCGAAGTGGGGAGGAGGGCAAGTAAGGAATTACCAAAAAAAAAAAATCAATGTCAAAGTCAAAGTAAATCAATAAATTTATGAGAAAACTTAACTATCGCAATTTTTTTGAAAAGTTTATACAAATATTGGAAAATCGTATCAATATAGATCATGGTATACATATGTTTCTATAGTCTTTAAATCTAAGATTTTACAAACAAAGTAATAAGTTAAAGTAAGTTAATTTTGTACTTTCTTTGCTTGTCGTTAAGGCCAACTAGTGAATCTTCGAAGCGGTCAGGCAAATGTGATAAATTCTCAAATTTCGAAGCTCAAATTTCAATAATTTCAATATTTGTCCTTATTTTTTTGATTTCAAAGCTTAAACTCAAATTAAAACGGAATTCATTCGCCATCCAATCCCATTTTACTTGACAAAGTTGATTTTATAAAATAAATTGAGACTTATTAGTGTTAGATTCAAGAAATTTCTGAATTTACTTCTGTGGTAGAACCGTAGAAAAGCTACAAATTCAATGGATAGAAAAAGTTCTGCGGAAATTTTTATCAATGACTAAAAGGAACTTCTACAGTTAAGGAAAAAAACGTACATTTAGCTTAAGCAGTTCAATTTTGGCAAGCAGGGTTTCGACATACACTGCTTTCTTTAAAACAATCTTTCTTTTAAGCAATCGAAATCCATAAGTGCAAAGACAGAATTTAGTGGGTATCTCACGATATTACATATATTTGTACACCTGCACCGCGATTTTACACGGTAGACAAAAAACCATGAGGGTCCAACAAGCTATTTAAGATATTTTCTAACCTCATACATTCTTACAGGTAATAAGATATAAAACAAGCTGATTGGCTATGAATTCGTATTCTTTTTTTCGTATTCGTATTCGCTTATTTTAATAAATATGACGATCTAAATTCACATTTTCTCCTAGTAAATGGTTTCATAGATATCTTCCTAATTCTTCTGTCATTTTCAATTTTTATACCATACACCCATAGGCTGAAATGGTATATTAAAGTCGCAAAAATGTATGTAACAGGCAGAAGAAAGCTTATCCGACTGCATAAAGTATATATATTCCTGTTCAGTATCAACAGCAGAGTGGATCTAGCCATGTCCGTCTGTCCATGTCCTGTCAAACTAACCGATCTTTACATTAGTGTAATCAAATATATAATATTAGTATTATATTTTATCACATACTCAAAATTATCATCGATAAAGCACATAACTCTCAATTCCTTTTAGTAGCTAGAATAGTTTCGGATAACCAATAGATTCAATAATTCCTATAGCTGTAAAGCGATGTTCAATTCTCCAAAAGGTCCTCAAATTTTCTTTCAATTAGAGTAAGTATATTAAATTACTTTAAATCTATTGTTGCTAAAAACTTTTTCGTTTCAGTTTCTTGGTTTTTTCTATGCTAATATACGACAGGCTAATGACATTTATCTTGAATATTTCCTTTCTCCTATCCTTTATTTGCCAAACCGACGCATTAAGGGAATAAACTATCATGGAAATATATATTTAATTGTTTATAAGATCGAATTGTTGAAAACTTAATGTTGTGTCAAAATAGTTTTTATTCAATTTAACAAAATATCTTACGCAAGAAGTTCATAATATCGCCAACAATGATCGTTATAGCAAACTCTTTAATCCTTAAATACACCCTTAATATAGAATTCACACTTTAGTTCAAAAATTTCTGAAAATCGGTTGAGATTTCATCAAAGTTGTACCCATTTTTAGATTTTTTGATTCTTTTTTTGGTAAAAAGCGATTTTCTATAGGCTCTGAGCATACCCCCATAAGCAAAAGTGACGTTGGTAACAAAAGTACAACCAAAAAAAAAAAAAAAAAAATACGAAAAGCGAATGCTAGCCATTAACAATAAAATGTATGTATGGAGGAGTATGGGCTGGGATATGGACGGAGGAGTAGGCAGCGCGGCCGAAATACGTTTTTTATGTAGAGTTAGCTGTTGTTGTTGTAGTTGTTGGTTGCTGCTGCTAGCACGTTATCAACAACAATCTCGTTTTACCAAATAACGCAAAGTGCGCCGAGGATTGGGTAGACCGATCGAAGGAGAAGGAGCGCCGCGCACGCTATTCCTATAGACTCACACACACATACACACACACACACACATGTACAGGTAGTGTGACTGCAGCAGAGCAAGGGAGTGGTCGGAGAGAGCGAGAACAACCAGGCAAGGAGAGGCAAGGTCTAAACGTAAACTCTAGGGCTCGAGGAAATTGGTAGAAACGCAGTGTTTCTTACTGTTTTCTGTTGTTGTTGTTTTTTGTTTTTTTGGTGGTTGCTGTTGGTTCTCTGGTTGGCTAAAAGGCACAGTGACGAAATGGGAACCTACCCTATCCTACACAGTCAGTTAGCTAGTTAGAGGCAATACGCTCGACGCTCGCTCTCTCTCTGTCTATCCAGGTTTGGTTTAAAGTTTTCTGTGGCAGCAAATAAAATTTTAGTTAGTCACCAGCCGTCGTCAAGGATACGCCGTTTCTACACAATTTGTTGTCCTTAGCGACCAACGAAACGGAACAAAATAACATATAGCCCATCTAGAAGCAAAAAAGGACTTCAACCAACGTCCTACTCTTCTATGTTCGTGTTCGGTGTTATTGTGAAAGAAAAAATTTGAATACTGCTCTAAAAGAGAGAAGGACAGCACTAGCGAAAAATACAAAAAAAGGCCCCTTAACAGAGCTAGCAGCTAGCACCTGTCCTCTACATCATCTATCTACCACATACTAGCAGAGGCAGCAGCACCACCACCACCACAACCACCATCAACACCAGCGGTGGCAGTGGCACAAACCTTACCTGAGCCACCAGTTCTACACTTGGAACTTCAGTCAAGTGTTAAAGCTCAAAGGATTAACATGTCCTTTTCCAGCTGCAGCATGAAACTACAACCAATCATATAAAAAAAGAACTCTAAACCAAAATAGAAATAGAGTGAAGTTTTTTTCTATATTTTTTTTTGTTTTGTTTTTTTTTTTTTGGAATTTGATCAAAAGTTTTTTTTTTGGTGCAACTTACAAAGAAGAATTACAGCTAACACTTAACAAAAAACGAAAAACCACACAAACAAAACAAGGAGCTACAATCAACGATCCAAGGTGAGCTTTTAGACCTTGATTATATGAATCAAAATCTTAAATTCTAAGAAAGATTTTCTGTGTGTGTTTGAACGAAAATAAAGTCTGCTCACAATGCATCTTGGCACTGGGAGAATTCACAGTTGATTCTTATTCGATATTCTGTGGTTCTGCGGGTGCCAAAATCTAATGTTTGAGCTGTGATCATCGAAAAAGAAATCAAATGAAAACTTTAAACCGAAATAAATGAGTTTAGAGTAAAAATAGAGGAAAAGAATGAGACAAATGTATTAAAATATAGAATTCAAAACTAAAAAATTAAAATAATTGCATAAACATAGTCAAACGTTACTCTCTAACTAGCAAAAAATAATCGAAATTTTTTAAAAACAAAAAAAAATTTATAGAAAATATTCGGAAATTGAGTTGGCTTTTTAGTACTTTGCTAGAGTTGGCAACACTTTTAAAACTCACCTGCTTTGAAAATAATATTCTAACAAGATGGTCATGACAAGTTTAAAAGATGGTCAAGAAGTTTGTTAGATTTGACAACTTAAATGGATTACTTAGATTTATAATCTGACCAGCCGTTAGAAACAATATATGCCCTTCATTTTGATAGCTATATCTATATTAGTATACATATATGATTTTTTTGATATAGAAGCAATTTTCAAAAAGCCAAACACTAAAACAAGGCCATCAGAAGATACAAAAATTCAGAGACTTTTAGTTCAATGTTGAGTGTATTAAGTCCTATATTTTAGTTAATGAAATTTTTTATTTACATCTTAACTAAACACATTTTTAAATGGTTATCAGAAAAGTCTTTGTAAATTGAAAAACTTACTAAATTAGATATTTGTAATTTCCCACAACCATTCTCTTGCGTTTCTCTTGCACACAAATCAAAGTATAAGATAAAATATTACTCATACGCCCCCCATGCCATGGCACACATCAAGCAATTAAGAGAGACCTGTGTTTAGAGCTATATAAACTCGAAATTATTCTAACGTCACGACTATTTGATATTGTTTCTTTTTTATTTTTGTTGGGTTCTTAAAAACCCAATGCGCAATACCAAAAGCAAAACAACATTTAATTTCCATGAAACACGCAATGGAATTAATAAATAAAGTACAAAAACATTTAAAAATAACATGAGCCTAAACTGAAACAAATTTACGTCATATTATACAAATATTTCGTCAACTACATAATATATATGTATGTATGGAAACTCGAACTTCTGTCGAAGAGAACAATTAACTACATTTACATGAACCAAATTGACCTAAGGCCATCAAATGAAAGTTACATTTGAACTTATCAGAATTGGGAATTACATGCCCGTCCAAGTGTCCAATACGTAATCAAAGGCGTGGAAATCTTTTGGCGAATTGCCCCCCTCTTGCCAACCCCCTATAACTCATTTGTCTAATAGCTCAGTTGAAGGGGCGGAGAACCAATACAGTGAGGTGCGGTGGGTATGTGACAGGCAATGAAGGAAGAAGAGAGCAAGGACGAGGAGGAGCTGTTCAGACGTCTGTCTAAAGGGGGCCGAACTGAATATTTGATGAATTTCACTTATGGAATTGCTGCATGGAATTGAATTTTTAACTATCTTTAAAAAGATTTTCAAATATTGCAAGTGTCTGCATAACAATTAAGTCGCCAACCCCTTTAATGAAGGTGTAACTAAACGTTTAACTACAACTAACATAACGTTTAAACTCTAATGGTTGGTACCTAGTAAAACTGTCAGTATATACTAAATTGTTAATAATATTTGATTGATCATAATAGTTAGTTTTTAATAGGCGTCGATAATCGCTTGGGGTTCTACAGTGTCTTCAACACATTAAAAAAAAATTAAAATGGTTGTGAACATTTTAAAATACGTTTAAATTTGAATTTCTTTTATTAAAGCTCTCAAAATGATTCTTACACTTCAAGCAATATATTTACATAATATTCCTACATATTGTGTATTATAGAATGAGGTTGTAAAATATAAAATCTTTAGATTTTTCTTAAAAAAATTCATAAAATTTTGGAGTTTTTGCTTTCAATAGATGAATTCAATTTAGTCTAACGAAAATAAAGAACGGCGCCAAAATGATTTCTCTAGGATTTTGGTTTTTCCCCATCCCGCAGACCAACCAATTTTCACACCAATCTATAATTTGAGTTCCTTTTCGACTTTTTTTCACTGCATTTTCCGGCAGCATAAATTAGCATATAATTCATAAGTCAGAATGGGCCAACACGAAACAGGCCTATATGACTAGTAGATTGGTCGGCCGTCTGACCGGCCGGCCTGGCCAATTGCATTCTTCCTTTCTAATTTTTGATGCCTTTTTTCTTCTTTCTACTTTTTGGCTACGAAAAAGAAAGAAATTTGCATACAAAATGCAAGGTTTTAACAAGTACAACGCCCTGTAAGAACATCAGGAAGGAATGTTGGTATGTGCCACCACCTAGGTGGTTAAGGGGTGTAATAGGGAGTGAGAAAGAGAGAGAGAGAGAGTTGAATAGAGGCTAAATGCCGGCAATGTTGACTGAATAATGGGCCAAACTGGCGCCAACTGACATTTTGCTACATAGAAGGTAATTTTCCTAGGAACGAACAAAAAAAAACCCTATGGTGCAAATGGGTGGATAATAGGTGGTATTTTTGGGTGGTGGCTAAAACCTACGGTCTCTGTTGTCTATATATGCACCAGGGAGAGAGTGGCTACAACAACAACAACAGCAAGTTCGTGCATAATTTATTTAATCGCTCGCCACAAATCTAAATTGATCGTTAGGTTTGGGCCCCCAAACAAACAAGTAATTTGCGTGTAGTGTAGTCTAGTGTATTACTTGGCAAAGAGAGTGAGAGTGTAGTTTCATTGAAAATTTTACTTAATTATTAGAACGAATTGTATTTTTCCTTTTGCTTTTTCCATTTCAGTTTGCAGTGGAAATATAACAACAAAGGGAAGGGGAAGGTGAAAAAGTTTAATTATGGCACTCAATCAACATCAACATCATCATCATCATCAACAGCAGCAACAACAACATCAGCCAGAAAATTCAACATTTATTGATGATAATCTTGACACCTGTCCATCGTTAACTCTATTGAATTTACCTGAAAGCCCCATATTACCGCCCAAGCAACGACGACACCAGGATGCCAACAACAACAACAACAACAACAATCATAATCAAAATAATAATAACCAAGCTCCTGTTCCTGTTCCTGCGATTGCTCCCACTCCTTCTTCTGCATTTGTTGAGCCACAACAATCAGGCAAAAATAAATATAGCAAGTCAAACGGAAGTGGAAATGAAAATGGAAATGCTGGCCACCACCAGAACCAACAGCAACATCAACATCAACGCCATAATCAGCATCATCATTATCATCAACGCCAACGTCACCGTTCCATTTCATTATATGGCGTTAACAGTACTGTGGTAAGTCGTGGGTGACAAAGGAAGGGCGGGGAGGGGGATTGGGGCTTTGGGGCGGAGTAGAGTGGCATGGGCAATTCCAATGAAATCAAATAAATCATCTAATTGGGTGGGTAAAAGGCTAACCCCCCCCCCTGGAAAAGTACAGTTCAATAATTGGTATACCAAGTGAAAATTCACAATGCTATTAGCATATAAACCACCACAGACACAGACAAATAAACACTTAACTGAAAGTATCACTAATGACTACTACCAAATAGGATAACCCAACTTTACATTTATACTAAAAATCTATCTAAAATATGATCCCTTCAAAGTAAAAACGAATAACAGGATTTTATATTGAAAAAGTTAGATATAGCAAACAAAAGTTGAAAGAATTGAGTTTATCAAAATTCGTAACAATTTAAACATTAATAATTACAAGTTTATTAAGAAACAATATATATGTAGATAACATATGAACAGTGACAATAATGATTGTGCACTTAAAATTGCCAATAATGAACGTAATTTTAATTTTTTAAAACATTTAGATAGCAAGTAAAAATGAGCATTAGATAATATTAAGACTTGGTATTCAAAAATAGAGTGCGACAACAATAAAAATTTGATTTTCTTTATTACCTTAAAAACAGGAGCAAGGCCATAAGGAAATACCCATTTGGATGGACGATGGCGAGCCGCGTTATGTGTCGGGTGTAACAAATAAAACCACATGCAATGACATAATCAAGGCATTGATTGATGATGAGCTGAAAAGTGGCAACAGTGCAGCACAACAAAAACAACAACAACAACAACAAGGTGAGTCAATATTTTATATACCTAAATACTAAAATTTTTGCTTTCTTTATACATACCTAAATATATTCTCATTCGATTCGTGACTTAATATTTATACAAACATACATTTATACCTACTATTTATTTATTGTTTCGTTTTGTTGCAATTATATTTATTTTCTTTGTTTTTTTTTTTCCTCCCCGTTTTAATTCTGTTTGACGCGAAAAAACAAAAAAAAAAAAAACGAAAACTAAAAAACAAGATGGCGGCCAGGCGAATAAGGGATCGCGTGACTACAGCGATTACATTATAACGGAAAGTTGGGGCGGCATAGAACGCAGCTACGACGGCAACATGGCCATTTTGCCCGTTTGGCGCGCTTGGAGCCGTGTGCACAATGAGGTAATAAGAACTCTCTCTCTCTGTCTCTCTCTCTCTCTTTCTCTCTCTCTACCTTCTCTCGAGCCCTCTTCAAAGCCTTTCAAGCCTCTTAACCCCTGTTTGTCCACCTGACGTGCAAAAAAAAAAAAAAAACAACAACAAGAACAAGAAACACATCTAGGAAACTGGGCCCAAAAAAAAAAAAAAAAAAACGCCGACAGTGATTGCATAATAAGCGCTTTTTTCTGCGCTCTGGCGCCACACGCAAGCTTAGAAATGTGAAATTCATGTCGCCTCCTGCTACTATGTTTTTCTCCCCTATCCTTTTTACCCCCTCCTCCGCCTACAAACGCCCCCTTCCGACCACCACACACACACACACACAGGTCACGCTCCCGCGCATATGTTTCTTTGTAACTTCCTCATTTCATTTCATTTTTCTTTGGTATGTTTCTCGTTTTTTTCTTTTTTGGTTGTTGTTTATTTTATGCGTCATAAAGTGAAATCAATTTTACTTCATTGATTTTAATATTAAACTTAATGTTAAGAGGTGATGAGCAGCAGGGGGAAAGGATTCGGGGCCAACTACATAGCAAAAGGTTAATTATGTTGCCGACTTGTTTTTACGATTTTAACCATTAGGCATTCTATTTTTAGGAAAGTGACATAAACAACCCTTCCACTTTATGCCCCCCACTTCATTGGTAATTGCATTTTAATTGCCTTAGATCATCAGAAAGTCGATAATAGTCGATTTAAATGTAGAAGACAAACAAATTTTGATCAGCATTAATAGTAAATTTAACCTTAAGTTAAGCTTTAAGGTAAATCCTAATCAAAATGTGTCCTTTTACATATTCCATTTCATTTCAGTTGCGCATTTCTTTGAAAAGACGTGAGGAATTTCAAGAACCTTTGGCTCTGCAACTACAACGACCATGTCTCTATGGGGCTAATTCAAAAAAATTCTCAATGTTGAAATGGCTAAAAAAACTATTTCAACTCAAGGATAAGAAGACACAGAATGCCACAATTAAACCAACTAAAACGCCACCAAAAGTGCCCAATAAAATGAAGGAGAAATGTTTATTAGACAAAAAGCAATATAAACGCGATGATTTTCAGTTAATCCTATTGCCCGATCAACTATATAATGGCAAACATAACTGTAATAGCAAATTGAATAAGAAGAATAAACTTTATCAACTTGCTGAAGCAACTAACAACTCAAAGAATCATGGCGATAGAACACGGCGAGTTAGACGACAATCCAGAACTGAACAATGTAATTACAATTTAAATATTAACAATAATAATTTAATAAAACGACGCAAGGATCGACCATTACGTAATAGTGTTAGAAACAAATTGGCTTCCCTCTATGCCGACATGAATCATCGATATGAGAAGGAATATAATTTAACTCGTCAACTCTCAGAGAAATGTAAACTATATAGACAACAAAATGAGCAATATAACAAAACGGAAATGATGGAATTCTCGGTTGGACAATTACAAACGAATATCGAAGCCTATGCCGAGGATATTATCAAGACCGAGCATGAGTTGCTCGAATTAAAAAATGAAATGAAACATGATATATCATTGATTAACAATCTAAAACGTATGACTTTGGATGATGTATCGCAGACAGATCATGTAAACGGACTGAAAACAAAAACGGAAATGTTTGCAACACAAAAACCTCCCGTTATCACTCAAGTTGCTAAAAATATTGCAGCTACCGCCCAGGAAATGCAATTCGTTGATAATATTTATGAATTTTGCGATAATAATGCAAGCATGTTAGTCTAGTTATAAGTCAACTGACGTTTGTTAAATATATATGTACATTTATTTTTTTACCTATGTATATACCCCTAAGACAACGAATAAAAGAAAAAGCAAACTTTTTTTACTGAACAGATTTCCGCTTTATGATTGTTTTAAAAATTCGCGCCCATTAAATGTCGAAAATTTGTTTAATGTACAACTTTTTGGGCACTTAAGGCAAAACCTGGTATGGGCAGGGGAGGGCAGCCAATCCCTTCAGACTAAGACGGTTGAATTTAATACTTGTTTTTTTGTTTTTTAAATCCTTTAATTAAATATGATATTTCATTAAATTTTTGATTCATTTCACTTAAAGATGAGCCTCTAGTTTACTTCTTTTAGGGATTCAAATCAAAATGTACAAAATGTGTAAGGGCTACACCCTTATCGGGCATAGACTCATTAGTCTTCACTGTATTTGTATGTAGATTTAAGGGAACAACGAACTCTCCTCTATGTCAGGTGGATTTATCTACATACATACATATATATTCAAACATATGTAAATGTTCATACAAAGATACCAACTTACCCATCTTTCATTTTGCAATATTGTCATGCCAAACACCTTTTGTTTTTAACTGGGCTTCCATCTCCTGCAGTTTGATAAATAAAGCAATCATCAGAGGGAGGCGCAGCATCTTTATTGCTTAGCTAGGAGGATTGGTTACTGGTTACATGCAATGTGAACTTCTTGACTTTTCCACATAAAAAATGTAAATATAACGATCACATCGGAATCCAGAAAGCTTTGCTAGCACACCCTCCCAAAGAGAATGGACTTTGATGTCCATTGCAAAGAAGGAGACTGTAGAGGCCCGTAAAGGTTCCTTTTCAACAATTTTAACACTTTTAAATTTCAATTAAATAAGGAATATTAAAACACTTTAATTTTACTGCAAATGATCGTTTCAATTGTTCACAAAAACAAACGAAATGGCGCCACTGCGACAGGTTAGATTAGTGTGACCAGCTCCTATAAGACGATAAGCCAAAAACAGCTGACAGATTTTGCGGCAAAATTATTTAAAAATAAAAAAAAAAACTCTTTTTCACAAAAAAAAAGAATAAAATACATAAACCTTTACAATTTATAGTGACTAAAATATTAATTTAATAAAAATCTTGTTGTTATTACATGTTTCAAAAACCAAGACCTCTGAACACAAATCAGCTGTTCCTGTAATTTATATATGGCATCGGTTTATACCCTACACTCATGTCTCAAAAGAGTACATATTAAAAGTTAGCAAAATGTACTTAAAATGCTTTATTTATATATGTTCCCTCTTAATCTGCGAGTCGACAAACCAGCCGCTTTAATATATAACATTATACACAGTCTTTATAGATAACACAAAACGCGCTCCTGTTGCAGGGTATATTCAAGTCGAAGCTCTTTTTTTTTTTTATTCAGATTAGTTATCGTTATCGATAACAGATTCAATTGTGGTGTAAACATTGCATTTGGAATCAAATACAATTTTTCAGTTTTAATTTTTAGTTTATTTAAACCATGGCCGAGGCTTTGCCCAATAAGAAAAAGAAAATCCTGACTGCTGACGAATACACAAAAATCTGTTCATTTATCAATAACTACCACGGCCTGGCTATTGACTGTGAGATGGAGATGAAGTATCGCCAATTTTTGGATATTGAGCCATTGGCCTTAACATGTATAGCACAGATGGAACACTTTAACCGGGCCAAACGCCAGCATTGGAAGCATGAACAGCGTTCGAGGAAACTGTTGAAAACGTAGGATTCTTGAGATATATCAGCAATGTGTGTGGCTTCTAAATTTCCTATCTCCATTTATCCCC
Source organism: Drosophila willistoni (assembly GCF_018902025.1). NCBI lineage: Eukaryota > Metazoa > Arthropoda > Insecta > Diptera > Drosophilidae > Drosophila > Drosophila willistoni. Next base: position 1,479,045 of record NW_025814058.1, read on the forward strand.
AATGCCTTGTAGATTCGAGGAGCTTTGCGAATATGGGAATAAGGACAATATCCTAATAATACGTATGGCATTTGCGGAAAACATGAATCCTATTGCCCTGTGTCGCATCCTACTTCAAGAGAAGTACGATATAAAGCAGAAACAGCAGATATCCCGATACCTGAAATTTCCACATTTAATTGATGATCCTCGTCTGGCAGCGAATGTCCAACAGTGTGTTTACAGTGATAATCAAGATGGACCGCTAACCGACCTCCGACGTCGGATTATTGGCGAGGAGTATGAACAGAAACTAAAAAGCTTGGCCAATCAATCCGGCATACATTTTTATGATGAACAAGACTTGAGACGCATGGGCTTTGACAAGACGCCGGATATCAAAATTATACTACCTTTCCTGTACAAAAATGCTGTGGTCAATTGGATCGAGAGTAAGGCAAACTTCGGTGATCCCAAAACTCACAAATGGAATATACAACAGCAATTGCAGAGCTACTGCAATCGGTATGTTAAGACAGCTCTAGGTGATTATTTTTCCTTCAATTGTAATGGAATATTATAAACTTCTTAACAGATTTGGCCCTGGCATAGTTATCTATTGGTTTGGCTATCATGTAGAGACACCAAATCTTCCAGATAATGATATAGGTATCACCGTGTTGGCCGATTTTCCAGACAATGAAGATTTGGTTTTCATGAAGTTGATAACAGCAACGGATGTAACCGAGACGAAGGCCAATTCTGGCGCGGAAACTAAAATGTGACACCATCTTTATGACACAAACTTGACCAAGTATTCTCTATTGATATTACCGATCAACAATTTTCTATAACTATAATTTTTAGACATGACCATGACAATTGATAAATCGCATTGTTTCGTTGGTTGTTTTGTTGTTGCATTTTGTATTGTATGTAATTTATAAATTCTCATTTACATGATTGAGGCAAAAAAACATTTGTTTACACTTTTGTTTTTTTGTTGTATGTTTCCTCTTCTTCTTCGTTCTTTCATCTCATATAAGTATAGTACAAAATAAAACATAGTTTTCCTTTTTTTTTCGTGTTTGTTTCGTTTTTTAGGTGAATTATTAAACAAAAAACCATTATAATAAAACAAAAAAAAAAAATAAAAAACAAATAAATAGAATAGTTGGATTAAATGATTGCTGTTGGTATTATTATCATAATCAGAAAATTTGGAAAGATGTCTCGAAAAAAGGAGAAAATTATGTATATATTTATATGTGTGTGTGTGTGTAAATATGTAAAGCGCAAGGATATATAGAATAGATAAATTAAGACCAAATTTCACTTAAACTGATTGTGTTTTTTCTTTTTTTTTGTTTCCGTTTTCTTTGTTTTTTTTTTTTTTGTTTTCTTGTTGCTTAATTCTGTTTCTTCCTTTTCCTCTAGATGTTAGGCGGCAACTCGTCCTTATAGTTTATATTTAGAGAGAGATAGACAGAGAGAGAGAGTCAGAAAGAGTATACTATATATAGCTGGTTGCAAAAATGTATATTTCAGACATCTTTCAGTTCCTCCGGCATATCATTTTTAGGATGCTTATTTTCGAAATGTTGCTTATAAGTCTTGGGATCAGGCATTTGTGACTGTAAAAAGAATTGAACTTGAATTAGAAAACCGAGTCTCGGGATAGCGGGATTTGAGAATAAAAAAAATACCTTGCAGACAGCGCAGACATGAACTAAAGCTTTTTGGGCAGCCTTCTTTTGGTCGTTGGCACTGTGACCCTGTTGCTTCTTCATTTTTGCCTGCTTCTCGGCAGCCTTTGCCTGGGATTGTATTTTTTGGTGACCGCGTGCCATGGTTTAAACACTGTAAACATTAAAACAAGGAATTAACAATAAGTATTAATTAAGTATTTTCACAAGCGTTGACTTGGCAACAACATTAAGATTAAACGGTATTTAAGAGTCACTCTGTTCACTTTCCCCTTCGCTCTAACACACACACACACACACAGTCAAACTCCTCTGTATTTTTTTTTTTTTTTTTGTCTTTTTCTCTATCTAATGATCGTAAATAACAAAATTTGAAAAAGTCAACAACAACACACACACCCCCTTGCCTTCTTGCCAATCACACACTTATTGCCTACCATCACTGTACAAGCATCTGTGTGCATGCGTATTTGTGTGTATGAGTGCAAAAAAAAATGTGGCTCTGCCACTCGACTAACCAACCACGTTCCTTACCTAATTTTAAATTTTCCTTTCTGGTTACGGTTTGGAATTGCAAATGCAAGTTTTATTATTGTTGTACTATTAGACGAAATGTATACGTATGTCTGTTTTGTTTAATATACCCGAAATTGTTTAAGTTAAAAAAAAACTTTCGACTTTTCCTTCCCCTGTTTCTGTTCAGCCTACTTGATGTGAAATACGTCCTAGAGATGAGTATTTGGTGACTGCATGCTGGTATCGATAAAGATGATGACACTAGACTTGCCCGCACTGTTGCTCTTTTAGCTATTTTCTTTCTCTTTCATTGCCATGTCTTGATAGACTTATGCATGACAGTTTTTGCAACCACAAAATTATTGATTGAGTACTGTCAATGAAACTATTTGTAGTTTTCAATATAATTTCGAATTGCTAAAATTCATTGCTATCTCGGGTTCATATACGGCCTTCTTGACATAGATCTTAGTTTTTAGGGCTTTTTCTAGCTTTTTTTTAATGTTCCTTCAGCCATCAACCGCCAAAAAGACGGCATCACTTATTATGACCTGTTAACAATATCGTTAACCAAATATCGGCCCATAGCCTGTTGATATACGGTTGTCTAGCATAAACATAAATACTTTTGATCAATATCGTAAAAGATTTAACCTTTTATGTTCACCATACGTATATGAATTGGATTTGAATGGTAGACATGTCTCAAAATATATTGCGATATTTATTTCATTTATATCGATAAACATCGATATTTGTAAACATACGATAATTGGAAAATATCGCTCAATAGAAGAATCTTTCGTTAATCTTGGTGAAAAATTTCTTTACACAAAATGTCCGTTTGCAAAGAATTATTATTATGCGAACTATGTCTGACAAATCGTGCATTGAAGGAGCCCATTATCGTCCCTACATTTCAAAGCGATTTCCATAATTTCTTGCAGCAGCTTTTTGAGAATTTTAATATCGATGTAAGGATACGAAATTCACAATTTCATGTACATATAGACGTAGTCCAGCAGAATAGTAATAATATCCCATTTTGAAGGTTCCCGTCAATGAGATTCAAGCCAGGATGTGTCCGAAATGTGCAGCCAAGATACTTACCATGTGCGAGGATCTTGAGTCATGGCGTGCGGCTCAAAGCAAACGCGCATCATTAACAAATCAAGAAGTCTTTGAAACTGTTGTAGTAAAAATGGAACCCATCGAATCGGATGAAGAATTCATAGACGATGTTCAGCCGTTTCACGGGGACATAGAACTGACTGATGTGAAATTAGAGTTAAATGATGACAAGAAAGACCACATCAAAACTGATGACGAGAATCAGCTAATCCTTCCAAACTCACTACCTGGGAATTCAGTTACACCCGGCATACATCGACTTCAGTCGAGTGTCGTTTATAATGTGCGTCGCTATAACTGCAATCATCCAGGTTGTATGGCATCGTTTGCCTACCATCGAGCCTATATGACCCACGTCAATAAATGTCATCTCACGCTCATGGCTTGTCGCAAAGTACATAAAATTTGCCAAACCCATATTCGTATTAGTCCCCGTAAACTCCGTGGCGGGGTTAAGAATTCTCATTATAATGATTCTGGCCAAGGTCATTTTATTGCGGTGGATGGAGAAGAGTCGCAAGACACCATGAAAAAGCACGATCTTAAGAATAAAGCAAAACCGAAACATGAAGTTAAACGAAAGAACTATGAACTAAAAAGCACTAGTCAGGGGCAGTTTATTAATTTAAATACTGTAAAAACTCTTGAAAAATGTTCAACATAGATACAAAATATTCATTATTTCATTAATATGCATGTATATATGTATGCATAATGCCTAAACCCCTGAAAAGGATTAAGTTTAAGAGCCCACATTACCATTAAGTCGAATAAGCGATATCAGAGCCTATTAGTTCTTCTTCTATTGACTGTAGAAATAAAACCAAAACCTTTGTTAAACACCATTTATATTTGTTTCAATTTAATGAAAAAGGATAATGGGTAAAATAGTCATCATAGATTAGAGACATTGTATTGTTTCAATCTTTAAGCTTATTAGAGAATCAATTGGATCAATAGATTGTCGACTGAAATAAGTTTAAACCATTTATTGGGACCTTTTAGTTTAGACATATTTTATTTTTTATCTTATCACCTTAGACATAGAACTGGTTTTTTTGTTTTTTTTTCATGTTTTTAATATTTTTTTCCAATTATTTATTTTCACATTTATTTCGCTTCTTTTGTTGTTGGTTTTTTGTTTTTTTTTGTTCAACACAGTGCAATAATTTAATGTTATTTGATTTCCATTTTTGATATAACTATGAATTTCTTGCATTGTTTATGTTTTTGTTTTTTATGTGTTTCTTGTTTATTTTTGTTTATTTTTTAGTTGTTTAATGTATAATCTTTGTGTGAATGCAACTTACAACTATAATATATAAATACGTTTTTCTTATTTTGGGTGAGTTTTTTCTCTTCTTTGTTTATTGAATTTTTTAAAATTTTCCATTTTCAATCGATTTTTTCTTTTTTTTTCCTTTTTTTTTGTTTTTTATTTTCTTTCTTTCGTAAATGCTTAATCCTTAAATTTTAATGCTTTATCATTTTTGGAAGCAAAGATTTATGTTTTGCTCAATTTTTAACAACAATAAATAAGATAAAACATCAAACGATTTAAATTAATAAATGAGATGTTTGTGCAAGTGTGTGTGTGTGTGTGTATGAGTGCATCTAAATAAACAATACAATCAATTTCGAGAACAAAAAATAAATACATAAATTATAAACAAACAAACATAATTCATTTAGATGGTGAAAAATGATTTGAAAATTTTGATTTCACGTGTTGTTTTGTTATTTTGAGTTTTGGTTCTTTTAACAAACAAAACCAAATGTGAACATTTCTTAAATTTACAAAAAAAAAATCGCCTGTTAATTGTTTATTTTTATTTATACGATTGAAATCTTTAGTACGCTAGAACTAGGACTTTGTTTTTTATTCACTTTCTATTAATATAATTTATTTTTCAAGCTTTTCTTACACTTACTGCTGATTCGGTTTTTTTTTTTTGTTTTGTTTTAGACAAAATAAAAACTTGAAGTTTGGTCTAGGAATCCTTTTTAATCCTAAAGAATACAAATTTCAACAAAATTTAAGCTGCCAATTTGCGATTTAAAGCAAAATCAATTGGGGCAAACAAAATGGTTAAAATTTTAAAACATTAAATCTATTTTTCTACTCTTCGGAACGATTTCAATTGTTTAGAACTCAAATGAAATTTTCTATTAAACAGCGACAAACTTTTTTAACTGATTTCATTTGCCCCAAAAATTTTTGTAGTTTGAATCTTGTTAAACAAATTAATGAGCTTGAATTAATTGCTATTAACCTAGGACTCTATATTAGAATATACTGTTTCTGTGTGTATGTGTATGAGAGTGTATGTGTGGATTAAGATTCATTTTAGAAATTTGATACAATCAAAATGAGACGCGTTCAAACATCTGACAATATTTTTTGATTTTTCAGATCTTTGCACATTTGAACATTTAAAAAAAAACCCATAGGAATTTTTCTACTTATTTTTTGTTTTTTTGTTTAATAACTATCATTTCTTAAGTTTAGTATTTTAAATAATTATTCTTTCGAGAAGGCATAGTTGATACAGGGTCGATACAGGGACTGCGATTAGGTTAGATTGGTTAGAAAATTTCCAAGAAATTTTCAAAAAAAAAAAAAACACAAAAATCAAATGTAGATGGAAGAAAAATATATAACACCAACAACATTTACTTACAATACCAAAATTATGAATCAATTCGTGGGTGAGCGATGGGTAAGCGAATGTGTGTTCATCTGAACGTGGTGGTGAAGTAAAATGGGTGGGGAGAGGGGGAGGAGTTGAGAGGCAAATGCATGTGGGTGAATGGTGGTGAGATATTAACTCTAACAAACATTATTTCAATTATTTTTCAATTAACAATTAATACGTTTTTGTTTTTTTGTTTAAGCAAATTTTGGCTTCTTCGGTTTACCATAATCCTTTTCTTTTCGTTTCTTTCGTTTCTTTTCTCTCAATAGACGAAATGCGGCGGTGGCAACATACGCTTGGAGGACATTGACGATGACGACGACGACGATGACGCCGGCGCTGGTAATGAGGATGAGGCGGAGGGCGGCAACAACGTGGACGACGGTAGCTGCGACTGCTGCTCTACCCATCAGACAACCGAATCCTTGCGTATCCTGCTTGTTGCAGTTGTAACGATTGACAGACATATAAAATGGTCGGAGATGTGCAGCATGTAGCAGAAAGAAAGAAACAAGTATGGAAGGAATGAAGAAGAAAATAAATTAGAACGGTTTGATACGTTTTTGTTTTCGTTTTTGTTATAGCTGCTGCTGTGTTTGTTGTTGTTGCTGTTGTTGTTGTTGCTGTGGCTGCTGTTGCTGATGCTTGAGATTATAGTTATTATTATTATTATTGCTTGAATTGTTATCGCACCACATATAATTCTCAGTCTGTGGGGCACGCATAACTCCAACACCGCCGCCCAAACGGCGATAGTTCATGCATCCGCAGAGGCGCCATTGATTTGTCTCTGGATCATACACCTCGATGGTTTTCAAATAGGCAGAACCATCAAAGCCTCCAACGGCATACAGCTGACCATTAACAACCGCGAGACCGACCTGAAAAACATTCGAAATAGGTTAAAATCGTTTAAGTGCTGTGATGATATAACTTGTTATCTATTAAGATAAAGCCAAAACCCACGAGATAACAACACTAAGCTATCCGACTTACCCCACTTCTTCGCGAGGTCATGGCCACTATGGGGCTCCAGGTGTTGGTCAATGGATTATAACGCTCCGCCGATGATAGTTCCATGCAATCATCACGCCCACCCACTGCATAGATGTAATTATTGAAAACGGCACAGCCGAGATGCTTGCGTCGCGTTGACATCGGATTGACCGCCACCCATTTGTTTTGTCTGAAATGGTATGGCAAAGAATTTAAAACAATTAAAACGATTTCTTCTTATTGAGTGGCGTGTTAGTAGGGCAATGAAAGTAAGCGAGATGGCATGCGTTTTGTGAAAGCATTTTTTGGCTCACCTGGGATCATAACGTTCCACGGTATTCAATGGACACTGGCCATCCGAGCCACCAATGGCATAGAGATAGCCTCCTAGGACGGCAACGGCTACACCCAATCTTCTGGTGGTCATTGGTGCCACTTTACCCCATTTGTTATCTTTAGGATCATAGCGTTCCACATGATTCAAACACTGGACACCATCTTGACCGCCAACGGCATAGAGAAAGCCATCTAACACGGCCACGCCCACACTCGTACGGCACGAGGTGGTTGGGGCCACATCGCAGGACCATTGATTTGTTTGCGGATCATAGCGTTCGATGCTATTTAAATAGCTTTGCCCATCATGGCCACCAACAGCATAGAGTAAATCATTGAGCACTGCCACGCCCACGCCACAGCGGCGTTTGGACATGGGTGCAACCATTTTCCAATCATTTGTTTGGGGATCAAAACGTTCGACCGAGGCAATAGCATCGCCAGAACACCAACCGCCCACAGCGAACAGAACTTCGCCACGACGTGTGGGCTTCCTGGGTCGAGTGCGGGGACCCTGCATCAAAGGACGCTCCTGAGGCAATAGTAGATAATTCTTGGCCTCATCTACCAGATCGCGACATGCCTCATCGCTGCGCACAAGGAGATCGGAGCCAACAGTGCCCACAAGGAATTTGGGTGAGAGCAATGGCAAACGAACGTGTTGCAAGACCTAACAAACGACAGAAACAATATGAATACAATAATGAATAAGCAAAAGGCAGATTTGTGTGAATTTTTTACCTGTGCCAAATGTTGTCTTCGCTCAGCCACATTATACTTTAGCCAGGACATAACGGCATTGAATACCTGCTCCTCGGATCTAACATTTAGCTCATCGCTGCATATAATATCGACCAATTGGCTGACGGGTAGCAATAAGAACTCCTCGCTCTCCATGACCTCTTGAAAATTGTGTTGGGTGAATTTATCAGCAATTCTCAAAAGCTCACGACAAGAATGTGTGTCAGCAAATGCTCGTATGCCAAGACAATTGGTCGGATCCAGCTGACGTTTGAGGAACTCACAGCAAATGTCCTGAATCTCAACAAGCTGTAGCAGGCAGGCGGCTGGCAACAGAGTCTGAACATTCGATTCCTCCACTATGATGTGGGCGGTGTAACAAAAATCGATAAGTAGCTCCATTGCATTCTCATCGATGTCGCGTATGGTCACCTCGGTTTGACGTGACTCCTCCAGTTCACCGGTGAACATGGCACAAAAATACGAGCTGCATGCCGATAAAATGACACGATGGGCGAATATCTTACGGCCACCCACATTTAGAACCACATCGCAGAGTTCACGATGGCGACGCAGCATATTGAGTTCGGTTAAAGTGACTTTTGGATGCTTTTCGGACGTGTGTGAGAGGCGGGCCGGAGATGGGGGACGATCCACGTTAGGACCAGCAGTGCCAGCCACACCCAAGCCATTGGTAGTGGGCAAACCAGAAGAGCCGGGACCTCCACCACCGCTCCCACTTGCACCACCGCCCGAACTGCTGCTGCCTGCTGCACCATTTCCTCCACCTCCACCACCACCAGCTGCACCTGCTCCGCCTGCTGCTCCTCCTCCTCCACCGGGTAAGTCGCCCATTCTGTTCGCCGCTAAACGCAGCGGGGCGGAAGCCCAACCCCACACGGCGTCTATCTGAGGATCAGAAAAATATGTCGAAATTTTTTTTTAAATTTTTTCTGTCAACCCATACGCACACACAATAACACACACACACACACCTTTGCGTCTCGGTTATCGACGGATACAAAGCACGTCCAGGGCCAAATGCAGGCAGACCAATTTGTGTATGTAAATGCAATTTTGGCAAACTTTTTGTTTTCAAATTGATTGCTGCTGCCTGCGCACTTTTCTTATGTACATATGTGTAATTTTTCGTGTTTTCTTTTCAATCAATAAATTGTAATTCTCTTTTTGTTATTGCAATTTTAGTGTTGCACAACGAATGTATTTACTCCAAATTTTGGTAACGATAAATGTTGCTCAAAAATGTCGATGGCTGATAACATCGACAACGATAACGTCGATAACGTTAGCTTTGCTCCAATAACATCGATAACGATACGTTTGCTCCGATAACGCCGATAGACGATAATATATCAATAGTAAAATAGAAACGTGCTATCGATGCAGTTTCCATACGAGAAGAAGAGAGAAAAAGAAAAGAGAAATTAAATAATAGTGCTAGTAAAACAGTTGCTAAATTTAAGTGCAACTTTCAATCCGCAATTAAAAACACACACACAAATAGATAGTAGAAAGTACGTGGAAAAAAAGTAAAAACCAAAGTCAAATTATTAATTTTTTTTATTGTGTGCGTTCGCAGTCGTCGTCGCTGTCGCCGTCGCCGTCTTTGTGTGCGTGTGTGCGACGAGTAAAAAGCAGAAGAAGGAAAGAAGCAAAAAGAGAAAAAGAAGTGGAGCGTACATCGTTTTTCTTTTATTTTTTGGTTTTAGTTAGTTGTGGATGGCTCGCCACCAAAAACCAACAAATACAACAACAATACAAATTATACAAATTAAAAGCAATGCAGAAAATTTGGTGGAAATCTCAACAACAACAACAAGTCAAGCAACAACAACACAGAGAGAGAGAACACCTTTAGCAAAAACGCTAAAAGAGACGCTAAAGAAGAAGCGAAGAAGGGAAATTTTTAAAAGCAGCAAGAAGAAGAATTACTACAACTACAAGATAAAAACAGTACAACAATTGCATTGCAAATTGAAAATTATTAAAAAGAAGAGAAAGACTGCAGCAACGACAACTACCACAACAGCAACAACAAATAATTGGCAGCCATATTTACAACAACAACAAAATACGTGACAAAACGCTCACTCACTCACACTCATACACACACACACACACACTCAGAAACAGCCAGACACTCACCTACACGCTTAAAAGAGATAGATAGAGAAAGAGAGAGAGAGAGTGTGTGTATGAAAAACAAACCATAAAAGCAAATAAAAAAAAAACACAAACAGCAACAACAACAAAACAACACATCTACGAAAAAGTGACAAATAAAAATTTGTAAAAACGTATTTTGAATATATGTGTGCGGGGAATTTGTGTGTATATATTACATAAATCGAGAAAAATAAATAGAAAAGAAATTAACAAAGAAAACAAACAAGGAAAAAAGATTGCATTTTAATTTTTTTTTGGCACATTTCACAATATTATGGAAATTGCACCATTGATCAATAACGCAGTTGTCTCTGCCGTTGCCGCCTCTGCCTCAGCCGTAGTTGTGTCTGCCTCTGCTTCCTCTTCCTCCTTTGCCTACGAGAGCAGCGAGAGTAATAGCAGCAGCAGCAGTAACAGCAGCAATAGGAATAACAACAACAACGGCAAAGAAAATGATAATGGTAAGAGAAGAGAGTAGTATCTCTACATACATATACATATATAAAAGAAAAATAAGGCAAAAATAAACAAGCCATCATAGAAAAAGGAAAACAAAATATATACATATATGTACATATATATACATATATTTTTAAAATACGTATAAACAACAAAAAGTTAAAGATCATCCCTTCTGCCGCCTGGCCCCCATGTCTTTGGCATCAGCAGCAGCCTTGCCACCTGTTTTTCCGTCTCATTCACTCATTCTCTCTCACTCTACTTTCTTGTTACTCCCACCTGCTTTTCCATCTAACCTACTTGTCGCACTAACTCTACCTGTCTCCTCTTCGCTTCTTCTTTTTTCTCAATAACTATCCGTTTCCCACTCTCATTCTCCTTCTTTTGTATCTTTAGCGTCGTTCATTCGGTTCTTATCCTACTTCATTTTGTCCTTCTCTTGCCCGGCCTTGTGCTCATCAGAAACCCCTCCCCATTTAACCATATCGTCTGTTTGCTGGCTCTCTCTCTCTCGCTCTCTCAGTAGTTTTCCATTTATAGTTGCAGTTTGCAACACTCAGCGGAGGTCGCTGAACTGAACCTCCTCCTCTTCCTTCTCCTTCTCCGCTGTCACCGCCACCGAGTCTCTTTGCTTAGCAACATTTTGTTTTTGCAATAATTTCAAAGGCCACTTCAACAAAAAGGCAATAGTTGTTGTTATTGTAGTGTAATATCGTATCTATTTTTTTTTGCCATTGTTTATTTTGTTATTGCGCAATATGCGCAGATCATTGCCCAGCTAGCTAGCTAGCTTCAGCATTGGCCCCCACCAGCGAGTGAAAAGATTTTTTAAATGCCCTTCTAGGGGGACAGAGACCTCCAAAACGGTTTTTCCTTCAAATGTATTCAATAACGGCCTGTCACTAAAGATGGAATAGTCTTAACGAGTTGCTGGGTCATTAAAAAACAACTGTTTAAATAGGAAGACTTCCCATAGATCTTGAACTAAGCGTCGTGTGCCTAAAAAACTGTTTATTTCAGGTTTTACTAGTCGAAGAAGTAACCCTTATTTAACAATTCAAGAATGAAATTTTATCTAAACTTAGTGTAGAGAGGGTGAAAAGAAAAATAGGTGTCCTTTAAATCCTTCGCTTAGGTTAGGAGGTGTCGCTTGGAAACTTCACTAAATTTTCTCACTAATTATTTGGCTTTATATACCAAAGGGGAAAGATATTTGTGTAAATAAAGAATTTTCATAAGCAAATCAAGCTAATTGGCCAATTGGAAGTTGAATTAGTGTTGAAAAACGAATTGCACACACACATTTCTATATCATTAAAGTCGCCAAAAAGTATGTAACAGACAGAAGGAAGCTTTTCCGACCCCATTAAGAATATATTATTGATCAGCATCTGAGTCGATCTAGCCATGTCCCTCCGTCCGTATGAACACCTTTATCGCGGAGACTATGAGAGCTAGAGCCACCAAATTTGGTATGTGGATTCGTGTAGAATGTACAGTGATCAAGTTTATTTCAAATTTTCGCCACAACCCACCACCGCCCACTCAAATTAATATAACCGATTTTCTTAAAGACTATACTAGCTAGAGACATAAAATTTGATACTGTGTACTGGCTTTGTACGCTCTCTTCGGGCACCATAATTTAGGAAACACCGATTGGCTTTCGAAATATTTTGCCTATTAAAATCAAATTGAGCACACTAAGTAGTCTTATTAATTTTTACCAAACTTGATTAAAATTGGACAAGAAACATAGAAAATATCTGTATAAACGAGTTTTACTTGGCGGTTCATTTTGGAGGAGTTGGCCGAGTGCTCGTGTACATTCGTTATTCGAAGTTGAAAATATTTTTTTCACATGGTTCATGGTATACCGAAGTCGGCGGAAACGACTTACTTACTTTATACTTTATCTAAAATCTATTTTTTTAAATTTGCATGGGATTTCTGTATTGCTTACTTAATTTTAGCTAATTGTAAGGAGTATCTAGAGTTAGGGACTCCAAACTAAATAAGCTAAGGGGAAAACGTGATTTTTTGGCTTAAACGAAAACAACATCCATAAAATTTGCCCGGGATTCGAACCTGTAGCCTTGTTGTTCAGTTGCCCAAATGACTGGGCCGCCTAGACAACTCATCTACCGAGGACTGCAAGGAAACATTATTATAGTCTAGTGTTTCAATAACACACAAGATTATCAGTCTAATAAATCCTTGATTTAAGATGATGTACCTTTAAAATGTACCTAGTAATTTTCACTTCGAAGTAAAAACAACTTGTAATTCATTCGATAAATTTAAATATGTACAAAAAAAGGAAGGATTTTAACTCAGTTCATAATGTTCATCAAAAGAATAAGCTTTAATGAATATTTAACAATTTTCTAATTTAAATTAACTTCTATTTTTATATTTGCAGTTAACAATTTGGCGTTGTTGGCGTCGCTGACGTTACGAAAAGTGCTAAATATTAATAATATTAATAACAATAACAATAATAGCATTAGCCAACAACAACAACAAAATCATCATCATCAACTACAACAACAACAACAACGACGACACTCCGATAACGAAGCCGAAAATGATGTTTTAAATCAATTACTTAGAACCGGAGCAATATTCACCAAGACAACAACAAAAACTTCCTCAGCACCGATAGCCATTGAGAAGAAGAGACAACAGTCGCAGCAGCTTAATCATAATCACAATCATCATCACCATCAACAACAACAACAACAGCAGCAGCAGCATGGCCAGTCGTATCAACAGCAGCTACAACAACAACAACAGCAACAGTATCCAAATAGCGCACAGAAACAACGCCTCAATTCATCCATATCATCGACCAACTCATCATTATCCTATGGTAGTTCCATTTCATCATCCGATACCTCTGATGGACAACAGATCAATTTATCCACCACTCCAGCAGCAGCAACAACAACAAACACTATCAAAGCGTCCAGCATTAAATTGCCAGAGAAATCAAAGATTCCGTCCGATATACTTGATGATCTGGCCAGTCGATTTATTATTAATGTACCGGACATGGAGTTAAATAATTTGATAAGAATTTGCTTTCAAATCGAATTGGCACATTGGTTCTATTTGGATTTCTTTTGTGCCCCAGAACCAGAGCAAGATGCTGCTGCTGCAATTGCAGCAGCTACTGCTTCTGCTGCTGCCGCTGCTGGCGGAAACAGTGAACAGGATATACAGCAGCGAAAGAGAAAGTTGCCAGAGGTGGGCATTAAACAGTTTGCCATGCAATTATTTCAGGTAAGTTTAAGCTTTTATAGTTCCTAATAGGGAAGGAGATATGCTCATTTGTTACCTTCTTTCTATTCTATCTATAGCACATTCCCTTCCTAAATAAGCACTTTGGGACTGTGGATCAAATCCTAGAGGAATGGAAAAACTACAAACTATCCGTGCCCACATATGGAGCCATTTTAATAGCCGAGGATCTAAATCATTGTTTGCTTGTGCAATCCTATTTTGCTCGCAATTCATGGGGATTTCCCAAGGGTAAAATTAACGAGAACGAGGATCCAGCCCATTGTGCCACCAGAGAGGTACATACAACAGAAAAAAAACAAGATATTCTATTCTATTCTTAATTTCCCATTTGTTTTTTGTTTTTTTCTGATTAGGTTTATGAGGAGACTGGTTTCGATATAACCGATATTATCGATGCCAACGATTATATTGAGGCTTTTATCAATTATCAATATACTCGACTTTATATCGTGCGAAATATACCCATAGATACACAATTCGCACCACGTACAAGGAATGAGATCAAGTGCTGTGAGTGGTTTCGCATTGATGCATTGCCGGTCAATAAGAATGATGCCATATCGAAAGCCAAATTGGGCAAAAATGCCAATTCATTCTTCATGATAATTCCATTTGTGAAGCGTCTGAAGAAATGGGTAAACGAACGAAAGGCCGGCATTGAGCCGACACGACGACGTAAGTTCTCGGGCCAGCAGAGTCCGAAGGCGACCTCATCATCGCCCATACAGCAACATCATCAACAAGAACAGAATCAAAGTGGTAAAAAAGATGTTAATGGTGGACGATCCTCATCGCGTAGACAAAGACACAAGTCCATGGGTGATTTGGATGGCATGGCCAAGATGAATAATCTCAATGGTGGGGGCAAGACAGCAGGGGGAGGTGGAGCAGGCGGCGGAGTGGTGCCCACTTCAGTGTGTGGTTCTGTTCCTGCTACCTCTTTGAATATATGCAATAGCAACAATGGCAAACGCAATAAACAAAATGCGGCTGCTGGCAGCAATATAACAACAACGACAACAACAACAACGCCACTAACGGCAGGAGGAGTAGGAGGAGGTGTTGGTAATCCAACCTCAAAGCGTCAGCTGTTTCATAGTCAAAGCCAAAACGATGCCCAACAGCCGGCAAACAATGAAAAGGTGAGCTTTTAGATACTTTTGGAGACTTTGTAGAGTTGCTCAAAACAAACGTTGTGGCCTACAAATGAGCTAAATGATTTAAGTTTCTATCACGATCTAAAGATATTTCTTTTTCTCTATATACTCTACAGATTGTCAGCTCTTTTGATGTAATCCGCAAGGGGAAGCAGCAACAACAGAAGGCAAGCAAGGCCCAGAAGCAGCAGCAGCAACAACAACAACAACAACGATCACGGGCCAAATCCCAAAGTGATAAGCAAAGCAATCATCAGCAGCAGCCGCAGCAGCAGCCGCAAGTCAAGCAAATTTTAGGTGGACAACAACCCACAACGGGAATGGATTTAATAGCAATGCTAACGGCTGCAGCAGCAGCTAAAACCGAACAGCAGCAGCAACAACAACAACCACAACAGCGTCCACGACCAGCTTCTGTATCACTTAATTTTGGTGGTGGTAGTGGAACTGGAGGAGGAACAACAACACCAATTGTCGGTGAAGGTCAATCGTTCCATAAATTGCAGCGAATGGCCTCTGGCACCAATTTGAAGCGTGCTCAATCGCAGCAGCAAAACCGACAACAATTGCCACAGCAGCAACAACATCAGCTGCTGCAACAACAACAGCAGCAGCAGCAACAACAAAACCAGCAAGTAGGCGTAGACACGCCTACATTGGGCCCATTAAATTTCACGCCCAATTTCAATTCGTGGACGAATTTCTCTTTCACAAAAAATTTCATAGCAAATGTTTTTTGCTAAAGAAGAAGAAGAACAAAAACACGAAATGTTCAAGTGACAGGATAATTTTTTTTTCTTTCAAATTATATATTCGAGTCGAGATTTCTTTTTTTTTTGTAATATTGGAGAGTTTTGTAGAGTTGCATTTCTAAGTTCTAAGACCAATAGACCACTATGGAGACTTTTGTAGAGTTTGCTCAAACGCTTGTGTGTTGTGTGTGAGTGTGTGTAAATTGTGAGTATGTATGTGCGTGTGCGCGTAGTTTTAAGCAAAGAAGAAAAAACATCAGCAGCCTTAAATTGTACTTTGGAGACCTTGTAGTTTGTAGACTTTTCTCTCTCTCTAGCCCACACACACTTTCTCTATTCGCCTCTCTCTCTCTATCTATCTCTATCTCTCCCTATTTGCACGCAATGTAGGGGGAGACTCTTGACTTTGGAGACTTGCCAAGAAAAGAAATTGAGAAATTGTAAGCATGCCAATTGCATTTAAACCAACATTAAACTAACACTTTATATAGACAATTAATCATGTCTAGTCCTTTTGGAGACTATATATATATATCCAAATACATATATATATAATATATGTGTGTATGTATGTGTATATGTATAACAAAACTTCATAATGTTTTTCATGATCTCCATATTGCAAATGGAGATGCAATTTCCCCTATATATATATACATTTATATGTATATATATATATATATATATTCCTATCTATAAGTGAATGAGAAAAAAGAACTAAAGTAAATTATGTAAAAAGGATTTTTGTACCAAAAAAAAAAGAAAAAACAAAGCAAAAATTGTGAGTCTTCCGCGCTCAGCACACAAACAATTTTTATAAATTTAAACGAAGTAAAAACAAATGGAAAAAAAGCAAAAAGAAAAAGTGAAAAAAGAGAGAGAACAGAAAAAAACACTTTCAAGTACAATACAATTGATTAATTATAATGTTAGTTTTTCTTTGTATTTATCTATATATATATATACATGTGTGTGTGTACATGTATGTATGTATATATATATATAGAGAGAAATTCGGTAAAACTAATGAGAGAATCGTTTTAAAGCCTAGCTTGAACATAAAGCCCAAATAATTTATGTTGAATGATTTTTTTTCTATGTTTTAAATTTTGTTGTGCTTTTTCTGTATTTGCATTTGTGATGTTTGTGTATATATATATATATAGATATATATATATATGTATGTATATATTTATATGAAGAATCACACTAAAACGTAAAATTATATGTGGCGCAACTTGCAATTTGGCCTAACCAACTTTTTCTCTGGGCTTGTTCCATATAATACATATATATTTATATATATATATATATGTGTGTGTGTGTATACTGCCCTGCCCCCCACCTAAGAAATGATGTATAAAACAAATGAGAATGAAACACGATATAATAACCATGTAAATAATTAATTGTGATATAGTATTTCTTAGCACAATTGTGATCTAAACGAAAAGTGAAGTGAAAATGTAACGATGTGGGCTACTAAAACGCTAACTACAAAAACAAAAAAAAACACAATAATTGTTTAAGAATAAAGTTTTAACTTACACACGATATCAGGCATATCCCAGATCTAAACGAAATACAAAAAAAAAAAGAAAATAAAACTTAATTGCAAAAATTTCGTCAATTTAATGACCAAAAGAAAACCAAACAGCAACTTGTGGCAAGTAAAATGATGTTTCACGAATTTAAATTAGTTTAAAATTGTCTTCAATCAAACTTAACAAAAAAAAACAAAACAAAACATTTAATATTATACAAAATGCGATTAAGAATATTAAAAGAAAAGTCTAATTGTAAACATTTTTCGTATTGTTATATATATATATGTATGTATATGTATATATATATAAGTCAGGATAAAGCAAGATCAAGTAAATTGATGCAAAATTTTAAGAAATGTCCAAGTCCTTTTTTTGATATTTGCAACTGCATAATAATAATGCCTATAACTATAATTATATCTTAAAATATATATATATATATATATATATATATGTATGTATGTATGTGTGTGTATGTGTATGTATGTGTGCGTAGAGTTCCATTCATGTTTCCTATAATCGATAAGCAAAACTATTGTCGTATCATAGTCTCCAAAAGAAGAAAACAAAACCAACTAAAACACTAGAAACGAAAAACGAATTGAAAAATCATTTTTTTAATAAGTTTAAGCTAGAAGACAAATTGCAATTTGTCCGTCTCCAAGGTCAAACAAAGAACACTACAACAAATATTCTAGCAGAAAACACAAACACATAGCAAAGAAGAAGAACTCTACAAAATATGAATCTAAACTAACAAACAAAAAGTCTCCAAAAAACCTATAAGAACACTCTATTTACAATAAGCAAATCAAAACTAAACACACAAGAAACAAAACAAAAATCTCTCCAATCTCTACTTAAAAGAAAAATCGATGAAAACTTTATGTCAATTTAATGAATTCTACTACAACAACAGCAACAAAAAGAACTTTTATCAATTTCTTCCCAACACTTTGTATTTCCTTTTCGAAAAATATTGCTCTATGTTTTTCTCACTGCTATATCTTTCTTTTAAAGGCTTTAATAATTTTTGAGATTTTTTAATTTATATTTTCCTTTGATTTTCTTTTATACTCTTTTTTTATTTTAGGCTCTTCATTCAACAAATGTCTCTTTTATATTTCAAATAAATCTTTTTCTTCCGTTTTTTAATTTTTTTTTTGTTTTTACGACATTTGCTTGGAGAGCGAAACCAAAAACAAAAACAAGAAACAAAAAACAAACAGCATCAAAAACAAAAACAAAAAAAGAAAACCGAAAATTTTAACCAGCAATGAAAAATCAAAGCTATAAAAAATGATATCAGAATGATGTTGTGACAAATCAAATCAAATTGAAATTGTATTTCAAATTCCAAATGAATCGCGAATCAAAAACAGAAAATACAAAATTCAATTCAATCAACAATCCGCCTATATAGAGCAGCAGATCGTGTGTTCATCCATCCCACTTCTAAAAATATCGTTTTTATTTTTTCGAACAATACAAATAGAACAATACTCGTAAAATTTTACCCCACCACGACCCAGTTCCCTTAAAATTATAGTTTGATTTTGTAAACTGAAACTGAAAAAAAAGAAATTTCATTTCTCCATAAAAATTGTTAAAACAAATTGTTTGATTACTGAATTCCCCCCTACCCCCATAACCAAGCATATATCTGGGCAATAAACCGATCAACCCAAACTTTTTAGTTTGCAAAACAGACAACCAAATCAAATGTGTTTTATTCGAGGGGGGTGACCACATTAAATATACGACGAGATCAAGTCATTGGATTCTTTATGAGTGTGTGAACACATAAGAGTTGTTCACTTAATTGAGTAACTGAACATGTTCTCTTCGAAATATTCATTTTTTGCTCAGTTGTAAGATGTAAATATCGAAATAAAACTCAGAATGCTTTTGCTGAGCAACTGATCAATAAAGTGAGGAACTGATCAGTAAAGTGAGCAACTGATCAGTGATGTGATCAAGTGAACAAAATAGGTGAGTTTGACTACCTTTGAAATAAAGAACAAAGAATTATTATGAATATTTTCTAGACCTAAAATATCCCTAAAGTAATCACATTTAACCAGATTTCGTTTTTTTCTTGCCATAAATTATAATTTAAATGCTAGAAGAATTTTTATACCCTTGCAGAGGGTATTATAAAATTGGCCAAATGTTTGTAACGCACAGAAGAAGACGTTTCCGACCCCATAAAGTATATGTATTCATGATCAGCATGAGAAGCTGCGTCGATATAGCCATGTCCGTCTGTGCAAATCAACTTGACGCCGCCATCTTAAGAGCTTTTGGGCTGAAACTTGATATTTGAGCTACTTATAGCCCGGAGCAGATAAAGTATGAAAATTGGCAGAATCGGACCACTATATCATATAGTTATAGAAGAACCATAGATGAAGAAATTGGAGTATCTCTATGAAATTTACTAATACGATAGTTTTGGATATAAAACATCAGATCCAGAAATTTCAATCAGATCGAATATTTATTCGATGTTATATTTATAACACAAGTTACAGTCAATATAAATCGGCTCTACTACGTCATTGCTTGAAATCCACAGAGCAGCTGAGCACACGCATACACACACAGACGCAACGCTACGTAAACTGTATGTGTATGCGTGGCAATCGCAGCATGCAGCTTGGGGAATTCTTCTTTGATATTTTTTTGTTTTTAATTTTTGAAATCGCATCCACAGTCTTATTCCAAAAACTATAAAATGTTGCATACTTTTATGCTGAATTAATTTTTTTTTTCTATATTTTAGAACATTTTTGTTTAAAAAATATACTAAAATTTCATATATTCAAGATTTTAATTTAAAAAAATAATTTGACTTTAATACAATGCATTTTACTAAGTCCAGTCCAGTCCATAGACTGCTTCTACAACCAGTAGGATATAATAACTTACCTCAAATTTGACTTAAATTAAGAAATATAAATAAAATGGAGCGAAATTGGGGAGTGTTAATAGCAGGTTTTATATTGCCATCTGGTGTAAGCATTTGCTTAATTATATTTTTGATTTAAGTTGTGAGAAATTACATTTTTACTCCATAATACGCAAACACTTTAGGTAGATTCTTTTTAAGATAAGACTCCACGATCCACTCCAGAATCATCCGTAACTGCAACATCGAGCGTTTGATTCAAAATAATATAATATAAAGTTGTGTTAATAATTTCAGACAATTTTACTTTTAAAATTGTTCTTTAACAATCAATTGATTTAGCAGGTGAAAAATACATAACATTTTATATATTATTGATTTCAATCTATGCAAATTATTAAGTTAAGTTTTCCATATAATTTATAAAATTTTCCGACTTTATGCAAAAAACAAAAACAAAATCTGGTCCAGCTCAAGCATAAAACCCTGTTAAAGTTCTTTGTGACTTTTATTTGTATTTATTATTAATTATTTTATTTTATTCCGATAGTTTATTTAAAACTAGTTTTTAAGATTATCAATTATTTATGTGCAAAAAGATGAAAATAAAATAGAAACAAAAGAAAATACAATATAGGTATTTAATGATCTAATGTTTAAAATGTTTTCGAGCTTTAAAAAAGGTTTCATTTCGGACTGCTTGAATACCTGTTATACAGTCCATGAAAAGAAAAGGGTAATTTATATAAATATATATGTGTGTTTAATCCGAATAGTGAAAGGTTTTAGTCTGATGATCACTGAGTTTGGAAATCGAATGTCAATTGCTCCCTTCGCACATTTTAGCCATTTCATTTGTTTTTGTTTATACAAAACTAGTCTCGTTGGTTGTTATTACAGTTAGTTTTAGATATACAATTATATGTGTATATATGCATGTGTGTGTACGTTTCATTTCAGCGATATAAATTGACCACCTTGTAGTTTTTTGGTATTCTTGAAATTGTTCGAACTATTGCCAATGACTATGAATGCCGGCGATGTTAATGGTGGCAATTGGGAATCAGGATGTGATTGTAATACATCATCCATTTTACGCTGTTGCTCAACGAGTTCTAACATTATATCATCATCATCACCGATGCCCTCCAATTCGCATGTGACGTCTTGTCTTCTGCGTTTCTTTTGCTCCTGCTGCAATGGATTGTGAACAGTGCGTATATGCCGACGCATATTGCTACGTGATGACAATCTTTTCGAGCAGATTATGCAATAAAATTCCTCACCAGAATGGGTGATCTTGTGATAGGCCAACTGGGCCCGAGTTTGAAACGTTTTTTGGCAATGCTTCATCGGACAGGGAAAGTTTCCTGGTGTGGGGGATGTGGTTGGTGGCTTCGTGGGATCTGTCTTTACCATTTTTACCGTCGAGCCAAGACGTTTGACATGCTTTTTCATGTGGATGCTGTAACCGCGTTTTGTGTCAAAAACTCTTCGACAATCGGTATCGTTGCACTCATAATTTTCCGGATTTCTATGTACGTCGCGTTCGTGACGCAGTATGCTATAAACTCGATCAAAGATTTGTCCACACTTTTGGCAGCGATAGTGCAGAATTTCGGACGATTCCTCGTCGTTATCGTCAGCAGCAACAGTAACACCACCACCACCATCGGTATCATCATCTTTTTCTTGATTATTAACCACAGTCGTTTGATGTTGTTTATCCGCCTGGTGTATGTGCAGTTGGTTCGAATCCAAAAAGGTTTCGCCGCAATCAAAGCAAGCATAATGCAGCTGACTATGATCGTAAATGCAATGATGTCTTAGCTTGGTACCACCATGGAACACCATGTGACAGTAGTAACAATACATATCTGTGCGATCTGTTACCAATTTACCAAAGATGCCACCATTGTTGGCCAGCACAAGGGCATCGATATCCAATTCAGCTACCGAATCTGGATCATATTTGACTTCTGGAGACTCGACATATTCCTCACTAAGGAGATCATCAAGGGCCTCATAATCACTATCGATTGGACCGGCCCAGTCAATACTTTCTACATCCACCACAGTGTCTTCTTCATTATCCTCCTCCCCCTCATTGATCTGCGCCTCGTTCTCGTTCTCTGGCGCATACTCTGATTCGTTATGACCTCCTCCTTCTTCTTCTTCTTCATTCTCCTCCTCATCTGATATACCCGTCTCCTGTGACTGGAGTCGACCTTGGGCCTCACCCCAACTGCGTAAATTATCGCACATTTTGAGTACCTCAGCCATGCAATGATCACAAATGCATCCCGGCAAATCCTTGATATCCACCTGTAATATATCAGTTAATAATCCATTTGATTATATTGCCGCTTTGCGTTTTAGCAACATTTTTTTGTTATTATTACCTTTATTTGATAACACTGAAAGAGTTTTTGCAGCATTCCTGCGGCTAAGTGAAGCTTCTCGAAATCCACATCGGTGGAACCGGCCAAATTTTCTAGACACAATAAACACAAGTCTCCAGATGATGATGATGATGACATTTCCATCCCCGTTTGTTGATCAGCCATTTCGACATGAACAACAATTATAAAACAATAACAAAACAACAAGATTATCAACAAATGCGAGTGTGGCCCAACAGTGTGACCCTATCAATGTTTGGCGCCTTACAAATCACGTTTCATCTTATGACGTATTTACACATTGTCAACAAGCGCATGGCATGGACATACCTAAAATGAATATTTGGGAAAACATGGATATTTGAATTATAGAAATTATAATGCTATACATTGTTTATTTCGTCACCTTTTAAATTTTGTAGAAATAGCAAAATTGGACTTATTATCTTTGATTAAACACGATCTTCCTTTAAAAAGCGAAAATTTTAACGGATTTCTTAATCATTAAATGCATTAAATGAGAATTTAGGAAGAGAAAAGTGTTCGCTTAAGTAGTATGGGAAGCATTTGTATATTTTCAGCATTATACTCCATTAAAAATAAA
This sequence comes from Drosophila willistoni, assembly GCF_018902025.1. NCBI lineage: Eukaryota > Metazoa > Arthropoda > Insecta > Diptera > Drosophilidae > Drosophila > Drosophila willistoni. The sequence continues at coordinate 1,502,471 of NW_025814058.1, forward strand.
TATACAATGTTATTTGTAACCATATCATTAACTAGGAACTTTTCTCACAAAAGTTTCCTTTAAGTACGATAAGTATGAACACTAACTTGTTTTGGTAAATGAAGGAACTAATGATTTTTAATAACATCCATTAACGTATTGAACAAAGTATTCGTTTGCTAATGACGATTAACAAGGAGATTTTCATTCCCGTAATAGGGGTATTCAGTTAATGGCAGTTAAAATTTCATGTTCACAACTTGTCATGGCAATGGTAAACGTAAGCACGTTACGTTGCCCATCACTAGCGACAGGTGTGACCAATCGTTTTTTGCTTCCATGACAAAACGCAAATCAGTCTGGTCACTCTAATTGTGATAAATATTTCTTCGTTTTCGTTCGTAGTTCGTTCTAAAACGGAGATTCTCTCGCGTCCTTACATATTAAATTTTTAATTTTTATTGAATAACCAAAAAACCAAAATGGTATGTTTATCGAAACAAAAGAAATATCTGTAAATAAATGCCATTGTCAGCGGCAAATGACATTAAGAAGTTTCAATGATTTGCTGACGAAGTGAATTTCAGTGTCTCTAGTATGTTTTTCTCCCTCCTCTCTCTCTCTTTCACACACATACTCTCTTGCCGTTTGCTCGTGCATATGTGTGTGTGTGTGTGTGTCCGTGTGTGTTTGTGTGCGTGTTAAATGAAGCGGCCGCCGCGTCACAATATAAATTACAATTCGATTTTTTTTTTAATGTTACTGCTGAAAATGTACTTGGATTGTTGTTGTTGATATGTTTATAATTAATGCAATTGCATTTTCTAGTCATTTGCGGAAAAGATAACGGGACTGCTGGCACGTCCCAATCAGCAACAAGATCCAGCTGGCGGCCCAGAAGCACCGTGGTATCTCAAATATGGCAGTCGATTGCTCGGCATTGTCGGAGCATTTTGTAAGTACTAGTAACTAAAGTATCCCCTCCCAAAAACCGAAAAACGATACGAAACTTAAACAAATGGCCAAAATGCATGCGAAATAAATAAATATACACTTAAGCCAGAACGAGATGGGAGAGTATTAGTCCTAAAAATACAATTTGCATCGATTTTTGTGTACATTTTGTGTTTTTGTTGCTGCTGCTGTTATCTAGTTGGTCTATGCGTGTGTGTGTGTGTGTGTGTTGGTGTGTGTGCGCGGGTGTGTTAGTGTGTGTGTACGCAGGCTCTCTGACATTGATAAAGGAAACAGGAAAAAAATACGAGCAGAAAAAAAAAGAAACACGTTAGCATAACAGTAAAGGAAGAAGAAGAAACAGAAAGTAGATACAAAAAGGATACAGAAATTTTTGGTTTGCTTGCGTGTGCCTGTGTGTATGTGTGTGTGTGTCTGTGTGTCTGCCTGTATTCTAGGGTTTTGGCATAGCCATACACAACGCGGATGCGGATAATTGAAAAAGCTGAGGGGGAGGGAGGCAAACGTTTAAATGCTGTTAATTTGCCCATCAGTTGATATTGGTATTTCCATTCAATTTCGCTGCCATTTTAGTTCAAAATGATAATACGAATGCGAATCTCTTCAAAGTTTCTTAAACTGTCCCCAAATAAAGAGTAAAATTTTTAAGGGCAGACTAGAATAGAGATACAATTTGTTAAATACTCACAGTATATATTTAAATAACATATTAATTAGGATGTGGTTATACAGTAAGACCTCTCCTTGCGAACGCTTCCAATAGAGGAACAAATTTTTCGGCTCAGTGTATCAGCGAATCATCTTATAGATGAACTGCCCAAGGGTTTTCGGCTATGGGAGGTTTTACTGTAGTATGATTAATAAAATATTTAAAAGAAACTAACAACCGCATCTAATAAATTTAAGTATTGTTGACTGGGCAAAGAACACAATTTAGAATTAAATTCAAAAATTTTCGCGTAATAATACGTAAATAGAAGTTATAGGTAAATTCACATCGACGATTACAGGGGATCTCCAGGGAAGTCTGCACAACCATTGAAAAATATCGGTCTCTCAGATATATTTTGACTTTTCTCTTTGCGCTAAACTAGTGAGTCTTTAAAAGGGTAAATAACTACATTTTTCAAGTCTTAATTTTTCTATCAGACGGCCCCCTCATGAAAAAACTTTCTAGATCCGTCCAAAAATCATAATCAACGCCCATTTTTTCTGTTGATGTTAAACAAAAAACTGAGCATAACTATGATATCTATGTACATACATATGTATATGTATATGATCTTATCTTGTGACTAGTTTTTTTTGGTCGTAATGCTGAGATAAAGTGCCTCAACTTTTAAACTTAAAATAAAATGAGAAACTTTTTGACAAATAATACAAAAATTTTTGCATGTATCGTCATTTGAGATTTATTTTAAGCATATCTTTCATCTGAGTAAATCCTTTAAAGGGAATAAAGCTTTGTGCTTGTTTGAACGATATACACATGTATATGTTTGTATGTACATATGTATGTATTTCTGCGACTCATATATGAGACCAGTTATCATAAAAATATCGTGTATATATGTATGTACGTATGAATGTGTATTTCCTTTTCAATTTGATGTCATTTTTGCTCTCTTTTTTTTTTTTATTAATTTTGCATGCTCTTTTGTTGTTATTGTACTTTAACTGAACTTACTCTTTGTTCTTGTTCATCTCTTGTCTCTGTCTCACTTTCTCTGTCCCTGTCTCGTTTTCTCCGCCTGTCTGTTTTTTTTTTTGCCTGATTGCGCATTTTCTTTGTAAATACATATCTCTGCCTTCGACTGGCATTGAACTTTAGTCTAACGATTTTCCATGTTTTTTTTTTTATTATAATTTTTACTCAATTCAATATAATGTTCTATAGAACATTTGTGACCCACTAACACACACACACACACAGACGCATACAAAGACAGACAGCAAGAGGCATGGACAAAACGATTTGATATATTTGTATAGTTGAGTCTAAATCAGCTGATATAAGTTATGATATAAATAAATAGGCAAACAAAACGCCAGCCACTTGAAATCAATTAAAGAATCACGAAACCCGAAACGAAAAGAGGCACCAAACCCCCCGCCTCCTGACCGCCCCCCCCAGAAATATAAAATAAAAATAAAAAATAAATGCAATTCACTCTTGCGGGGCTTCTTAAACTTGTTTCCTCAAACCCCAAGTGGGTGGGCCCTCTCGGCTCGGATGAACTTCCACATTGTGATGTAATAGACAATGTGTCAATGATCATTTCTCTCTTCAATTTCAATGTTGATTAAGAACTCAATCCAAAAATTTCAAAATAATCACAAACGAATGTTACAATTCGTAATGGTTTCAGTTTAGACACGATTTTACGACTCTTAAAGGAATGATTTAAAGCCATAAATACCTCAAATGATTTTATGAATAAATTTGTCATAATTGAAATATCTCGCGAGTTATATTCTTTCGATTACTTGTCATTTATTATCTGACCAGATTTTTAAGCAATTTAGATCGATCGCCGCCTCTCAGTTTAGTTAAAATTTGTTTGGGTCCTCTCTCCCCCTACATGAGATTCATATTAATATTTTTGTAAATCATGGAAACTAATAACGTTTAATGCATATATTAAAATTTAAAGTGACAGATAAATTTAATCTAAAAAAAGTCACTTTCCATACTTGTCTTTAATTCGTTTATAAATTTTCTATGTTGATTGAGGTATTTTTTTTTAAATTATGATTTAGTAAGATATTAAGGGACCTTGTCTCCCCAAATGAAGCTCATTTAATTCTTAAATCTATCCTTATCATTTTCAAATTGTTTGACATTTATTTAGAAATATTTCGGTTTCTTTTTTGGAAATGAATGCAAATTCGTTTGAAAACGATTCAATTGATCTTTGGATTAAATTGATCAACTGATACAGTGAAAGCTCGATATAACTAAACTGAAGGAATCCAGAAAATTTTTCTTAATATCTATTAAGTCGGTACTAACCATTTGTTTGGCTTCTTTGTCAGTGATAACGTTCTTAATCCTTTCATCCTCCACAACACTATCCACACTGTCATCCCTTTCTCCTTCATAGCTATATAGTATTTTTGTATGAAAAACTTCGTACAATCTTTATGTTGGGTTTTTTGTTATACCGAAGTTCGTTTTTTGTTATAGCGAAGGGTCAACCATGAATTGCAATAAGTTTACAGATTTTTAAACTATATAACAATAATATTAAAATTAATAATACATTTGTATGTATACAAGGTGGCTTTCCCCCCCGATGAAGCAATACTGAAAAGTCGTCGGGGATAATGGAAACGATTGTGATTAACAAACATATATTTATGTACATATATAAATCTTGACGCATACATACATACATACACGTATAGTAAATAGTTCGACTTCAAGTGATTTAGGGTGAAAATTCCATTTCGAGCAGCTGATAAGGCCCTCTAAAAGAGAATTTGATAAAATATTTAAAATAGCTTTTATAACGAAATGTTTACCATTAAAAAGTTTAAGACAAGGAAATGCAGTTATCCGAATAGTTTTTGAGCATAATAAAATCCTTCGTTGATTCACAATCCTTTCCAATATATCCCCGATGGAATTAACTCTCAATAATGCTTCATCGGGGGGAGGGAAACTCTACCTACGTCGGGACTCGAACTAGAGAGGTATAATATAATATATATATACATATATGGATTGAGTATGTCTTCGAATATAACTGACTTTACATGTTTCAATTCCAATTCAATTCATATTCAAAATGTTTGGAATCTTTAGAATATTCAAAATGTTTAGAATCTTCAAGCAAAAGAAACCAAATAAATGAATATGTGAAACGTAGTAATTTAATGAATACTACTTTGACTTATGGAATAATTCGACGTATTAAATGAATGTTCTATAACTTAGAGTTGTTCTATAACCTAGAGTACTCAAAGTAGTACTGACGGTTTTATTCATACGTTACTATGTCACAAATTTGACGGCTACGGATTTCCTTTGTAAAAGAAGAAGAAGAAAAAAAGAAAAATTTCAATCACGAGTATTTTTAAACTTCATTTTTGCTAGTTTTGACTACTCAGTCTTATTTCTCATTTGATCACATTCAGTTGAGACTACTAAGTGTCATTGGGGTAATAAAGGCAAAGAAGGCGGTTTGAAATGATTTTAAAGACTTCTTTTTGGCATCAGGTGGAATTTGTATAAGAAATTAACGTTGATAAAAGTTAACACTTTAGCAATTGATTCCAAAGTGCACAGTTGAAACTAAACTTGACTGATCTGGTACATGATTATAGAGTATATGCAAAGGTTTGTTTAAAGTTTGGCATATTTCAGTTTGTTTTTTGTTTCATTGAGACAAGAAGAGGCTTACTTACTCTAAAATTTCAATAAACAAAAGTTTCGAACTCCCATTTTTGTTTTCTGTTGTTGCCTTGTCACGCTTTTCTGACTATTTTGTTTTAGTTTTATTCATATTACTATTAAATAAAAGAAATTAGCGCACGAATGTATGAGGTATGAGTATGAGTCAGCTCTGTTGATTAGATTGGGCTGTTTTTATTGTTGTTTTTTTTTTTTTGCTGTGTATCGTTTTAATCTATGTATGTATACAGACATGTGCATGTATGTAGTTAAACTTTATAAAAGGGGAAGTGAAAACCAAACAAAAGAGTCAACACAAATTGTAGGCGTTTAAACAAATGTCAGTTTCATTGAATTGAACAGAAAACGCCTTTTAATACATATCAGAAATAAACGAGTTGAAGTTTATCACACGAAACGGAGTAAGAAGCACTTATTGGTTAGATAACATCTAGAAAGACACTAAGTTAAACACAATGATCATAGATAAACACCTTCGCTCTTGCTGCTGCCCCTTTTTCTTAACAATATCTACTTTATCTGACAAATGTGTTAAGTCTAATTGGTAGGCGAATTTTTGTGATAGAAAGACAGATGATAATTATCATACGTGGCGGCGCTGTCTTTTGTGTTGCTTCACATCTTATGTGCCACTTGGCAACTGTTATCAAATTTGAGGTACCTCTTAGACTAGGAATCATCCAACGAACTAAAAAACTATGTTCAACAATTTCATGGACCAGAAATACAGCTTTGAATAGGAACACAAGCTTAATCCTTAAGTCTATTATGTTTTTATAATGTTTTTATGTCATGTACTTGAATATTTTTTGGGATCAATGAATCGTCTTGACATTTGGGAACATGTCTACTGAAAGTTTTTGTCACTTTACACTCGCTATTTGGGAACTATTAAACGCTCATCCTTGAAAATAAAGGACGATTTTTGAATTACTTTCCACAATATTTATACCATGCACCCATATGGGAAAATGGTATATTAAAGTCGCCAAAATGTATGTAACATGCAGAAGAAAGCTTTTCCGACCCCATAAAGTATGTATTCTTGAACAGCATCCGAGACGATCTGTATGAACACCTAGATCTCAGAGACAATAAAAGCTAGAGCCACCGATTTTGGAATATAGACTCGTGTAGTATGTAAAGTGATGAAGTTTATTTCAAATTTTTGCCACACCCCCTTGTTTTTCTCAAAGAGTATTCTAGCTAGAGACACAATGCGCAGATTTTCTATGAGTAAAGATTACGCCTCCTTTGAAAAACGAGATTGTCTCCCGTCATTTTCTACCTTATGCAACTTAATTTCTTAATATCCAGCAACGTAACAAATTTGATCAAAACGGACAAAAAATAGCCAAGCCAAATGCATATAAACCCTTTTACCATCAGGCCGGAGTTGGCCGTTGGGCTGGTGGGGGCGCTAGTGTGCTCATATGTAAGCCTGAGTGAGTTAGATACTGAGATATACTGAGATAAAAAGCATGTGAACAGAATTTTTTATAAATACATAAATGCATTTGTTACTATTAATTTGAAATATATGTTTTACTAGTGCATGGTATACCTAAGTCGGTGAGACGACTGACTTATTTCATTATTATTGATTTTGTGTATTGTGTTGTTGAAAATTTAAACAAGGTTCAAAAATATAGCCACAAATGTTTTTATGTCATTTGGACACTTTGGCGCAACTAGCGATCAATGTTTCATATGTTACTTTATTTTTTTTCAATCCAAATTCAATAAAGTTGTATAAGGGAATAGGTATTAATAATAGAAATTTATTTTTTCCTGGAATATAAACTTATAATAATTACGGTCCGTGATTTTGTCAAAACGTTCACCAATATGCAGTAGCGTATTCTCGAAGGGAATGAGGGAAATTTGCTACCCCAAGAACCTCTTAAGCTGTTATGAATGTTAGAAGCTAAGACCAGTTTCACCTGGCCAAAACTACATGTCGATCTTACGCAGAGCAAATTACTTACCAGAAGGCTGAATGGATCTCCGAAACCAAAAAGTTTAGAGATTCTTGATCACCATTGCATAGACAAGACAAACTAGATGTGTTCGTTCGTTCTTTCCCGATGACAAGAAGAACTAGAACTAGCTAGAGAAGTTCAAGGAAAAACTTAAGGAGCAGCAACCTACACTACTTGTGACTCGTGCGCGGTCAATAGTGACGTCACTGATGGGGCGGGCACTTATTTATCATTAAGACACGATGTTTCAACAATTTGACCAGTTTCGTACTGATAAATGATAAACTGATAAATGTATATCCTAATTTTTGACTATTATTAATTCTTCTTTTCCTTTGCTTTTGCAGTTGCCATATTATTTGGCCTATGGAATGTACTCTCGATTATTACCCTCAGTGTTAGTTGTTTGGTGGCTGGAATTATACAAATGATAGCCGGATTTGTGGTAATGGCGTTGGAAGCGCCATGTTGTTTCGTTTGCATCGATCAGGTGAACGTTATGGCAGATAAATTAGATGCCAAACCAATGTACTTTCGAGCGGGTCTCTATTGCGCGTGAGTGTGAATGAAAATGCAAATACATACATACGTTTCCAAACAATTCTAAATATTCTTTCTATTTTCCCCTTTTAGGTTGGCTGTGCCGCCGATTTTCATGTGCTTTGGCTTGGCCAGTTTGTTTGGCAGTGGCCTTATCTTTGCCACCGGCGTTGTCTATGGCATGATGGCGTTAGGCAAAAAGTAAGTAAACCAATTAAAAGAGAATAATTTTAACTTAAGATTGAACTTTGTTAGAGAGAAATCGCTTTTGTTAAGAACAATTTGCTAATCCACAACTCGTATATAACTTGTTTTCTCTAACCAAAAACAAACCAATAATCCTTTGTGTACGCAAAAACGAATACCAAAAACCAAATGAAATCCAAAATGTAAAATGTGAATGAATTAGAGCTTCACGCGAGGACATGGCCGCTGCTGCCACATCGCCCACACAAATGGGTTCCGGCGGACCTGCTGGCGGCGGTGCCCAAATGCAATTGGGCGGCGATCAACATATCACACTAATGGAAGATCCCGATGTTTGGCGTCCAACATAAATTCATGAAACCCACATAAAGATACTGCCAAAAGCACACTAACACCACACACACACACACACACACATACACACAAACACAACACAACACACTCCCACACACCAAAAACCAATTAGACATGCAAAAACTATATCAAGAAATCTTTAACGGATATGAAATATTTTGTGGCGCATAGTTTTTTAGCAATTGTTCCAAAAAACAAAAACAAAACAAATGAAAAAGCAAAGAAACAAAAAAAGAGAAAAATTTATTAGTATACAACAGTAACAACAACAACACCCCACCAATTAAAAGAAAACAAAGACAACAACAAAATTGAAATTCCATTAATACTATTATTTTAGGTTTTTGTTTTTAATTCATTTCGATACAGAGAGAGAGATAGCAAATACAGAGTTAGAAGAACACAAAAAAAGTGGAAAATCAGTTAACTTAAATGGAAATGAAATCAAAGTCAAGTAAAGCTTCCACTTTTAAACACACACCAACACACACAGATAGACCACAACAAAAACATTCACACACACACTGTAACAGATGAAAAAGGAATAACGATTAACAACAAATTAACCTAGAGCAATATGTACAACTCAGATTTGAAGAAAGCTAACAAAAGAATATATACATAGACGATATACATATACATACATGATATATATATACATATATATATATATATATATCGAAACAGGATGAAAAAATAAAAGTATTTTTAACTTTTAATTATGCTTGGGCTTGCAATGTGAAAACAAAACAAAACGAAACAAAAAACAAAAACCATTTCTACAAAAATTCAATGTTAAATGTTGAGAATTTTCCCCTCTGTTTTTGTATTACAAAACAATAATAAAAACACACACACATAATCAAGTCAAAGACGTTGAAATAAAACAATTTTACAAAAAGTTCATTGTTGTAGACCACAAAAAATTAAAAAAAAAAACATAAATACTAGCAAAAAAAAAAAAAAAACGAAAGCGAAGAAGGAAAATGAAACTAAATACTCATATATACATATATATATTTAATCCCTAAACTGAAGATCGAACTTCGTTCATCTCATCGAAGTATCTATATCCATGCAGAGTTACAATTGATATATATAAGTCTCACTCCCTCACTCTCTAGCTCTCTCTGTCTAATTCAATGTGAGTGATATTCCAAAAGATATATTGATAAATTGTTTAAATTGTTCAATCCTATTGTTCCTATGGAACAAATACGATATATAGTATTCCAAATGAATAACATGTTTCCTTATTATCGTCCTTGTTAATATAAACCTTCTATATAGATTCATAATCTCTGCATGGATAAGGAGAATTGCTCTTAAATTTTTAATTATTTTCTTTCTAGTTTCTATTTATTTATTATTTTCAAAAATTTACTTCAATTAGAAAAGAAAATGTGTTTTATTTGCATTCCATATGATTTAGTAATTTATTGAAATTAAATATTTTGGTTTATTTCTTTTTTTTTTTTTATAATTATTATATAATGTGAATGAATACTCGCATCGCAAAGTATGAAAAAAAAAAAATTAGTTAAGCAAATGAAAGCAAAAAGCAACAAGGAAATTAGTTATATTAATCGAATGGCAAACAATTTATTCCATAGAAAATATTTCGTTTATAAACTAATTATACATATATATTAAATGAAAGCAAAAACTAAATGGAATTATAAAAAAAAAAAAAACAAAAAATGTTACGCCCAATGTTGTTATTAAGAGAAATTTGTACATGATGAAATGTCGTATGTGCCCAAGAGCCTTCTGCCCACACACACACACACCCACACACTCACACACAAACACACACAGATACAGAGACATAAATACACAATCTCATATACACAGATACAGAGCTTCCTGCGCCAAACCAACCAAGAAAGGCAAATACAAACCTTCTCTACATTTTCTTTCTCTTTTTTTATTAAGTTTTCTTTTTAATTTTCTTCTCCCCTCACAATTTGTAGTAGAAAAATACACCACAATCAAGTAGTTTTATAGATATTTATATACATTTACATCTGTTTTTGACTACAGACTCTCACAAAAGTCTGGCAATTGTAGCAATTTTATAGTTTATTGTAGTTGTGTCTTTAAATTGTTCTTTATTTTATCCAAACTTTATAGTTTAAAGTCTGGCATGAAACCTTTTTTTTAAATAAAGTCTATATGAATGGTGTAGTTAATTATATAGAATTCAATTTGTACACAATTTGAACAAATTTATTAGTCGTTTCTTGTCAATTATTAAAAATGTTGGATAGTCATTTCAATTACAGTATAATCCGGTTAAACCGACTCCGCTTATAACGTCCGTCCGGTTAAAGCGACTAAAGTTCGATGAGTGATTGGTCCCAATACAAACTTATATAAAAAGGCCTCCGGTTGGTATGTCTTCCGGATATAACGACAAAAATCGTCGGTTCCTTGAGCGTCGTTATAACCGGATTCTACTGTATATTATTTCGGAAACTATTTTCCATTTCGACTGCTGTCATAACTTTCTCCGATTTAATTTTTTAGTTGACTGCTAATAATAATTCTTGTAAATTAAAGATTGAAACGAAATTATTCATTAATACATTAATTAATAGAGACATATTTAAAAGTCATAATTTTCATGAATTTATAAAAAAAAATTAGCAATTACTTTTTAATCCACTGATTCAAAGGCAAATAATTTGGTTCAGAATCGGTAGCGAAAACAGTTTTCAAATCCAATTACGACGAAAAACATATGGAAATCGAAACGATAACAGGCCTGATAATCTCAGATTTGATTTCTGATTCGAAAAAGAGAAAAAATATATATATTTTAGAAAATATAGAATTGCCAGTCTTTTGAAAAGTATTTGAAATTCTTCCCCTTAGTTGTCGTTATGTTAGTTAATCTCAATTATTTTGTCTCCAGTTTTGATTCTTCTTATGTAGAACTTTTTTTTCGTTGTCATAGACTCGGGAATGGATATTGAGTTTATTTTTCTAAGTTTAATTTGAATATTCTTTGAGATTGCTTGGTTTTATTTTTAGATTTTCTATATTTTAGTTGGCTATATCACATCTTGGATTCGCATTGAATCATGTAGAATTTCCATACACTCTGGACTTTAATTAACATATAAATTGTCAGATTTATGTAGTTTATCTTTTTATGAGCTTCAATTTATTTATTTATTTCAACAATTCATGTAAAATCTTTGAGCTTTTGATAATAATGAATTAAATTCAAATGGTTTATGCCATTTTTTGAATGATTTATTGTTAAGAATCTTTTATTTTCGTTTATTTTATTACCATTTCTATATATAGATATATATTCTTTCCGATCTTGTTTCTCTCTTTTAGTTCTATATCTCTTGTAGTACTAATAAGTCTCGTTTTTAGTCTCGTATTCACACATTTGGTTATACTTTTGTTTTTGGTCACGTTTTAAGTTGAATTTATTGATTCATTCTATTGTTTATACTCTTTTTATTTATGTGTTAAGTGACATTTTATTAATAATAATTCTGTTTTTCTATAATACATTAGAGCCTCGGCAGCGGATATGCGTGCGGCAGCGCAACAAACTGACTACGGCGGCAATGCGGCAACATCTCAGGCAGCAACAACCAGCGATCGGGCTGGTATAGTGAATAATGCGCAGCCCTTCTCATTCACTGGGGCCGTTGGTACCGACAGCAATGTGTAAAAACTACCGGACCAATCGACGGTTTTTTGGTGGTCACTGAGAAAACAAGACTCAACAAAAATAAGACACGATGATGAAGAACGAACGTGGAAGAGGAACAGCAACAGCAACAACAAAAGCAAAAGCAATTACAACTAATTAAAATTGGCATATTACAACAACAGCAGCGGGAGCAAAACATCATAATCATGTGCAATTTTCTTTTAAGCAAGCTCCCTGATCTGATCTCTGCATATATTAATATATATATATATAGAGAGAGAGAGACAGAGACAGCAATGTGTTGAATTATTAACAAAATCAGGCCTAATATGAAAAAACAAAAAACAAAAACAATAATATATTAATACCATATTCAATTGTAAATTTAGTTACAAACAATAACAACAACAACAACTACAACCAAAAGAAAGCAAATGCAAGGAAAATGAACGTTAACATATATAAAATTCAATTTTTGTTATGTGTTTTTTTTTTTTAATTCATTGTGAGCCTCTCAACGAGAGGCCAGTGTCGTCCTGTCCATTCATTCCAAAAGAAAACAAAATATAATAATAATAAAAACTAAAGTTTGGCTCTTTTCTCACCATAATAAATTATTTAAAACAAAACTAAAGAAAGAAAAAAAATGGTAAATGCAAGTTATGCCATAAGCGCAGCGGCAGAAACAAAACATTAAAACGATAAATCATGTAAAATTTATTTTTAGTCATAGTTTAAATATACCTTAAATATATTTAAATGCATAAACTAAAGCAAAAGTGAAAGAAAAAAAAAATGTTTAAACCAATTATAAATATTGTATGTAAAACCATATTAAAGAAAACAAAAAAAAAAAACAAGAAATAATTGAATTATACATACTTTAAATTATGTTAAATAAAATTAAATTATACATAATATGCCGCAAAGAACGATTTTCTAAGATCATCATTAACTTGTTTTTCATTTGAGGTCTTAACATTGAAACTAAAAATTTTCATTTTGTCAATGGCTGTTTAGATTATGGAATTTATTATTATTTCTTAAATATTAAAATTCTGCTAGATCTATGGCCAAAAATTGGCTTTAACTTTTCCACAATTTGTATTTAAAATTTAGTGTTTTACTTTTAGAATTTTTCTTCGCTGTTTATTCAGTATTTTCATATTGCCATTGTTGATTTTTGCATTTTGTCTAGAAATGAATTTTCCAATTTAAAGCTTTAATCGTTTGATGAAGTATTAGCTTACTTAAACCTTACTTTAAACACTGTATTAATTCCAGACTCATACATTTTTCAAGGTAGCTTAGATCATTGGATATTATATAAAGTAATTGCCCACAGAACTGTTTACAATTTGGAAATGAAGTAAGCTCCAATGTAATCAATTACTGTTTGCCTAAAGTAAGCTACAATGTAGTCACAGTGTTGGTTATAACCAGGTAAAACTGGTTATGGTTAAAAAGTAAGCAGCTTGTTAATCCCTTCAAAATTTACGTCTAACTAAAATCTTCTTTACCTAGTAATCAAATCAGTAAATTTTGAATATTAGCTATTGAAAAATAGGCTTCCCTTTATTTATTTTCTCTGAATAAACGTAGAGTAATGATTGTTGCTATCTTCATACACAATTTATTATTATCAGTATAGGATAAAGTTGGTAAATTTATATCAACCTAACTATTTCTTTACAAGCACTAGTAACTATGGTCCTCGGCTAAGAGGAAAACTACATCCATACAGTCGCCTGGGACTCGAATCCGGATCTTTTTTATACACAAATCTATAATACATAGTTGAAGGTGAATGGGCAGACTCTTCTGGAATTATTAGTCCAGTTAACTCTATCTGCACCTTGTAGACCTTATCGGATATGATATTTCTCTATCGTTAAAGTTTTAAATATGCTTTGCCTGAACTTTTTGAAGAGTCCTATGCTTTGACTATAATCTCTCTTTAAGCCATTATCAGATCAGTTGCCTCTCTTACCTCTGTTTTTTGAATTTAGCTCTTAGTTAGCTGTGGTTAATTATATTTTAATCTTTTGTCTGTTTTTTTTCATTTGTATTTGCTCAGGTGCCTCTCGGAGGAGACAAGGGCAGCTCCATTCTTAGGCTCGGCCGAAAGAGTCTATGTCCTGGTATCTGTATGGGCCACTCAAACGTCTTGTGTTGGTTGTCAACTTCCAGGCAATACGGATTCGAACCCACATCGTATCGCAAAGGTACAAAGCATTTGAAGTTTTGTACTTTTTGATAGCCGGAATTCAAGTTTCGAGTCCCAAGTCTTCTTCTGTTCTAAGTAAAAGTCGCCATCGAACCAGATTCTCGTCTTTTGAAATCAAGCAAGTCTTCAGAACTACATCAGGGCAAATAGATTCCCATCAGTCCTTACAAAACTGATGGTAGAAGAACACGGAAGCTTTCATTCAGTGCCTATAAAACTGACAATAGAGCAGAGACTGTTTCAACTGTGGCTGCAAAACTGATCGTAGAGCAGGAACGCTTTTATCAATGCTTACAAAACTAACACAGATCATTATTTATTTCATTGATTCAGAAAAACAAGTCAAAATGGAAAAATTCTTAAAAACTTTAAAGATGTTTTGACAATTTACAATTTGATAAGCAAGTCCCTGCGTATACGCAGAAAATCAAGCAATAGAATTGAAATTTATTGCAGTTTTAGAACTTGAGTTAAAAATCACTTTAAGTCAAAAAAGAATGGTCTTTAATGATCTGATTTCTTATATCAAAACTAATAATAAACCCTATTCATTAAAAGAATAAGTAATAATTGTAGTATTTTCCTATAAAAATTTGCCTTCTATTGTTATGCGTGGTACTCGATGGCCTTTACTTTCAATAAACTGCCATACAAGACGAAAATCTATAACGTTTTCACATCAAAGTTTCCAGGACGTCAAGAAATAAGCACGCCAGTTAAGCTTTATAAATTACTTTTAACTTTTAATTATACATAAAAAAAAAAAACTTTAAAAAAAAAAATCAGATTTCAAACACACAACAAATTAGCGTAAAGTTATTTGGAGAAAGCCAATTAATTTTGGTTGGCTGGCACCCATTCATCGGACTCAATGATTTCAATGTGGCTAACTTCGTTATTGCCACGTTGGGGAGTATCCTCTGGCTGTTCCACAGCTTCATTTGAGCCCACCCAGCGGAAACGACGATCACTAATTTTTTCGTCCTCTTCCGAAGATGCTGGATTTGCCTGCACCGTGGCAAAGATCAGGGCCAAGAAAGCTAAGCAAAGTTTAAGCATTATTCTAGTTCGTTCAACAGTTTTTTTTTTATACCAAAGACTTACCAAAGATCAGGACAATTAATTTACTGGGCTGCATTGTGGTTTTTGTTAGTTTTTAGTTAGTTCTGTTGCTTGAAACGATTTTGCTATATAATGAACTATTTCTTGGCCTTTATATAGGAATACGAGAAAAATATATAGTTGCCAATTTTTTTTTTTTACTGACCTTGTTTAGCTTGACGCTCTTATGACCGAGTAAATGTGGCTTGAAAATAGTTTTAGTCTCTGAGAAACAACTAAATCAATATTTATTTCAGCTAGTGGGTCATTGTCAATTGTTTTTTTTTTATTCTTCTTGATTTTGGGAATTGCCTAAAAATTGATATTATTAAATTTTTTAACATTTCCAGTTTTTTTAGTGTGTCAATTTAATTTGAGAATCTTAACAAAGATATGTACCCATATAAAAAATATTACACCACGTCATTATCACTTATTTCCTTTATATCTCAAGGCAATATCAAGCAATAAGAACAGTTCTATTACAAATGTCCTGTTTTCGGTTTCTTCCGTTAAAGATTTATTTATTTTTCCTCAATGAATATCCTACGATTTGCCTCAGATCAATATATTACTATAAAATCAATGGTAAAAACTAATTCTAGGTTATTGTCTATTGTAGGAAGTGTGTATGTGATTAAAATTTAAAAATTTAAAGTAGTTGTTAGTTGTGCTACGAAATTTAAAGTCTTGATAACAATATTAGCTTTGCCATAATTTTTGGATAGTAGATAGGAAATGTCCGTTCTAGGCCAGGAAATGACGTCACTGATAAGGTTGTGGTTGGAAGTGTGTTGATGTCATCGGTGTTGTGATAAGGTGTGTGTGTGAGTTCAAGGTCAGGTTATTTGGGTGATTGTGTGAAAAATGCATTTCACGATAAATAAATAAAAAAATTAAAAATATAATAAATTTGATTTCTTCCCAAGGTCAAGCATTTTTGAACTCACACACACACACACCTTATCACAACACACTTCCCACCACAACCTTATCAGTGACGTAATTTCTTGGCCTAGAACAAACATTTCCTACATACTTCGGATAGTTATAGAGGCTTAGAATTTTGTGAAACTGTGAAAAACATGTCAATCGAAATGTAAAATCACTCATTGTCAATTATCGATTCTATCTCAGCGTATAATGCTCAAAAAGTTCATTTTCATCAAGTAGCCATTGCGGAATTAGATCATAAATTCCATATATACTGGAACAATTCATGGGTTTGCTCATTCAATTATTTACTTTTGCTGGGGAAACAATTGAACTATTTTCTTTCCTTATTATAAGATGATTTCAATTTATTTTAGGTGACTTTTCGTTCGGTTGATTGGTCGGTTATTCGTCATTTCAAAAAATTAAATTCTTTTTATCCTTACACTAAATAGACAGCAAATGTTTAAATGAATTCAAAGCCCGCGCTGAAAGCATCAAGTTTTGGGTTGGGGAGTTTTTTTGGTATTTTGATGTACTTTAAGTATTAAAAAAAAGTAAGCAAAAACTGTTAATTAAGTACAAAAGCTTTAAGTATGAATTTGAATGAATTAAGTTTCAGAGTGGAAGCACCAACAAATTTATTTATTTATGTATTACACTATGAAAAACCAAACATTAAACATTTTTGTTTTAAATTGTAATCTAATCTTTCTTATATTTGGCAAAAAAAAAATATAAACTAATAAAAATTGATAAATTTTATTTAAAATTAATGTTTATGCAGTGCAGCTAGTTATAAATAGATTAAAAATAATTATTATTTAAGATTGGTATAAACAAAATTTAAAATGATTTGCCATTAACAGCAAGCTAACTTGGCTGTAAAATGTTAATGTGCTCTTTTATTTTAATTTGGTGGTAAAAGTGTAGTGCCTACTTTTAGGCTTCGTTTTCAGTACTTGAACGTTGCTGTCCTCACATACTTTTGGTTGGAAATATAAATGCAGCAAATAACACAGGACGAAAGTTTTGAGACAGCAAATGAAAAAGTGTTTTATAGGTGTCCTACAGTAATTGAGGGGTGTTGATAACGGCCCTGTACTTAGTTTTTGTCTATCGCTTCAGGGTTTCAAGAAAAATGTGTTGAAATTATTCAAAGTGACCGCATTTGCAATATTTTATTGTATATTATAAACATAATATTATACTAAAAACATTATTATTTTAATCTATTTAGGTATTAGGTATAATTTAAAAGTAATTTACAAAATAACAAAAAGGGTCCTCTTTTTCGATAACGCATAATACACTTTGGATGTGGTTCTAAAATGAGTAAAATTTGAACCCAAAAGTATGGTATAGAGATTCCAAAACTTTTGGTTTTTAATTTTAAACAATTATAATTGTATAGTGTAATTATTGGAATCTCTTGCATCGAACCAGTTGTTTGTAAGTAATGTTCTGAAATCTTTGCCTCTAATGGGCAATAGCCGAGGTCATAGGTATTCGGAATTAGCGTACCAAAAACCATGTCGGCCTGTGTAATTAATTAATTTCGTTAAAAAGAATTTGAATCCTTTTAGACACAGAAATTGTTAAAAAAAAAATTAAATTCAAACACTCAATCAATGAGTGTGAAATTATATCAAAGCTTTAACGAAGAGAAGCTGTTACATTGCCTTCGCTCTTTTTCCTCTATCACCCGATTTATCTCCCTCCCACTTACTCCCATACTTTTAATTATTTCTGCTATCCTTCAGTTCGATCTCTTCGACTCACTCCAGTGTGACCTCTCTCTTTGCTCTCTTGTTGGGAATTCTTCTTCACTCTTTTATTCGTTCTTCATAATTGCGCATGCAAAACGTATCTCTAATTAACAATAAAATGAAAAAGCTGGAATTTATAAACAATATTGGTGAAATATATCAAATAACATTAACATTGGCATTAAACAACAATAATACTAATCGAAATGGCTATTAATTGGTGAAAATTAAAACAAGTTTGGCTCAGTAAATAAAAAATATCGCGCCATTTTTTTTTTTTGTGCTAGTGTGTGTGTGAGTGTTGTTGATTGCTTTGCAATATTTTTCATATTGCAAATACATACATATGTACATATTTAAATGTATGTATGTATGTACATACATATTCATACGTACATACATATGTATGTTGGAAAATAAAATGAAAATTTAAATATTGTTTTGGCCAAAAACATTGGCATGACTATTCGGGTATGCGCGTCTACGTCGCTGTCGGTATAACGGGGCTTTCTGCGTCGACATTGCAGCCTCTGCGTCTGCCTTGGCAATATTTGCGTTAGCGTCGCCGTCGACGCTTTTTGCGATGTCTTCTGCTAAGATGTTGGTATTGAAGAGCCTGATTGGAAGTCGCGACCAACGCGTTGGTAACGGTATTGTGCATTGCTGACGTAATAACTTGCAAGAGCTTCTTATACGATACCCAATAGAACAGAATATACGCATATATTCCGATTGGAACACAATTAACGACTCCAATAGGTTGATCTGTGGGACAGTTCATAATATAGAAATTCATGAATTCCGATTGGATGCTGCAGGTGATCTCTCAATAAGGTTGTAATTGGTTAGCAAATCTAATTGGAGTATACGATATTTAAGTACATCCTAGATTTTATATTGAAAATCATTACAAAGTGGTTAAGTAATCATTAATGCATAGTTTTGAAATTATTTTTATATTTATCAATTGTCATACCCTTGCAGAGGGTATTATTGGACAAATGTTTGTAACGCAGAGAAGGAGGCGTTTTCAGCCCCATAAAGTACATATATATATTGTTGATCAGCATGAGAAGTTGAGTCGATATAGCCATGTACGTCCCTCCGGCGGTGCGTATGCGTTTGACTCCGCCAATTTAAAAGATATTAGGATAAAACATGGTATTTACATAAGCTATTTATAATCTGGTTGAGATGAAGTATGAAAATCATACGGATCAGACCACTATATCATTAGGTGCTATACGAAATATCCCAAAATGTTAATAAGATTGCATAAATAGAACACAAGTTATAGTCAATCGGCTCTGCTCAAACGCTGCACACAGCCAAACGTTTGAAATTGATTTAATTTAGATTTAGCCTTTCAAAAAATTGATTCCGGTAATACAATTTTGGAAGATGTTTACATTAAGGCAAGTTATATATAAAGGGTGGCAAAGAAATAATGTTTTGAAGGATCCTGTGGAGTGTATAAGAAGTTCGGTGCAAGCAGCAATAAACTAGACAATTACGCTTTAATAATAAATATAAATTTTTATATTTATTTTTATGTGAGTTAAAGTGTGCTCAAGTCAGTAAAAGTTAAAGTGTTTGTGATTGTATATTTCGGATAAATAAGGGATATTGAAGAGATATGTACATATTTAATAAGGTAAGGTAAGTGCATTTTGAGTTTTTTTAAATGATAAAATTACAGAAATCTTAACACGAAAACTATAAATGTTTTAAGCATTTAGTGTTACCGATAAGTATAAATATGTATTATACTTATAATTGATAGGGTCTTCAGAAAACGACAAAATGTCAAACATCTACTTTTTTACGACTTGACTAAGGTTTAGGAAATGATTATCAGCGTCTTATCGCTACAGAATCAGTTCATTACCATTAATGAACTTTATAAAAGAGTTTAGTTTGCTTGTTTGAAATTATCGATATTTATATATTTAGTGTGAGAAAGTTTTTGAATGAACTAATGTGAGCTGAGTTTTGCTTTTGAACTCCTTCTTAACGAATGGAATATATTGAAAATTGATGAATACAATGTGTAATCTCTTTTTTTTTTATGCAAAGCATCAAAAATGCCTTTGTTCTCGATTTGTTTTTTAAGAGGTTTCCATTTCACTTAGTTTTGTTGTTGATATTGATCCAGTCTAGCATGATCTCTTTTGATCCCTCGGTTCTTCGATTGATTGTGCCCACATAAGTTAACAGCTGTCTAGACACATCCTTTTCAACGATTTCAGTCATCTACACAAACTCAATGTAGCATAAAATTGTGTTGATCCTTAAGGAAACCTAAAGAAAAAATTCACTCAACATGAAAAGTATCGATTACGCAACTTGATTGAGGTTATCGAGCATACAACAAAAAAAGCAACCAATTCAGAATATTTGAATGAAAATGCAGGTCAAGTGTTTGGGGAGATGAATCGTTGAAGCCGTCCAAATTCTGGTTAAAGAGCCGCAGGACAAACTTATCCCCGTATAATCACTCAGCATTTTGTAGACTGGAAGCGCCAGAAGGAGAATACCCTTCCATGCTTCAGGCTAAAAATGTCAAAAATTTTAACCAGTCAAAATTATTAATTTTAAGCAAACTGTAAGTAAATATCCATTTCTAAGCGCAAAAAAAATGAGTTCAATTTTTTTCTTGAGATTTTTTTTTTTTTGGTTCTTCCAAAATGGGATTTCAGATCGAAACAAAAATTTAAGACTTTGCTTCCGTTTCGTTTTCATTTCTTTTTTTTTTTTTTGTTAGTTCTTTTTCTTTTTTGGTCGTCTTTCCTGTATTGTTATCCTCTGTATCTGTGCCTCCTGCTTAATCTTTGGCCATCTGGCTTTGGTTTTGCCGTTGCCTTTGGCCGCGGGCTCCGAGCCGCCTGGCAACGTTTGCCTTTTGTGGCTTCCTCTTTTGACCATTTGGCTGGCCCTTTTGTTGGCCATTTGCAATGTGCTGTGCTGTGCTGTATGTCTGGGCGCCTTTGTCTTTTCATTTGCTTAAATGCATTTTATCCTGTTAAAGTGCTCGCTGTCTCTGCCCCGTGTCCTCTCGCTTCGGTGGAAAATTTATCTTTTATTCGATTCTTTCTATTCACTTCTTTGCAAATGTTCACTTTTTTCTTCTTCTTATTATCTCTATTCTCTTTGGCTACTGTTCCAGAATTTGCACTAATTGAGTTTTACCGCCTTTCAAATGTCATTTGATAAAGAAAAAAAAGTGTATAAAGGTCTACATAGGCAGTTGAAATCGGCTAGATAACAAAGGCTCAAAAATTTGCTCTCATATTAAGATTAAATAAGTTTGAATTTAATCGATTGGTCTTAACTTTTGGGTTCGATATTTAAGATAGATCATAAAATATATATCTATAGAGCTAGGTGTTCTATACAGGAGATTAAACTCATACCAAATGTTACACATTGTCTTTATCAACTGATAGACAACACTCAACTTTGTGTAGATTTCAATTAACCACAACATTTCGTTCATCTTTACCACATAAAAATCATTAACCATAATAAAGTATCACACCTGAACGATTCAATCGGATTCCAGTTCCATCTCCGTCCTCCTCCTCCTACTCCTATAGACAATTAAAAAGTTTCTACCACATCAATAAAAATTCTTTTCTCTCTTTCTCTATCTCCATCACACTCTATCTTTCTGTTTCCTCTTGGCCAATTAGCTATTTGAAATGCCATGTTCCTCGTGGCTCTCATCTCATCTCTCTTTGGGCACACGCAAAGCATTCATAACAATATTTCATCAAAATTGCGGGCAGGGGGGGAGGATAGCAAAGAAACAACTTTAAATTATTAATTAAGAATTCTCAAATCAAAATCAAATTACCAGTAAAATGCCATAAAAGCAACACACACACACACACACAAACAAAACGAACAAAAAATGCATAAATTTTCCAAATATTCTGTAAAAATGACAACCAGATGCAGTCTTGGTTTTTAGTTTAAAGTAAGGGAATGAGAAGAACAACAGGGGAAAAAGGGGGAAACATGTCGCCAGCGGCTTCCGCTTTGGTTTTTCTTCATATACATAAATATTGTTTTTTTTTAAAATATTTTGGGCGGTTTCCAAGAATTTTTTTCCATTGCATATATTATTATTCTGTAAAAATTAATTAATGCATAATTCCATAAAAATGTCATACGGCGCAAGGAATAGCGCACAGAAGAAAAAGAAAAAAATAAATGCACGGGGAATATGCTGCGACACTAAACTACAGGTTTCAGTTATGTCACTAATCTGGTCAACATATTCATTATTAACCATGGTTAGAAAAATTTTCTCCATATTTGACAACTCCTTGAAAAAAATTATAATCTATGGCCTTAAAAGTAAAATTTTCCCACATCAGATTGCATAGATTAGATCCTGTCTCTGTCTCTCTCCCACTCTCTCTCTCTCTCTGCAGTTGGTCCTTTAGTTTAGAGCCGTTTGAACCCACCGAAAAACACTTTCAAGGCACCGAACATTTTCTAGCTAAAGTCAACGCCACGGGAATAGAAGGACCAGAATTTGATGACAACTCAATATGGAATTTAGCTAGCTCAGCGTGAATTTTAAAATGCAAGTAACTAGGCGAGAGCGGCATGCTGTTTAACATATTAGCACCCAGGACATTAGCAGGACATCATCCCAAATATCAATGGGTGGGACAGCTGAAAGTGTCAACAGTTTCACTTCTCTTATATCTTATTTTTCGACCATCTTTTGTTTTTTTTGTCAACATTTTTCTATCCTTCCTCTCCCCCCCATTGATTGAACTAAGCGATGCAATATGCCAAAGTGAATATCAAGTAGGAATAGACTAGGACTATTCTTTGATCTTTTTTCTAAGCTTATTTCTGTATTTAGAAAGTAAATCAGTATTTTTTAATACAACTAGAACCCTTTAGAGTGGGATTGTAGAATTTCTTAGCTGGCCTAATAATCATATAAATTATCTCACTGACTGTTGTTTCACAAATAGCTTCAGTTAATAAAGTAGATAATATTTTGAAGTCGTATTTTAAAACCATGTGGTATCTCTATGTATATATTGATGTATATATAAGTAATATCTTTCAGCTAAACGCAGCTATTACTACTCTTTGGAATGGTTTTTAAATCTATCCATATTAGATTCCTTTAGCCCAAGTAATGCCTTAAAAGCTCTTTCAATATTTACAATAATACTTAAAGAAACTCCGATAATAACCAATAAATTCCAATAGTTGACTGAAATTAAAGAAAGTCATATATACATAAAGAAAATGTTAAATCAATTTTGGTTATGTTGTTTAGTGTAGAAGCTAGTGAAATTTCCATAATGAATGAAGGCAAAATATATGTGTGTGTGTGTACATTTTCTGTGCTCAATTAGCGCATAACATGTTCATAGTTAACCTTTCCCTGTAGGCGAGGCGCCTCCATAGTTGCCCCAAACAACCTTCTCCTTCTGCAAATCCAATTCAAATTTCTAAATCCTCCAACCCTCGATAGATCAACAGGTAAAAACTGATTTTAAATGCAACACAGAAAGAGAGAGAGTGAGAGATAGAGTGAGAAAGAGAGCTAAATAGAGAGCAAGGGAAAGGGATAAAACCCTTTCTGCCTAATAATAATTTCCATTCGTTTCATAGGAAAATTATGGTTATTCCCTCTAGTAAACGCGTGGCGCCGGCTCCTGGCTCCCGGCACCCGACTCTCGGACTCCTCCAACTCCCGGACTCTCTACTTTCGTGGTGGGCTTACCCAATTTGAGATTTAAATAATGTTTGTTTGTGTCTGTCCGTGTGTCTGTCGGTCTGGTTGGGTCTGGCTAGCTAGTTGGTGGGATGAGCAGACACAGGAAGGATAATAACAAGATTGTGGCGCTTATTCTATGGAAACTATAAATTTTCGGCATATTAATTACATGGATAGGAATTTCCTTTACGAGTACACTTCTCTCTCTCTCCCCCGCCTCCCCCACACAAATTCAACTCCATGCCGGGGCAGCTGCACTTTAATCTTATCAAATATTTGACAATAACCCAATTAGTAACCACCTACAGAAGCGAAAATAAATAAAAAAGGGAAAAAGGACAAACATTGCGCCAAAAAAAAAACAAACTGAAAATGGAAGAATGACAAAAAAAAAACCTTTCTTACGATTTCAATTCCAATTGCTACCAGGGAAGCTGCCCGAGGAGTAAGACATCATCAGAAATGGACATGCCCGGGTAACGGGCAGCTGCAAATTCCTCGCGTCAACCATAAAACTAGATGTTTGTAAAATGAAAAGAGATAAAACGCATGCCGTTTAGCCATAGAGAGAAGACCGCCCTCGGCGAGTGTGCCTCAGGCAGCCTCTAATTTGTGAAACTTGCCTACACAGTTTAGACCAGACCAAGGAACCCTCAAATAAAACGAAAAAAGGACATTCAGCGCATTCCACCTACTGGCTAGCCATGACATTTGAGATGTTGCAGTCGATGATTTTCAATGCTGCTGGACAATGGCCCTTAGAAGGATACAGAAGAAGAATATCTCTCTCATCATTGCATTTACAAAAAGCAGATCCCTGTCGTTCGTATTGTCCTCTCTTTTGTCTGTGTGTGTGTGTGCGTGTGTGTATGAGTGTCGTGTGGATGACACAAAAAGCGCAATTGCAAGCCACAAAAGGTTCCCGAAAATTTGCCATAATCATGACATTTGTTAGGGGCCTTTTGTTTTGCTTCATCTCATTCTACTTCTTTCCATTTTCGGTTGATCATTTTCACCGGCTTTTCATGTCCTTCTGCTTCGTTTTCGTCTTGTATCATTCTAATAATTGTAATGTTGCATCTTTATAGGAGTTACCTCAAATAGAAATTGTAAATTCTATAGATCGTAAGACGATGATGATGATGATGACTTTGTTTAGTGATCACAAAAAAAAAAAGAAGTTGTAGGAATATTTTTCCTTTCTTCTTTATCCTTTTGATGTCTCTCTTGCAGAAGTTAACAATGTTGAGGCAGAATTAATCAGGATTAAGGCGAAATCTCCTTGACAATGTCTAAAAATTGTAATGCCTGCATACATAAAATTCCTAAGGGCATTATAATTTTCATAATCCTTCTACGATTTAAAAAAAATTCCAAATTTATAGACATTTGCATTAGCAATTAAGATAGAAGCAGGTTCCTTAAAATGTATAAGATATATGTACATGTTTATTAAGGATTTATAACTCAGGATAAGAGCGGATGACTTTACTGTAATTGTATAGTTTTCCATTAAGTTTCTGCTCTTTTAGTATTAAGTTCGTCTTAAGTCTCTTATTAAGGTTCCAAAATTTTTATAATTTTATAATTATTTGTTTGCTTTGAAACGCATTTGTAAAAAAAATGACCATTTTTATATTTGGCATATATACTTATAAATAATCATACCCAATTTCATAAGGATTGGACTACTATTTAATACAGTTTCCATATGAACAACAAGTGCCATAATTAGTTTTATTTATGAGTTATTTATTAATGATGAAATCGCCAGGATTAGTGACTTAATAATAGAATAAAATTACCTGTTTTTGAATAAGAACTCACTCAATCTCTTTTTTTCTCCTCTCTTTGGCATTGCAATTACGAATCACTTGCGCCCCATAGAAAATCTCTCATTCACATCATACAAATCATTCCCCAAACCCTAGCTGAAAAAAAGAATCCCCCATGAAAGAAACTACACACAACTACATCATACCGCCCTCCTCCCCCTTGCTGTTGGTCTATCCAATACATTGCTCCTCCCTTGGAACCAATTAAAATTAATTTTATTCAATTCGAAGTCAAATCAAGTCCCCCAGCAGGGTTTTCTCTTTCACTTAACTTCTCTCTTTCTGTATTTCGCATTCTTTTCGCTTAAGGAACGATTATTTAATTTCTAGCTATTAAGAGGATGTGAACTCCATCGTCTCCGATTCCATTGCTGATTCCTTTTTACCAACGACTGTTCCCCAGTTGCCGCATCCTCCAGTTAGTCAATGCTTATTGATGTTTAGTTCATTTCGTTGCCGTTGCCGTTGCCGTTGCTGTTGCCTTTGCTGTCGCTGTTGTTTTGGTTTGTATTGTTGTTGTTGTTGTTGTTCCTGTGGTATTATTTCACTTGCGTTTCCGCTTTTAGCTTTTGTTTACTTTTACGCTTTTAGCCCCAAAGCCCCAGGACCATAAGCAACCTCAATCTCCCCCTTCCCCCCGAGCCCCTTGCCCATCCGCCAATCTAGCTCTCATCACACTATATGTTTGGGTATTTGTATTTGGTGTTTTTCTTATGTCCTTTGCGTGTTTTTTTTTCTTCTTTTCTTTCCTTTTGCTTCTTGTTCCTTTTCCCAGTGTATCCCTTGACAATGCAATAAATTGCGCAAAAATTGGAAAAATAGAATTTTAGCCGCACCATGAGCAATAACAACAGCAACAACAATTGGTAAAAGGAAGCATAGAACTGGCAACCAGGTTCTCCTTTGGCTTTCACGCAATATCCTCGAACTCCGACTCTAACTTCATCTTTTAGTCGGTAGTCGTAGTCGTAGTCGTGGTCCTGGTCCTAGCCTTCTCCCAAAGCCTATTCCTTCTCCTTTTCGTTTGGCTCTGCGGAAATCAAGTGCTAAGCTTCCCACAACGCAATCAATTGATTTCTATTGTTTTGTTAAAATGTCGTGCCGGGACCAACCCAATATACCCCACATCCAATACTCCCCCCCAACCCCTGCACATCTCACCATCAAACCCCAACCCCATTCACACTGTCCGCCCTACCAATATTTCTGTTCTATTTGAGCTTTCATTTGTTGTCGTTTGGGTTCAGTTTGTTTTTTCTTTATTTATTTTGTTTTTGTTTTGGTTTTTTCATACCCTATCTGAAAGAAGCATAATGTACATATACATTATATATATCTCTATATATATACAATCTATCGGATCCATATATGATTGATGTGTTCTGTTCTATGTTGAAATTTTTATTTTCATTTTTAAATATACATAGATATGTATATATCTGAGTTAAGGACTTTAACTTAGACGAAAGTTAACGTATCCATGAACTTGTATTTTTTAATTAATTTTTAATTGACTGTTTAAATTTTATAAAACAAAGTAGTTGACATGAATTTCAATTGTATATATCTTTTAGGCCTAATGTTTAAAAATGGATAAACCAAAGTAAAAAAGTATTTAAAATTTATACACATACATATATCACATGTTGGCTCAAATCAAAAATTTCCAAAGTTAGTTAAAAATAAAGTAATTATAGTGTATGGAAAATTCGTCTCTTCAATCTTAGCATCCTTGGCTTTTTTTTTCTTTTTTTGATTTCTCTTTATTTTGTTTCGTTTTTTTTCGCTCTCTGTGGCATTTTTATAAATTGCTTTGTTGTGGTCTTTATTGAAATTTTTGAGGTTATTTTTCTCAAATAGAAATTGAAAATACAACGAGAGAGAAAACGAAAAAAAAAAAAAACTAAAATAGAGAGAAGCTTGTGTCCATTATTTTTATTTATTTGTTGATTTTACTTTTGGCGTCTGTCGCACTTTTCTTCTATTTTCATTTTTTTATATTTTGTTATTTTTGTATATTTTGTATTTTTTTTTGTACTTTTCTGATTTTGATGTGCTGAAATATTCATGAAAGTTTTTACGTTCACTTTAGTTTTTGTTGTTTTGGGCGAGTTAAATGAAAAACGTTCTTGGGGGAATTTATCGTTCGCTTTTTTGAATGGGTTGATAATTTATTGGTTTTTGGCTAGAGTTCGATAGAAAGATTTTCCATGGGCAAGTTGGGAAAAATGTAACCGAAAAATACAGTTTTATGAATGGCAACTAGCAAATGGTTTGGAAAACATGGCAAGATTTTGCCGGTTGCCTTGTATAATTTATGGGGCTTGAGGTCAAGTATTGGATATTATCACCCAATTGTTATTGCCTTTTACTTTTAATTTAATACCTTTCTGTGTGTGGAGACTTATTGAATGTTTTTCGCCATGTTTTCTATTCTGTAACTTTAATCATATATAGGATACGTACATACGTACCTTTGTTTATGTTTTTGATTAATTTTGGATCAAAAGAGCTAATTGTTTTGATTGTTGATGTTAAGTAAAGTGCGTCTATAGTTTGATTTACCGAATGTTACGTAGTAAAAATGTTTAAAACTAGCAAATGAGTTGGTTAGTGCATTACACAATGAGTTAGACAATGAATAAGACAACAAGTTAGACAAGGAGTTAAACAATAAGTTACATAGTGAGTTAAACAAGGTGTTAGGCAATAAGTTAGACAATGATCTGGAGATTACGTTAGAAAATATATAAAGCCAACTTTAATTTTATCTAGAGCCATTTTCGTCGGGGTTCGAGCAGTAACGTAGATTGAACATTTTGTCTTGTCTTATAATCATAATCAAATCACTCTCAAAATGTTCCGACTTATCCAAATGAAAAAATTTTTGGGTTAACTTATGCAGCAGATAATGAGAAATTATGGCAAAAAATTTAATCGACTATTTGACACTATCAATTTTTAAAACTGTTTGAGAAGTGTAATAAAAAAAACTTTACATACCAACCCAAAATTGTTCGAATACTCAGATTTTAGAGCGATCAAACGAACAATAATTTCTGTTATTATTCCTGATATATGATATAATAGTCATATATGTACATATGGATGTGCATCATTTGAAAAAATGTATCCTTTTGGCATTATTTATTATATATCAATGCCTTTTTTTTTTTTTGATGTTGGGTTTGAATATCTCACCGCAGCATCTCTCACCTGCAATCGTAACTCAAGAACCCATATACCAGCTGGTCCTCTATCCAAATGACTCATGCATTAGAAAGAGCTATGTGAGTCACTCAGAGACATTCAGAAAACCTTCATAAACTATCTAGCAGAAAGATGTCAGAGCATCCAAAAGATTTTTATCGTCCATTAGATGGTTTTTTTCTGTCTTTTTGTTTATTAATAAATTTTTATTTTATGATTGTTTTCTAAGATTCAAAAATAAAGTAAAAGGAATATAATGAAATTCCGCCAAGATAAGCATCGTGGCAAAGGGGTAAAGATGTGGACCGAGAGGATTCTTTTTTTTTAATGCCTTATACCTGGAAGATGCCGAAAAAAATAAAAATATGCCAGGACAGATGTTGAGGGGTTTACGATTTTGACAGGGAAAGAGACACAACACAAACACAGAAACACACACATACATACTCAGACAGGTATATGTACATGCACACCTGTTGATAAGGTGGCTAATTTGATGAGGCAAAAGCAACAAATTGGTCTCAAAGGTCACAAATGAAATAAGACTTTCTCAAGTGTGAACAAAAAAAGAAAGAAAAGAGGAAACTTTTGCTTTAAGCCCTAACAAATGTAATCAAAAATGAATGTAGAATAAGCTAAATGGTTAAAGACGAGTTTCCCAGTCGTCTCCTTCAACAACATATCAACCTTTCCCCTTGTCTGATAGAATTAAACGGTAAAATGATTGCAACACAATTTGTTCTAAGCCTTTTTCTAACTTGCCCCCAAACACACACACACACACACACACACACCACACAAACATATAAGTTTTCCTTTTTATATTCTTGACAAAGAGAGTATATTTATTTAGTTGAAAACAGCTTCACAATATAAAAGATGAAGGGTATAAAATCTGCGGCATGGCCAAAAACCGAACGCGGACCTTCGTTTTGAAGGATGTTATAGGTCGATAGGTCGCTGTTTATTTTTGTTTTGTTGTGTTGCTCCAAGGCAACATTTTATTAGCCCTTCCAAAAATATATATGTGTGTGTGTAGATAGATATATACTTATTTAGGACAAACATGAACCCTTTTTTGATTTGTTGTCCTTTCTAGAAAGATTGAACTCTGCATGGCCTGAGAAAATTTGATTTTCGGTTAAACGCAATTAAATTTTGCTCCAGGCTTTGATTTGATTTCCCTTTTCCTGGCACATTGCCTTCTTTCTCTCTCTCCTTCCTCCGACTTGGAAAAATAGCAGTAGTAGGCTAAAGCAATGAAAGTAAGGAGTAAAACCAAATTGATAAATTTTATGCATTTCCTCATCTAGTTTTCCTATTTTAGTTAGTTGTTGCTGTTGTTGTTATTGTTGTTATTGTTATTCCTTTCTCAAAATTCAGTTGAGTTGAATTTCCTTGTTGTTGTTGTTGTTGCTGCCGAAATGATTTTTCGCACTGAGACAATTTGTTGAAGTTTTGTTTACTGCTGGCATTTGATTAATGGTTGATATATATGTACATACATATGTATATATATTCTAATAACCATTCAACACTTTGCCTTTAAATTCCATCTTAATACACACTTTTGTATACTCTAGAAAGCTACCAAAAATTTAAATAAAATACAACTATTTTTTTGCTTATATGTACATATGTAGGTTGAATTTTTAAAATCTTTGATGAATACAGAAGAAATTTTTGAAAAATTGGTCAATTTGAAGTGCAATTCTTGGTTGGAAAATACATATTTGTTTTCAAAATTTTTTATTTTTATTATGCTTTTGGGTGGTTTTTTTGTGAGTCAATTTTCAATCTTTAAACTTTTTTTTCTCGAAACCACGTTTGTTTAAAAAGTGGCAAAGATACAGCCCTTAATTTAGAACCGATTTTAATCAAACAAAGTGCCACTATTCTCGTCTTGATCACATTTAGAACTTTAGAAATCTTAAACAAAAAATGTACAGTAAACCAAAAATAAAAAGGACAATAAAAATTTAATTTTTGAACGGCCGTGATTTTGTCAAAACAAAAAAAATTCAAAAATTCTGAATGCTGGTTTAAGCTTCAATTCCAGTCTATCCTGCATCGAGCTGTCCTTGTCTCCAGCAGCATGACTTTTATTGTTTAGGCCCTAAGCTTTAGGGTTAACTTTTGAGGTCGATAACTTTTTTTTTTACTTCAATTTTTTCTTAGTTTAATAAAGAAAACACAATTCCAATAACTCTTTTTTTATATTTATTTTGGAAAGGATCAGAAAAACAATTAACCAAGAATATCCATAAAAGTTTTATAGATTTTAAAGTTATATCCTAAATATTTAAAACAATGTTTCTTAGAAACAACAAATTTTCGAAATTTTCTTTTGCACCCTTCTGATATATTATATCCAATGCAGTTTCCAGTTATTTCAGTGCATTTCATTTGGCCAAGTTTTCCAAAAATAGATAGAATAATAAAAAGTGTATATAATTTTCGGTTATTTTGTCGAAAAGATTTTCATTTACATTTTGTATTTTATGCCTAATTTGTTTTTGAGGTTATTCGCATTGGGAATTTTGCAATCAATTAAAAATAAACTTACCTACAGAAAATAAAATCTTACTTACTTATGAAGTTTAAGTTTTTTTTTTTGCTTTGCTAATTCTGTTGATTCGCCTTTTTTATTCCTTTTTTTTACTATCTCCTCTACATATTTCATATTTCCTTTTTATGTCTTTTACGGCTTTTCTTTTCTGTTTGCCTTCGCGCTTATCTCTACCAAAAACTTTCTCCACACAATATTGTTTATGTCTGTCAATTATCTCCTTCCCTCCCTATATACTAAGAAGAATGCTTAGATGGATGAGAGGGGTCGGCAGGCAGCAGGGATATGGAAGAGAAAAAGATGGAAAAAACAGCAAACTAAGAAAATCTCTGCCATTGCTAACAATAATCTGACATAATGTTTCAATTATGCCTCGTTTAGTATTATATGGCTCCTTCCCCTTCCTTGGCTCTGACTTTCATTCCTACTCCCAAATTGGTACTCCTGCCCCTTACTCCATAAAAACATTAGGGCAAAAAGGAAAGCATTTTGAAGAGCTAAGCAAATCTTAGTAAAATAAACATTTTTAGCATTAAATTTACATAAGAAGCGACAATGAGTAAGCTCGATGAGAGAGCGAGAGAGACGGAGAGAAGGAGTGGGAAAGGACTGAAGAGGAGCGGAGACATTTTCATAAACATTTTCTTTATGCTATTTTTTTCTTTTCTCTTTCTTGATGTGTGTTTGTGTGTGTGTTAGAGTGAGTGTATGTGTGTTTTTTCTGCCATATTTGCATAAACATTAGCAAAACAAATTTGCACATTTGACTCACTCCCCCAAGCCACTGACAGCAGCAGTCGTTGCCACGCCTCCATTGGCCCCTCGCCGACAACGACATATGCAAACAAACCGCAAACAGCAGCAGCAGAAGCAACAACAAAAACAACAACAACAAATAGAACAGAAAGTTTAGCAAGAAGAAAAACGGAAGTCTTTAGGCCAAAAACGTCAAAAAACGCAAAAACACAACGGAAGCGGAAGTCGAAGAGTGCGTGCCAAAGGTTGCGAGACAGAGACAGAGACAGACGACAGCCGACAGGAGAGTGACAGAGAGGGAAGCGCGGAAAAATATGCTAAATCAGCCAACAAATGTTTATAATCATTTGCGAATATGAAGATGATGATGCGGATGCGGATAAACTTGAATAAGCTAAAGTCAAAGTGAATATGAAATCATAAAGTCGACTAATGTCTACCCTTTTGACTCAAAGAACTTTGTTTGTTAATAAATTTGGAGGACTATTTTCTTAGTCATTAAAAACTTTTTGACTATTGTAGAAAGTGTTTAAACTAATATTCTAAAGCGAAACGCAGCCGCAGATGCAAATATATCATAGTTAAAGTGACAACATAAGAGCTTAAATCACATCTGAATTGAAAAATATATTTGAAAAATAAAATAGGTCACAAAAATAAATTCTACCTCATTACGGCAATAAATGCAACAAACTTGTAATTATGATTAGGTATGAAACATATCCTCAAAATGGATATTTTTATGAAGTCTTGACTCATATATATTCATATGCCTTTCATTCTTTAAAACAAATATGTACATATAGAAATTGTTCAACAATTTCCATAGCAATATCTTAACCTTCACGTTTTACTTGTCACTGTCGTTCATAGCCAGTATTTCCATCTTCTTTCTAACTGTCTGTCTGTTTTGTTGGTGAGTCTCCCGTGGTTGTCTCTGGCCTCTTTCTTGGCCCTGGTGTGTTTCGCTTCTTTTTTTTTTTTCTTTTCGCTCGTTTTCCTTAGCAAGTTTTGAGCATTTGGAAATTTTCGTGGCACTTTGGCGCCCAAAACTCGGAACAAATGACAGCCAAATATGCGTTTTATTGAATTTTATGTGCTCAACGCGCTGGCTCGCCACAGGATGCGAATGCCAGTGGCAGGAGGCGCCAGACAATATTTCTACACTGAATTTTTTTTATACAAAAATACATATACATATTTTTCCGTGCTTAGTTTGCTTTTGCTTTATATATGTATATATTTTTTTTGGTGTAAAATAAAATATTTGTTGTTCTTTATTTTTTGGTTTTATCTTTGTCGGCCTCCAAGTGAGCGTGAAATATGTGAAAGGATTTTGGCAACGTTTAGTCCTTGAACTTCATTTTTGAGAGATTTCGAATGGAGCTCTTTTTTTGGCACTGAACTTGACAATGAACTAGCAAAAAAATTGAAATTTAAGAAAACAAAACTTCCTTACTCGAAATTGCAATAAATTTCCTAAGAACCTGTAAGCAAGATTTTCTATTGTACTTGCCTTTTAACTTCTACTTCCATTACTCCTTCGCATAATTGAATTGTCAAAAAAAAAGTATATATATATATATAAAATAAAATTAGACAAGTGAACAAAGATGAAAGAAGAAAAGAGGAAAAACAGGGGAAAAAATTGAGAAAATTGCATCAAAAACGGACGCAGGACAATGGGCTAGCCCACAGAGAAACGGAAGTTGAAATCACTTTAAGTATGGCAAAAGGAAGCAATAAAATAATTTTTCTACAATTGCCGGGCAGAAAATACCATACATACATATATATATATATATAAAGAGAGAAAGAGAGATATTTCTTCTTTTACTTCTTGCTAGATATGTAGCATTTCCTGAGGCCAAACAAAAGGGCAAAAGAAAAAAATGGGACCAAAAAAAAAAAACAAATAAATGCCTCGTCTGGGAGACAATTTTCATCTTGCACAAAAGGATGAGGAAAACGAAAACGAAACAACAGGAGGAACAGGAACAAGAACAAGAACAACAACATTAAAAGCAACTATAAAATGCAATCGATCTAAATGTTATAAAAGCCGGTATAAGAGAAATGTGGCTGGGGCTATAATGGGAAAAGAAAATTGCACAAGAAAGAGATGGAAATAGCAGATAGATAGATAGATAGATGGATGGAAAGAAAGCGGGGAGTAAGAAAATGGAGATGGAATGGAATACAATTTTACACGACAACCAAATGAAAAAAGAGAAAAAAATCTGTGATATTGATAAATGCGATATTAATGGCAAAAAATTGCTCAAAGAGCATATCCAGGAGGAGAGAGACCAAAGAAGGCAGAGGTGTCTGTGTAGGTGTGTATGTGTGTGCGGTAAATGAAAAGAAAAGTTTACTTTTCCAACCAGGCGATAAATGAGTTGATTTTCATGCGCGGTTAATTCAATTGGAATTGCAATTACTCTTCGTTTCACAGATTTTTTACATTTTTCAAGGTCATATCGGTGGTATCAACTCTCGACTCAAATGAACCAGCAAAATCACCGAAATATAAAAGTCCCTAACTGTGGTTAACACACACACTTACACACACACACATATACATATACATATATCCACCCACACTCAACCGACAAAGGCGAAATGAATGAAGAAAAAAACGTCCGGGCAAGGGAAAACGAGAAAAACATTGAAAGCAAATCGCAAAACGCGCCCATTAACTTGCACCCTTGGAGCGTGAAGAGAGGCGCCAAAGCAAGCAGCTAAAGCAGGGATAAATGGAGGAGCACGATGCTGGTCTAGCATAAAGAGAGCTCGGTGGGCAAGGGGTGAGAGTTTGTTGATAGGCAACAGTGCGCATTTGGTAGGATAAAAAAGCAAATTGGTGGTTATCGAATACTCTGCAGGAATTCCTAGGTTTGCTCCTCTAAGTTCCTTTGCTTTTGCAGTTCTCCTTGGCTCGACTTACTAATTTAAACATATTTTCCTTCAAAGTCTATTTTTATGTCACTAATTTGATTATCCGTTAGCCATTTTTCTTTATTTTAGACTTTGTTGTTCATTTCTTTATTATACGCTCTTGCCTCTGTTATTTCATCTGTCTTGTCATGATGGGGTCAACAGAATGATAAAGTGAAGCAACTCTTTGCCATTTTGGAATTTGGCTGAATTTTTACTCTTCCCATAATAACCACGTACCGCATCATTTCATAACAAACACTTCCAGTTCATCTAATCTATGTAACCCAGAATTTAAACGTGATGTGCGTTCCATTCTCCCTCATCTCATCTCTCGACCATCTCATTCCGTCCGCAAAGTTTCCCCTTGATCCCCTCTCAATGTTTAATCAGTTGTAAAGCAATTTTCGCAATGTTTTTTCTATAAACGAGGGCAGCAACCGCATCAGAATCAGGAGCAGAAGGCATCAGGATAGTCGGGATTGGGTTAGGTCCTTGCACATTGTGTGTTCGATTCTTCGACTCCTTGGCTGATGTTCTTTTCTCTGTGTTATTTTTTCCTTCTTCTTTCCTTTTGGGCCATCTATCTAACGAGTTTCTGCACCATTTCAATGGCAACTGTTTTGCAGCTGATAAAAGTTGGCAGGAGCATAGAAAGGGGAATGAATAACCGTAGTATTGTGTGTGTGTGTGTGTGTATGGAATGGAGGAGCCGGCTTTGATGACTGCGAGGGTGTCCTGGTTTGGGTTATCGTCGCTGTGCCTAATCGTCTGCATAATTGTCCTTGCCCGAGTGCGTGAGATGATCCTGATCCTATGGTGCAGTTTTAAAAACCGCTTGCAGCTGGATCCGCTTTATACAACACCCAAGGCCAACGCCACCGCACAAAAATTTCAATTAACTTTCGTGAAAGGTTAACTCTATTGTCTGCTTTTATTTTTTTCTCCCTCCTCCTTAACAAAGTGAATGTCCTTGTTTAATTTGATTAATTGGTGCGAAAATTGTTCTCTTCGTTCGGTTCGGTTAAGGAACGCTCTGCATGAAATTTCATTGTTGATGGCCGCAACAGGATTATGGCTTAAGGTAGGCTCAGCTCTTTTGTTTGTCAACCAGGTTTATGATTGACATGGAAATTGGCTAAAAGGATGAAAGTGTGAGTCGATGGCAAAAACACCTTGTGCGCACTAAAAGGCTTATATTGGACAACCCAATAATAAATTTGAGTTGGTTAGGTTAATTGAATCAAAGTTTTTTTTTACACTCTGAGTTATAAAGTTGCTGATGAAAACTTTTTTAAAAAAATAGCTTACCTTTGTTTTTTTTTTTTGTGGTTAATAATCTGCTTCAGCTACAGCAACTGAAACACACAAAAGCAAAAGCACAAAAACAACAAGAATTCTTGAAGATTGGGTAACATTTTTTTATACCCTTGCGAAAAGGGTCAAAATTGTTCAATGCATGTCCGACCATTATATAAATTCGTGATCAACACTTCGAGATGTGTTTATAATATAATCTTTATATAGCCATATCCGTCCGTCTGAATCGACGAGAACTCCTCCTAGACCGTAAGAGCTATGTGGTCTTTTATATACTGCACGGGTTGTATATTTCGGTTTCAGCTGGTTCGAACCACTATTACATATAGCTCCCACACAAACGGAAAAGTCACAAATGGTGACTTTTCTCAATAACTACATTGTCCGAAAAATTTGTAATTTCTAGTTTTGTATACCTAATTTTGACTCTACCAAATTTGATCAAGATCGGTCGAATATATCGTATAGCTCCTGTAGGAACCATCGGTGAAAAACCGCGACTGTTATAAACACGCTTACTTTCGAAGCGATTCCCTACATTTTTAAAAAATTTATTTGTTATTAACTTTGCCAAATTTCATTGATGAAATATCCGATATTGATATCGGATACCTATTTTATATAGCTGTAAGTATATACGATAAATTGGTAGACCGTTCTTTCGCAAGATTTGGATCCATTTTTACTTGCAAACTTCACCTAATAACAAAGTCTTAATCGGAATATCGAAACTTTAGCTAGAAACACTTGAATATTACCTTAACTTTCACGCAAAGCGGTCAAAGTATTAATCCCTAAGTAATATTGGTAAAGAGAATGAAATGCTTGTTTTCGGTGTGAGGATCTCAACAAGCAGATAAATGGAATTCTGGAAGTCTAGGTTCTTAGCTTAAGAATAATATCCTGTCAGTTGCCTAGTTCAGGAATTTCAATGGATTCTAATCATTGCAGAGGTGCAACAGATTGTAAAGTCGATTCTTATATATCGAAGTGTTATATGTGTAAGCTTTGTGTGTTCTAACGATTTGTAGGTTCCACTTTCTCCTTGACTGACTTATTGTTAGTTATTTCAGGTCATGAGAACCCACTCTTTGTTACACAGTGCCATGATTTTGATTTAATTGATTTTAATTGAAAATTCATTTAACAAACCTAAATTGATCTAAAGAAATTGAATGCTTCAATGGCTGTATCACATTCGCCTCTGCTGAGCAAAAGTTGTTCCTTACGCTCTTGAGCACAAAATCAAACCCACATCAAGTTTTATCTTTTCGGTTCTTTTTTTTCCACTTCACTAAAACTCTAACAATGCAAACAACAGCCGACCACAAAAAAAGGAAGAAAATATGCTCCAAATCGGCAAACCTAAAGGCTATCAGCAAAAAGTCCGGCTTCACTGCGTCCCTATGGCCCATCACTACAAACAAACTATGCAGACTTGTCAAAGGATTGAATAACTTGCCTCTCAAATTGGACACGCACTTTGTAAAAAGATATCCTCCGGACAAAAACTCTTGGCAAAGCCAACACAACAGCAAAATATTCAACGGGGCGTCCCAGACATTGTCATGAATCATAATGGTATCGTCCGTTCGTCCTTCCGTCTATTTCCCATCGTCTACTCCCCCTCTTCGCCTTTCTGTTAGGTCCGCCCTCAATTTCGGCTACTTTATCGTTGACTTTTTGCCCGTATTTATAATTTAATTTAGCAGAAATTTTGTGGGCGTTAAGCAAAAAAAGGAAAGGAAACCCAAAAAAGCTAAGCCAAAACGAACCCATCATCATCATCATCTTCTTCGTCGTCGTCGTTGTCGTTGCCGTTTGTAAGGATTCCAAGATTCACTTGCTGCTATTTGACCGGAAATTTGAGCTCCACCTCCTGGTTTTGTTCCTGTTTGCATAGTTTGCATGTTAAATGCACATATGGACTTAAGTTATGTACACATCATATACAAAACTAGACAAAGTGAAGTCCGAGTCCCAATCCCCAGTCCTCAGTCGCACTCGCAGTTCGAGACGGAGTCCCAGTTCAGTGTCTCAGTCTGAGTCTTTCGAGTCCTCGTCAAACTTTGTGGTCACATTTTGAGGTGGCGTGTTTGGGGTCTCTTTTTTTTCGGTTTCACTAACTGCCTTTGGGGTCCTCATTCTGCTTCTCCAACTCTGCTTTCTCTGCCTCCTCGTGGCACTTTGTCACATGTGTTTATGAATACATAGAAATATACCACAGTTCTTTTCACTTTTTTTTGTTGTTGTTGGTCGACATTTTTATGGTTGCTTGGGGTATTTATTTATTTTGTACGTTACCCTACAATATGGAAACAAGAGTATCGAATATCGTAAAATATCGGCAATTCATATAGACTTATAAATATATTCTACTGAAAAAAAAAAACAACAACGAAGAAACAACTCAATGTGCAATTTTAGCAGAAATTCAATTGTGGAACTTGTCAAGAATTTGTTGGAAATTTTTATTAAAATATTTTATAAAAGCAACAATCTTGTTAAGATCGTTGAAATTTTTTAATAATCGATCAATTATATAACCAATAAGTCGAAGAATTGATATTGATATAGATATGGCTTTCCCTAGTCTATAAAATATAGACTGGATATGTCTACCAAAACTTGATAATGATGAGATGAATGAGATCTTGACATTTCCATATGTAGTTAATAGTAGTAAATTCTGGAAATGTGGTTAGAATTTTATTTGATAAGCGTAATGTTAAGATTTTATAAAAGATCAAGATTTCACTGACCAACTGATAATCGATTTGTTTGATTGGTTAATTAAATGTTTACTCAAATCTTAGAGCATTACAAACTTCCACTAGGCCATCAAATTGGGAACTTGCTTTTGATTTGTCTAATAAAATTTATGTTTCATCTATCATTCATTTTGTGTTTTTTTTTGGGGGACGAACAATTCGGTTTCGGTATGGTTTCTAGTGTCTCTCTTTGCTGTTTCTGACTTGTTTATTATAGCTAACCCACAAAAACTGAATACCATACGGTTGGGTTTGGGGTCGCTTGGTCAAGTTTTGTTAGTTTTTGTTTGCCTCTTTCATATGTGGGTGTTGACTTTTTTAATGTTTCAATATGACTAAATGCCCCTTGGGCAGAGAGGGACAGTGAGACAAGACCAGCCCAGTTTTGTGATGTTTCGTTTCGTGTTTCGTTTTTAGAGTTTTGTTTTTTGGGTATATTTTCGTATTTTTGCTCTTTCCTGTTTTTCTTCCTTTAGTCGAGAGTACTGCCACGCCCAGTCGAATATTTATAGGAATATTTTTGGATATTTATTTTGTGTCGTTTTGTTATTGCTGTTGGTGTTGGATTTGCGGGAGGGCCCATGCTCAAGTTTCGGTAAAATGTCATATGCTTCATATGCGCTCATGGTCGATATCCTTTTGGTATTGAGTTACGCAAGCAAGCAAGCCAAGCCAAGCCAAGCATTCTTTCTTACTTATTTTTGAATCGGAGCCTTCTTAAGCACTTTTATGACAGCTCCTTCTGCGGTGGCTCATCCACTAATGAGGCTATCAAATGGCCGCTTCATCTCCTCTACATTGCCTCCTCCTTAGCCTGTCAAATGTGTCAAAATTTCTTTGTTCGTGGTTTTTGAGT
Source organism: Drosophila willistoni (assembly GCF_018902025.1). Lineage (NCBI taxonomy): Eukaryota > Metazoa > Arthropoda > Insecta > Diptera > Drosophilidae > Drosophila > Drosophila willistoni. The sequence goes on from NW_025814058.1 coordinate 1,542,643, forward strand.
GTTTGTCTGTCTCACTCTCACTCTCTCTGTGAGTGTGTGTGTGTGTGTGAGTTGGGGTTCCCTTCGCTTATTCCATTGAAAATCTCATTCACATGTGTCTGACACACTTGTCACTTATGTTTTTATAACACTGAGAATACACTGACTAAAGTGCTAAAATCAAAGTCATTTATTTGGTCCGCTCACTTGGGTTTAGAATGTTGTCTTTCACGAGAGCATTTTACATATGACATTTCAATTATTTGTGTTGCTTATGCGGGAGATTTAAATATTCATTTTAATGACTTTGCCAAATGGTGTTGAAGGCGCTGAAAGATTAGGGGACATTATAATGATAATGATAAGGGTTTGCCAAACGTGTGACCAAAATTTATCATTCATACATAAGTATCTATATCATCCTATAATAGTCCTATATAGTATACTTTGCATATTTTTGTAGATAGTTTGCTAAACTTCAGATTTGACATTCATTTACATGTAGATAGGAAGTCATGTTTTCAATGACCTAAGCGCATAGAGTAGTTGGAGAATATATTTAGTTCATTATTGTATTTATTTCTTGCTTATCCTTCAAACAATATTTGCATTCCTGTAACTCTTATGTTTCATAGAAGTTATATTCCCCCTTTGGGGGTCTTTAAGTTTGTGTTAATGTATACTTGACTTCAAATTAATTATCCAACTGATTTATTCTTATATAAAGTAATTGAAAGTTAGTTAAAGTAATTAAAAACTGCTTAGTAACAAACTCTTAAGAGTAAGCGTCTCGTAAACCTTAAAATTCATAGAAATATATGAAATAGTTTTAATATGGATGAGATTCGATTATGTATATTGTAATTTTTCTTAAACAAATTCGTCTGATTTTATTAAGAAATAAGCAATACTTCCTCTCTTATATTTGCTTAGTAAGTGCAAACTTTGTGGACTTTTTACAATCGTTTGCCTACTTTTGGGGGCAAAAACAAGAAACTTTTAGGGTTGTGTTACTATGCACTTCATAACAAATAATTTATAGCTTAGTGCATGACATCGTACAGTACCATAAAATGCATACGAAGTGATTTGTAGAAAATTTGTTTTTTTTGTATTCGATTCGATTACAAACATTTTGCAGCATTTGCCAATCCTTTCCTGCTCAATTTCAAGCCTCCACTTTAATCTCATTATACTGAAAATTGGAAAATCAAAACACCAACTGTTCCTACGACCAAACCAGCTGGCCCTTTTGGCACGCTAAGCCTTTTTTTCTCCCTCTCTGTCTCTCTCTCTCTCTCTCTCGCTCACTCTTTTTCTGTCTATGTTTTCATCTCTGTGTTTTGCTTATCCCTAGATCTACATAGTTATTGTCCATTTTCATGAAATTTCCACACCTACGCACACACAATTGAGCGTGCAGAAGCGGGGCCCAAGTGCAAAAGGGCAAAAATTGTTAATGCCATTTGACAGTTGACAATTATAGCAATTGTCATAGCATTTAACACGACCAGTATGAGAAAGAGAATGATATGGTGAAAGAAAGAAAGAGAGAGAGAGGGAGAGACAGCAAGAGGGAGATGGATAGGGTGGCTGAGTGTGGGTTGAACGGAGGCTAAAGAAATGAAAGAGAGAGATAGAACTGGGAACTCTTTTGTGTGAATGTGTGTGTTGTGCTGTCTGTCTGTCTGTCTTTCTATCCTGGCCACGAAGGGCAGAGGATAAAAGGCAAGTTCTGTCACTCATTTACCCTTTTTTTTGGTCTTTTTTTTTTTTTTTTTGCATGTCAGCGAGCATTAGTTGTCCTTGTTGTTGTTGCTGTTGCTGTTTCTCTACTCTCGGACTCTGCTTATCTGCACCAAATTTGCACAGTCATTGTCAGGGACTAACCCTCACCCTTATCACCCTCTCTGGTCCACTTCATCTCCTCCTCCAACTAATGCCCTAGCTGGCTAGCTAGCTTGGCTGGCTGGCTGGCAGCATCCTTTCATTTGCTCTTTGTTCGCACTTTTTGCCAACTTTGCATATGTGCGAATAATTTAGCATAGAGAATACAGAACTGGACCCAACTTCTGGATTTACTCGAGATTAGGGATCTTTGTTAGTTGGCTGGTCGGTCTGGTTGGTCTGTTGGTTGGTTGCTTTGGTCTGTATGTCTGTGTTTGTTTGTTTGTTTGTTTGCTGCTTGTAACTTGCAGCCAAATAAAAATTATAGTTTAGGCAAATGAAGTTTAGAGACAGTAACAGAGACAAAAACGGTACAGTGGGGATTTGGACTAGCGCAAGGACTAAAAACTGAAATTGTGTTGACTGAAAATGAAATGTGCAATAGAATAAATGTTTAGTGATGATGATAATGATGATTACGAGACAAACTTTTTTGTTATTGCTCAAATGCGGGATTATTTCCAATAGGCAAAAGAGAAGCGAAATTACATTGAAACCCTTAAGAAAGTTAAACATGCAACATCTGATAGGCATCTTAAGGAGAAGGAGGCGAATAAGAATATTGAAGCAATTTAAGATGTCACACTTCTGTATTTACCATAGGGTATATCTTAGTTGAAGCTTTAAGTCGTCTTATGGATTTATTTTTCCTATATATGTATACCTATATATTTTTTTCTAAGCTACCATTCTTCATCCTTTCCTTAGCCGGTTTCAAGTTGCCACCATGGCACACATAGGGTATACAGATGGAAAGGGAAGAGGGAAGGGGAGTCGCACCGTATCGCATGTTTAGTCAGGAGTATCTTTTTTTAACTTTTTATAGTATACTCTATCTCAAGGTAAATGAGTAATATTAACAAGTGGAAAATCACGTTAAAAAGGGATAGTGCATAATGAAAAGATTATGTTACTAATTTACAAATTAAATAGAGTTATAAAGGTCTTTTTTTTTATAAGGAAAGAGCATATAATATGTGAAAAGGATTCGAATTTTTTTTTGCACATTTTCGAGTTCGTTTTCTTTAGACAAAATTGGCTGCTTGTCAGTTCACTTCGTCGAACAGGAGGGAGAAGGATGAAAATTTGAGGGAATGGCAAAAGTTGTCAGCGTCAAAAATGTTCCGTTCATATTTTGCAAAGGCAATCTCTCATCTTTATCTGAAGCTCTTAGGGCTTCACACACATTTCACACATATTTTCTTTTCTTCCTTTTTGCCTGCAACACACTCAACACTTCAGTGTGTGCATGTGTTTGTATGTTTGTGTGTGCCAAATGCATAAAAATGCAATGGGACTAAGGACGAGAATGCATGCCACAGGGATCCTTGACAACAAGGCAAAAGCTAAAGCTCAAAATCAAGTAAAGTAGGTCAGTTAAGGGAGTTTTTAGAGCAGGATTTAAAGAGAGGAAAGTAGAGGAAAGAAGAAAGGGAGCTCGCTGAAATCCTTATTGTGTAAACAACAAAGTGTTTGTCCTGCCAGCTTCATTTCTCTCTCTCTCCCTCTCTCCCTCATGGACTGCCTTCTCCCCCCTATTAAGTGTAACAAAACATTTCGAATGCAAAATCCCATTTTGCTTCTAATTGCTTTATCGCTCAACAAGCTGTTGCGTTAGATATGTGTTAGCAACTCTCCTCCCCGCATCACAGCCCAAACTCCTCGTTGTCTCCGCTCTGTGACAGGACAATAGACCAACACCCACTAGAGAGACATTGTTACGGGGGAGATCTTTTTGCCAGCCAGCACCCTCTGCTCTCTTCCTGTTTACTTTTGTGCTCTGTCAAACATGTTCGAATTTTCTAACGATTACAACTCTGTTTGCTCTCATTCTCTGTCCCACCGCCACTCCCCTCTTGTATTCCTGAACTGACCTGATTTACCATTTTTCGCCTTTTGGGAACATGTGTTTTCCCTGTTTCTATTCCCTCTCTCTCTCTCTCACACACTCATTCACTCGCTTACTAACATTCTCACTGGATCTCAATGTGTGTCCTTGGGCTTAAAATGGATTTGTGTGTTTGACAGTTCTCTGAAAAACAACCTGCCATAGTCCAAACACTATAAAATTGTTGGTTAATTGCCAAAAACGAAGAATTTTTTCACAAATTGCGCATATTGTGTTGAAAGGGCAAAGGCGAAATGTTTGTCAATGTGTCCTATGCGAGAACATAAAGGAATGGCTAAGGGGGCCTATTTTAGTTGATGTGTTTGGTTAATGGGTTTCATGCTTTCTCCCTCTATCTCTCTCTCTCTCTGCCTCTCTCTGCCACACGCTTTTGTAACAGTTGTCAATTGCAGTTTAACTAATGGTTAAAGGCAATTTGCTTAAATTTTCCAAGTGATATTAAGTCACACATTGAAATTAGCCAGACATTGCTCATTATAGGGCTAGCATCTGGCGAGGAGTTAAAGCACTCTATAATTAACGAAAAAACTAAAAACAAAAAATTGTATTATTGCTATTTTTAGTGTTAATTTCTTAAAGAGTTTGACCCTTTTTTTCTATTAGCCGTCAACTTGGTGGGAGGGGAAAACGCCTCAGAAGACGAAAAAGAAAACCCGCATGGAAAAAGGCAAAACCTCATTCTGTCCTCATTCATTCATCAACATGAGACAGGAGACAGAAGGCTACTTCTGTATAGTAGACCCTCCGCAGCTGATATTACTCCTATCGCCCCCCAAAAACCCGTCTAAACCATCCATCCTCCCCCACTTTGCCCCATTGGAGGAACATCGTTTCACGTTCTGTCATCTTGTTTGCACTTCGTGCTTTTGCATTCAAATTGCGTTTATTCAAAATAGATTCGAAAGCGCACACATTTTCAATTATTTTATGCTGATTTGCCAAAGCAAAGGAGGATCCTTTGTGTGCGATTGTGTGTGGCCTTTAAAATTGAAAGAAGCGTTGTGTGGAGGGAGGAGAATGAGGCCGAGAGAGAGAGAATGAATAAAACCAAATAAAAAAAGAAAACTTAACCAGGGCCACAAAAATTTAATTATGCAAAATCTTACATTTGGTTGGCTGTGTTGTATTTGCTTGAAAATCACTCAAGTCATTCATTTTCATCCATCTCACTCCTTTTCTAACAATCCATCTCGCTCACACTCTCTAGCCATTGCCATTCTTTCCCTGTCATTCTCATAAAAATGCAAACCAGCGCGTTCTCTTTGATGACACTTGAATGTCACATATGAGACGGCAATGAGAGTTGTGGTTGTTGCTGCTGTTCCTGCTGATGTTGGCGGTGTTTTTGCCCCTCCATTTCCATCTCCTCGCTCTCACTGCTCCTCCTAGCCATCATTGCTCTTAGACATGTCAGAAAGTTTGACATTTAGTGGTTGGCAAAAACTGTCATGATGCCTGCCTGCAAGAACTTGACAATGATTGCTCGGTTTTTTGGTTAAAAAAAGGGAAGCGAAAAACAAAAAAAAAGAAATCAACATAAAAATTATTAAAGCCACAAAAGTTCAGCAAAAGTTTATTGGTAGCCAATCAAATTCAAATCGCAGCTCGTCAAAATCTTTCCATAAACATGCGACGGCGAAACTATGCATCTGCAGGTAACATGTTTTATACTTTCGAAACTTGGATACAACTTTTCTTTATTTCCACTAAATTTCAAGTGAGAAGGTGAAATTTGAACGTGAGGTTAAATAGTTGGCTCTACTTTGGCCTTTGTTTAAAAAGGAAATCTTACGAAAATTTAGTTAAACTTTTAAAATTCTATATTTTTTGATAGAATTTACACATTTAATTTACATTTACACATTTGTATTAATTTTAAGGCCAAAGAACCCTTGCTGAACCAAATAAGTCCGCCTACAAAATGGGTTTTTTATATGGTATTTCTGAAATGATTTTTCCTGATATTTTGCCACAACTAATCTCTCTTACTTTATATCTCATAATCTTTGCTATATTACAATTGTAAAATAGTTGGCCCAAATTCTAAAGTGCAATGTACCAAGCTAAGGGAATGGATAAGTTGAAAATTAGTTTAGATTATTGCAGAACTAATGAAACTTTACTAGTATTTCAACATTTGCCTTGGATAATTTTATGCATTCTCTCTTTGATGTCCATGACAAACATATGTATAAAGATTGCTGGCTCCTTTATAAAACTTACTTGCCCCTTTACTTTAACTAGCTTATGATTGTTGATTATTGGTTATTGTTTTCTTCTAATTAATATTATTAAGAAGGTTGACAAATTAAAGTTTTGATCTTCTAAACAATATAGCACTGGGCTTCATATCTCTGCTGTGACTTTTGAGTGTCTTGAAGTCACTGTCGATCCTGGCCATCGTGGACCCTTTTGCTTATATAACCATGAAATTAATAAATTTAAAATTTTTTATCGAACATTTCATGATTCTTAATTAAGGCATTTAAACATTTAAAACAGTTTTCTATAGGGTTAACTGGGGATTCGGGTGTTGGTTGTCTATTCAGTGGGTATTCGTGTATAAGACCGGACAGCCGATTAGCACCTTGTCATGTCACATTTAGTTCAAGCTTAAAATCTTCTATTCAGAGAAGATATTTATTTTCCTATTTGTCGGTGAATTAAGCTTTACTATTTTAGACATAAATAGAAAGAGAAATATTGAATTTCCTTGACGTGTGTAGAACTTTATTTCAACCAATAAGTCACATTGTCTCGAAGCTTTTAAGAATTAATTTATGAGTGTGAACGGCATCCAAGATTTACTAAGCCCCCAATGTAAAGATTTAGCGAAAAGTAAGATCTTAAAAAGATTAAAAGAAACTAATTATGTATGCAATTTTTATTAAAGAACTTGTAGCTCGCCATTATTCTACACAGACTCGCATTTGTTACCTTTTATGGGTTTACACGTAGAGTATTTTCAATTACATATGTAATTGCTTTAGGTTACTTATTGATGGCTTTCAGCTTTAACTTTTCATAAATTTTTCGTATGTTTTTCGTTTTGGTTTTTTTGGTCCGAACAATTTCATCCATTCGCACGCATTTTGTTTTATCGTTAGCACATTCCGTTTCTTACATAACAATGACCCAAGAGAAAGAGCTTCAACCAGAGCCAACATACATTTCGGTGATTTACATTGATAAAGTTAATGGAATGGAATGCGTGCGCGTTGGCTCGCTGACTTCGCTGAATCGCTGACTACGATTCCCATACAACATACTCATACTCCACATACCCCATACTCGCATAGCCATAGCCAAAGCTCAAACGCAAAAACCCATTCCGATTTCTCATTCTCATTGCCGCCATGCCACCGATACCGATTCCGAGTCTCTGGTTAAAGAATATGTGCAGAAATTTGCATTTCTTCTTCATCGTCGTCGTCGTCGTCGTTGCCGTCGTTGCCGTCACACGCCAAACGGAAGTTGTATACAAAGAGTTGCACTTAAAAGCTACCCAGCAATGTTTCCTTTGCTCCTTTCCTTTTTGCCTTATCCCTCGGCCCCAAAAATTCATGTCGGGAACATGCATACATGCAATTTTTATGGCCATTTCAGCTATCGAAATTTTTATTTTGTGTCTCGGTTTACTCTAGTTGGTTTTTATTTTTGGGAGTTTCTGCCACAGCGGAAATGAAAAGCGCCTAATCTAACAAATTTTCGTGCTAATTTAGGTCAAATGCGGATTTGCATAAATTTTTTTTTCACAGGTCGTGCTTTTTTTTTCTTTTTTTCCTCTCACCTTATCAAAGTCCATTAGAGTTGAGCTCGCGACACAATTTGTGTGAGGGTGCCTATAGAAAGGTATGGAGAAATGGTTAATGGTCGGAGGACGAGGAGGAGAAGGAGGATAAGGAGAAGGAGGTTGAAAAAATATTTTCTCGGCATTTAAGTCATACTGACACATGACAAATTCCACATGAAAATTCCAGGCCTAAGGGCGCCAATGCCAAAAGTCATTAGCCTAAACACCCAGTTTGCCATCCATGGTGATGAAGTACAGAGTAGTAGAGTTTCACTACATACACAAGAGGAGAGAATATGATGGCGTGGGGCTAGGTGGGGGGGATATTCTAGGTGAGTGAAAATGGAATTTTGTCATAAATGTTTTTATTGTTGTTGTTGTTATAGCTGATGTTGGTGTTAGTGTGGCATAAATTGTCGTGCAAATTTTCACGCTCATGCATATGTATTTAAATTGTGTCCCCTAAAATGGGCGAAAGTTCCTTAATTGCTCTAACGAAATTTGCGTACTTTTTAAATTAAAATACATAGATCCCTGATAAAAAGGAATTTTTTTTGAGGATTGATGATGCCTATAAATGTGTGAGGATCTTAAATCAGACGTATGTATATCCAAACAAACGTAAAAGATTCAAATTTAAAAATTTATACAAAAAATTGTGTATTAATAATAAACAATTCAAATTCGCTCTAAATAATGCATTATCTATATATTCAAATGGCTTAGGTTTTCTATTGATAATTTTTTCTAGAAATTCAAACCATTTGGAAATGTTGCGAAAAGTCTTACCATTGATAGTCGATTCAAATTCTTGAACCTTCTTCAAGCAATCGCATTTGGGTCTGCGAGTAAAATTGGCTCTCGTGATGCGGTTCTTGCCATTATAAACGTCCAGTTTTATCTACCATAAACAGCATTTCAGGACAGGATTGTGAGAAGGCTCTCGATTTTCCCTGTCTTAGATAATTAGAACAGAACTGTAAAATTCGAATGAATTAGAATCTTTTACATAACCCACACACACACCCCAACACTCATACAGACAGAGGGAAGCACATAGACACACACTGACAAACATATAAGATAAAGATAATCTTATATTTTGAATTTAAGATCGAGATCAACTTTGAATCCTTTAGCTTTTAGTTTGAATACTTATTAATTTATCAGGAATAGTTTTATCTACCATAAACAGCATTTCAAGACAGGATTGTGAGAAGACTGAAAGACTCAAACCATGTACCTATTAAAGTCGACCAATATCAATCTTCAAGTTCATTAAAGTCCTCCAAGATTGCAATGGCTATGCCAAATCTTTAACGCTAAAACTAGTTGGGAATTGTAACTAAATGAAGCAAAAATTGATTGGCAAAGCTTATAATGCCAGTGTCCACCTTTTTGCCGAAAACTGATAACTTATCGGGAATATATAAATTATACTCTACTCCTCTCTAACTCTTCTTGGTTTTCAATTACATTTAGATGATATTTTTACACAGCCGATTATATATTTTAGACACCATCGAAGCTTTAGGTTTAGTTAGAACTCCCTTAGTTTGACATTAACTCAAGTATGTGTACTTATTACAAACAATGCGTGGGCTATTATATTACCAAAGAAACTTTAATTGGTGTAAAAACATATACGTATGTATGTATGTACATATTTATATGTAATATATAGTTAACACCAGCTGATATCTGACGATGGTTTTTCTCTCTCATAATTTTGCACTTTTGCAGCTGTCAAAGTTTGTGTGGGGACATCAATCAAATGTCATGGAGAGCATTTCAAAACTAAGCGTTGAGTTATTGTTATAGAAAAAGTGTTGCTGTTTCGGTTGATGGTTTTGGTTTTTTTTTTTTTTTGTGTTTTAGCTGGTGTTTTACCTAAGGCGTGTCCTTGTCGGTTGCCAGCATATTAAGTGCATAGTTGCGTGTGCACACGCCTTGTACTACATACATACATATATGTATTCCCTACTCTGGTCAAAGGTGTAAAATGGGGCGTGGTGATGTGGCCGACGCCATGGGTGGGCAGAAAGTATAAGTCTAGAGAGTGGGGTGGGGGGGACTGGTCGGCAATTTGCTTTAAATTGTTGCCATTTGTTTGTCATGGCGCTTAGAGCCCGAACGGGACGAACCAACGAACGAACACGAGTTGCATTAATATTTCTTGTGTTTAAATTGTTCATCAAAGTTGCGCAAATTATGGAAATTGCTGGGCGACACATTGTTCATTCTTGCTGTCGAGAATCAGAGGGTAATAACAGAGGATTATGAAAAAGCAATTTAAGGGACTCAATTGTGTATACACAAGTAAGTATGTATATCTTTGTATTTGACATACACATATGTATACTACTATAGCCATTACAATCGATTTGGCAAATGCATTCGACAGATAAATCTTAAGCTGGCAACTTTATGGCAATCTTTATGCAACCAAAAGCCCTGACCCCCGACTTTGAGCATGAACATAAGCAATTATCCATTTACATTTACAACTGTTATAATTTGTAACTTTCGGTTAATAATCTTAGAAGATGCAACAATGCTGATACCATTGTTTACATTTTAATTAAGCCAACTTGTTCGAATTTTCTTTGTTTCTATTTCTCCTTTAGTTACATACAGAACAAAGTAACTTTTGCTTTGGTTTGAGCAATCACCTTGTAACTTGATTATCCCTTTTCCATGCCGACTATATGTATATACATATATGTCTGAATAGATTGATCTGCAGATTATCTAAGCATATTATATATCAACTGTCTAAGTTCGTTGCATCTAAAGCAACGTTAACTAAATTCAACGTTAACTAATATCAAGTTTCCTTAAACATAGTAATTGATTAAAGTTTTAGTTTCTAGCTTAAGCCATTTACATGTTAATAAAACAATGCTACTAAATTTGACTTTAACTCTTTTGATTATAATATAACCAGCATCTTAACTAGACCTTTTAAACGATAAGGATTGAAAGGCAGTTTTAATGATTCAGCAATTATTTTCATTAACCTTAGGCTTATAACATTTTGGCTTGATCCAATATTTTGTAAGCTATTTGCTTTTATTTTAAGGTTAAAATATTAATTAAGAAATCTCTTCTTTTTTTTAGTTTTCCCCTTTAAGTTTTACTTTAACAATCGATCGGTTGAAAAACAAAAAATTATATTGAAATGTATAATAAAATGTAATAGAATATTTAGTTAAGCAGTATGTATTATTTCAAAATTATTTTTAAATTCTTCATTAACTTTGTATGGATTGTTTAAGGAGAAAATATAGCAAAGGGTATACCAAGTTCGATATCGTTTTTTCTTTGATTTCCAATGAATTTTGTAAATGACAATTAAATGTTATTTTTACTCATATATAAAATAGTTGTTAGAGGGTAAGAGAAATTGCCTAATTAAATGTTCATTTCTTAAACTTTTGGTTATTACATTAGCTGAAGTAATGGTTAGTTAGATGAAACACTCGCTTAATACATTTTATTTTTTATGCTTACCAATGCAGTTGCTTAATATTAAACCTTCCCATTTCAGTATCATTGATTGGAAATACAACTTGGCTTTTTTGTAGTCTTTGAGTCAAGCCTTAACTATGCCATATAAGCTGATGGATTGGGTTACGTTTTTTAAATACACATCAAACCGAGTTGATCAATAACTTAAATTGAGGGGGCTTAAAGCAAATCATTAAATGTAATGCACTTTTAAGCCTTCCATCTGCTCTCCACAAGTCCTTAACAGTTGAATGCACTCATTTTTGTGCCATGTTGTTGGACTATTGGGTTCTACTGTATGGCGCTTGCCATTTTTGCCGTGTAGTTTAAACTTAACCAACCTGACCTGACCTAGTAGAAGCAGAGGTGGTTGTTGTTGTTGTTGTCGTTGTTGTTGTAGTAGCAAAAGGAAACGACAGCCGGCAGGCGGCCAAAAGGAAAATGCAATTTCCTTTCTCAATTTTTCATATGCACATTAAGCGCCTTTTTACATTTCAATTTCTGTAGAATGGGGCAGAGCAGGTTTATGCAGCAAGTGGCGCCACCTGCTCGAAGCTTTGGGGCTTTTTGTATGCACACCTACACCTACACAAACACACACACACTCTTATATAAGCATATAAAAATTAATATTTTACTAGCCCAGAAGTGGCTTTGTTACAATTTCTCGGCCAAAATGTATGTTCTTGGCCTTAAAAATGTATGTGCCCAAGAAGAAGAAGAAGAAGCAAAAGGAGTAGAAGAGTCAGTCGGTTGGAAAAACTGGGTGAAGCCAACCAGCCAACCAACCAGCCAGCCAGCCATCCAACCAACCAACTTTATTTTAATTTAACTTGTAAAGGAAATTGTTTTTGGTTTCAGTTTAGAGTTTTTGCACTTCTCCTCGTCTTGGCCCTGGCGCCAGACCTCCCACTAACCGTTTATTGTTATTTTCTGTTTTGTTTTCCCTCTCTCCCATTTTTTATTTTTAGCAACCACAAAACTAGAAATTATTCCTAACCATAAAAGACAAGAAAACGTAAGAAATACATAAATTCAGTTTACACACATATAATGAAAATTCACACGCATCCACCTGTGGTTATTATAGGCTCAAGCTCACGTCTCTTGCATTTTTGTCACTTCAAACAAAAGGAACTCGACAATTTTTCACAATAGGTCCAGACAAAACGACGTCTTGTGGTGCCCACAGCCTCTAAAGAAAAAAATCTCAACAATACAAAAGAAGAAGAAAACAAAAATTATTTTTATTTCCATTTCTATTCTCATTTGCTGCTGTTGTTGTTGTTGTTGTTGTTATTGTCGTTTGCTTTTGTTATTCCAGTTCTAGTTAAAAATGGGTTTGACATTGTCTATGCGTAAAGTGTTGGGCCAGAAACAAAAAAAAAACACAAAGAAAAAGAATGGTTAAAAAATAAAAATCTATCGCGTTAACTACACGTTGATCTTTTGTTACCTTTCTGAAAGGTGTGTGTGTGTGTGTGTGTGTGTGTGTGCGTGTGTGCATGGAGGGGGTAAAAGTGTGCGTGAGTCTGTCTATATATTTATTGAGGGGGTGAGGCAAAAGGATCATGTTATAGAATTGATTATTCAAACACACAATAGAGAATCGAGCATAAAGAATTAAATCTATGCATAAAATTTATTACATGATTTCTATGAATTTTGTAAAGAATATTTAAGCTTAAAGATTCCGGAAACTAAAATATTTTTTTTTTGTTTTCTGAACGTTACGCAAATTGGTCTTGATTACTGATCGTGTGTACAAAACTTTTGCTTCGAAATTTTTCCAAATACTGTCAAAAATAAATTTATTTTATATGCATTCATCTCTCTTGTATTCTATTATATTTCATTCTTCTTTGACTTTGAAATCAATTAATCTCCATTTGTCTCCCCTTTTTATCTGGCTACCCCTAAGAATTTTACCAATTTTTTCTTCCCCACCTCTTTAAATCCCCAAATAAATCCATTTTTCATGCTACAAGGTGCAAAAATAGATCTCCCCCGACGCTTCGCGTCAACTGTTGTGGCGTGAGAAAAAAAAAAAAAAACGTAAAGTGAAGTGAATTTTCACTCCATGACAAACCATTAGCATCCCTTCAACTTCATCTGGTAGGTGCTCTGTAGAGGCTTCAATGCTTCAATCCTTTGGCTGTCAGGCTAAAAATAACATTTTTTTTTTATTTTAAATGAAAACGAAACGAAATGCAAAGACTTTAAGCGCCTTTTTGACAATTTTCACGTCAACTACAAATCCTCCTGCTGCCCCTATTTCACTTCATTTCACAAGATAAGACAAGGCCAGACCAAGTAAGAGGAATATTCCCAGAGTGTAGCGGCGAAATTTACATATGCAACATGCAGACAGGAGCGGTTTAATTCAAAGAAAGAAAATATAAGAAATTTTGCATATTACATATTATAATATCTTAGCAGTTAAAGCATCAAATTAGTCAATTCATTTTATTAAAGATATTAAGTGAGTTCGATAAGTTTTAGAAAAATAATTCATTCTAACTTTTTTGGGTCTCTTAAAAGTTTTACAAAATTGACTTGGGCTCTATTTTATTATGGTAGCGCTCCTGTGTTTTTTTTTCATATACAGTTGGTAAATCTGTCCCCATAGCTGAGTATTATATTATTATCTTGTATATATAAAAATAAACACAATATTTCCGTCCTTCATTTCTCCACCTCCATCTGCTGGCTCTCTCTTCCATTCGCTCTCTGGAGGCATTCAGATATATAAGTACATATATATATATCAAAATATGAAGCGGAAAATCAGTGACAGCAGCCGCCGAAAAGGAGCTCCTCTCTCCGTATCCCAATGTTCAGTATATCGAAGTCCTGCTTTTGGTCTGGAGTTGGAGTTTTCAAGTGGAGTTAAATTACTTTTGGTGTGGGATAAGAGAAAGAGGTGAAAGAGGGTGTGGGTGTTAGTGTGGGAAGAGATGGACCGAGATATACACGGATATAGTATATATGTATATACATATACATATGTACGAGTATATATGTATGTATGCAATGGATTCTTTTGCTTCTTTATGTTTTTATTGGAAACTTATTCCCACACAACAGACAGTTCGACAGAGGAGAGATAGCCAGAGAGGGGGGGAATTATAGTAGTGAGTGCGATCTGAGTCCAACTGTTTGACTGTTTGACTTGTCCGATTTGACTGGCAGCGAATGAAATATGGCTTTTTGTGCAGCAAAAAAAAAAAAGAAAGAAAATCCAAAAAATACCCCCCCCCCCCCAAAAAAAAAAAAATATATAAAGTAAAAATTTTTGTTGAAAATCAAACCAGGATAAGGCACGGTGATGGTTGGTGCCTCCTCCTCCTGCTGCTGCTGCTTGCTTCTGGCTGATGGTCTAACAAATTGCATTCTGATATTCGGCAACTTCTGTTGGGTATTGATTTTTTTTCTTCCATCATATAGACGAAGCTTAACTCCATTCACATTGAGATAAAGTCTTATACCCTTATATGGTATGCATACATACATATATTTCTACATACTTTCTCTGATTTTATTGATTTATGATTAAATCATGTAAATTTTTATTACGAAACATCAAAGTTGATGGTTATTATTATTGATGATGAACTGCTTATTTTCTTCTCTTTTTATGACTTTGTTGTTGCACAATTAAATGATTTCTAATTGCTGACAGAAATGATGTTTCTTCTCACACACACACACACACATACTTATACACTCAAATGATTTGTTGATTTATTAAGACCATCGCGAGGGGGGCTCATTCAGTTCATAATTTGTCATAAGGCATTGTTTGTTGCTTTCTTGCCTTCATTTTGATAAAGATTTATTATGACATTTCTTTTGGCTTTTTCATATTTTTTCTTTTTTATGCTGGAAATTGATTGATCTAATCAAATGGAAGTTGATAGGCCAATTAAATAGGTTAAGAAATGATGGGGTAAGATTTCTCTACATACTATGCATGTAGAGGGATATTTATAGGGTTTATTAGGGACCTTTATAATGTCTTAATTATGAGAAAATTGTCTTGATAATGTATGAAAATTATGCCATGTTAGGCATCATCTTTTATGAGTATATTATGATTTAATAAATTAATTAAAAAGAAAGGTTTTCTTCCATCACATTTTTATTGTAGTTACTACATGATTTTGGTGAAATTTGATATTTATTGAGTTCTTATGATTTGCTGTAATGTTTTAAGAAGATTAAGAAAAATAAAGAGAGTAAGAAAGAGATTTTCTCTAGGACCGAAAATCTTTATCTTGACATTAAATTTTTCATTTGTTCTAGATGGTAGTTTACTTTTCCATATAAAAAATACATGACTATAGTTTCTATATGGAATTGCAGATATATTTTCTATGCATTTCACCTTTCTTTTCCCCCCTGATTAAGGATTTTCCCAGTTGCTGACATTCAGCATATCTTTGTGGCATTTTTGGAAGTTGTTTTCGTTCTAAACCTAACCTTGCCCAACCCACTTTTCTATAGCTATATCGATATTCCTTTAAATCAATTATAATGTATGTGTAAAGCTTGATAAAAAAAGTTCTAAAATCTACATAAGAAGCTAATGCTTAAACATTAGATTAAATTATGATTAATTTCGTGTGTGAAAAAAATAAAAGTTGATTGGCAATTGAAACCGTTTGATTGGAAAACTAATACTGAAACTGAAATTTTTTATTGCTTCTCGTAAAATTACGACATGGCTAACTCTATTTCAAAATGAGACTGTTCCCTAGACAATTTTTTAGTTATTTCGCTTTGCTCGATACCACATCAAAATGCCTAACTCAATTTTTGTCAACTTGTCGCACACACACATACATATGTACTAGAATATATGCAGAATATTTGCTGGTTGGGTGGGTGTGGGTGGTTGTGTGTGTGTGTGTATACATATACTAGGCCATAAGCATAAAAGTTAATCAATGAAATTACATATGCAACGGCAAAAGCATCAGCATCATCAGCACAAAAATTCACAAGTTTTCCCCAAGGCAATCAACAAAATCACATTTGATTTTTCGCAGAGGCCACAGAGAAAGAGAGAGAGACACAGATAAAGGGAGATAGAAAGAAAGCTAGAGAGATATAGAGAAAAAAAAAGAAAAAATTTGTTGAGCGTTTCATTATCGAGAAATAGTTAAATTATCGCACACGAACCGAAAAACCACATGATGGACAGTTTGGACATTTGATTGGGAAGCTGGAAAGGCGCACGACTAACACGACGACGGGTAAATTTTCTTGAGTGGACACTGGTCAGTTTTTATGAGCTGTATCTCTCTCTCTGTGTGTGTGTGTGTGTGTATCTTATCTGTTGTGTGTGTGTAAGTTAAAGGAAGTGCGGGCCGTCACCATCATAAACTGACCATTCACTTTGATTTCTCATTCATTTGGTGGAGGGTTTTTGTTTCGGCTTGGCAATTGTGGGGATGGGTGTGTGTATATCTATATATGTATGTATTCCCTCTTGGCCTTGAACGACCCTTTGCTTAATTTGTGTTCTATTTTGTCTACTAATTTCTTAATTTAGTCAACCGTAGCCCAGTCCAGTCCAGTCCACTTCTGTTTAGCCCATCTCTATCTCATCTCATCTCATTATTTGTAGAGGGTCAGTTTTCTTCCGCAAAATGCTGGTTGTCCCAAGTTGGTGATAAAACTTTAATTTTCGATTAGTTTTATTAATTTTCAATTAGTTGAATTGAAAACAAATGAAAGTCTTAATGACAAACCCCAAAAATCAATTTCCCTTAAAAGGTTTTTAATCTTAATTGGATTAAGAATTTCATTTATAAGTGTTTAGAGACTTTATTTATTTGCACATTTTCCATAGATGAAATTGTTTTTAAAGAATTTTTCTAAAATTTTTCATTACAATTTTCAGTTTAATAAAAATATATAGAGATTTGCTTACTATTTATAAACCACTTGGATTTTATATATAAATATGTAGGTAGTTGTAAACTAAACAACTTTCATTTAATTCGATGGGTAAAAACTATTTCATTGCCATTTAATCTGTAATCAAACTATTCTTACCTAATTCAGGACGTGATTTCATTTAAGTGTAAAGTTTCAACTTTTCCACTTTTGCATTTCCCATTTTACCATATCTTTATATTTGCCTTTGTTAAAATCAAAGTGCAGCGAAAATTTTTAATTAAAATTCACAGACACACCCACTACCACCTTTATCGTCACCCTCCTCTCTCTCTTTTACCCCATTTCACCCGCTCTGGCATAGTCAGACAATCTGCTTGTCTTATTTTCAGTGAAAGAGTCTTTCCACATATGCTTTTCTACCTGGAACGTGAGCCAATTATTGGGATTTGATGTTGAAATTCTCTCTTTTACTCTATCTCTATCTCTATATTTGTTTCTCTGTCTTATATATGGAGATGTGTCTGGTTCAAGACCAATTCAAGTTATTAATCTGATTTTTCAAATCTGTGAGCAATGCAACGTCATCATCAGGCATCAGGCATCGCAGACATCAGACATTGTCATCATCTTATATAAACAAAGATAGAGATGAAAATAGTGTGTGTAAGAGACAGGCACACAGAGAAACAGAAAGAGAGACAGAGAGAGTAAGATGGCAACGCACCTTTGACTGCAATTTCCATTTATAAGCCAACTAAGCCGATTATCTTTCCGTCTCTGTCTCTATCCCCAAACAAATTCCAACAAATTGGCTGCACACAAGTCAAAGTCAAAGTCAAAGTTGGCAGACAAGAGAGAGAATTGAAGGTACCTAAGTAGCTAAAAGACATTGATTGGAGGTTTTCACCCAAAAACTTTGATCGGCCAACAAAACAATTGAAAAGAAAAGGTTGCACCATTCTGATTTGTCTCTCCCCCCTCCATTTCTTGAATAATTCTTTTAATATCCCTCCAGTAGCTGTCATACTGAACTGTCAACAGGATTTCAATCATTTTTTTCTTTCTATTTTTCATTGCATAATATCTATATACATATATATCAGCTACCGAATTAGGGATAATGCGGGTACCTATGGATGTATATCTACCTACCGACCTATCTACCTATACACCCCTCTCACCCCTAAAAACCTAGTTGACTGCTTTATTTATGAGATTTCGTTTCTAGTCCTTCGAATTTTTTTGGCTTGGGCGGTGGTTGAAAATGCAATTCAATAAAAAATTGTTTAATTGTTTGACTGACTTTGACAATTGTCGTTCATTTATCATACTTAAAGTTTGCATAAAGAGAAAACTCTACTGGAAACTCGCGCGTGCAAACAATTTACAAAACAAAGAATTCTTCATTTAGTTTTTTTTTTATTTTTGGGCGTTGCCAGCGATAAAAAAATTTCATGCACCTTGGGTGTTCCATCCGCAGCGGGTGGTCACACTAATTTTTTACGTGACATCAGCATTAACAATAGGAACTGGAGTGGAGTGCAGCAAGGATTCGGGATTGAAGAGAAGGCGCCAAAAAGTATGCAATGCCAGACAAAAATCAAAGTAAAGTTTATTTTTTTTCTTTCCTTTTCGTTTGCTTTTCGCGATTGTGCGAGATTGCCTTCTTGGCCATGTAATTGAATGGGCGTGGGTGGCTGGGTTGGTTGGGCGACTTGCTTAGTGAACAAACGAAGGAAATGAGAGAAATGGGAAACGTGCAAATTACAAGAAATTTTCTGAATCACTTGAAGCTGCAAACAAAAAAAAAACAAAAAAAAAGTGGGTAAACTAAAAAGTACAAGAAAGTTAGGAAAGTTATCGTTTTATGGTGGTAGTATTCAGTTACCCAAGACATTATAATTAGTGTTATTTTGTTATAAGCATTAGGAAACCAGTTTTGAAATCATGAAACATCTATCAATATTTCTGTTTTTGAGTTAGTCTGCCTCTAAAGAGTTCTGATTAGTATATTTGAGAAAATCAAACACTTGGATATTCTGTAAAGAATTGAGTTTGCCTTTACAAACTTTTCAATTACACTTCGCTTTATTTTGGCGCCCTTTGTCTCACAGTGTCCATGATCTGAGGTGTTGCTCTTGCAGCTCTCTCTCTTTTTTTTGGTGTGTCTTCCTATTCTGTCTGTCAACCCGTTTCCTGCCGCCAATAATTAAAGTAATTGCTACATTTCTGCCACTTCCTTTACTCAGTGGAGCTTGGCCAAGCCATTTCTCCTTGCCTTTTTGTATTACTATGCTCTCTCTCTAGACGTTGTCTTTTGCCAAAAAGGAAACTATTTTAAAAAGGCAAAACTACTTTTGGCTTTAATTGCAACTATCCAAACTCCAACCCCCTTTTACCCCCATTCCCCTTCCCATCCATCGTTTGACACACCCACTCAAACCTCCTCTGTGTGCTTGGAAAGAACTGTTCAACAAACTGTCCAATTGTCGGAAACTACATTGTAGAGTTCAGTTGCTGGCTTGAAGTGTATGTGTATGTCCTGAGTGTAATGTCCTTTTTAAGGTCCTGTTCTGTGTGTGTGTGTGTGTGTAGCCCTGCTACAATGTGCTTCCGTTTGCATGCAACTGCCTTAAGCAGCTTAAGTTTGTCCCAAAAGGAGGCCCACACTGGGGCCACAACCCAGTGGATACGGGGATACGGTAGCAAGCCAAACTGAACTCTGTGCGTGTTAATGATTACTTGAGCTGCCATTTGTGGCCTGTTCTCTTGGTTATACAACTGATGTTCCACTACTGGAACAGCTACTCCAACTGGTCCAGGGGTTTTGTGTTGCACGTAAAAATCAATGTCACCGCGTTGTTCGCTGTTTGTTTTTCGGTTAACATTCCTTGGTTCCGTTTCCTGTCGTCTTCTTCTTCTTCACCAGCAAGCAGAAGGAGCAGGAAGATGAGGTTGTTCCTGTTGTTGTTGTTGGCTCCTTGGCTGACTGTGATTTCCCTGGCTGTTGTAATGGCAGCCGCTGCTGCAATTTGCTGCCTGCGCTATGCTGCTAAAAACTTTCTGCAGCAACAGGAATAAAAAAATAAAAACAAAACCAGAATAACAAAAAACAAAAAAGTTTTTCACTTAAACTTCGCCGCAATGCAGCAGAGGAGAGTTTCGGAGTCATTTTGCGTTTGTATGCTTGGACAAGGGTATTATTAGTTCTTGATAAACTTGGTAACATTAACCTCTACCAGGGTATAATGATCATGCAGATAGATTTCAATTGCCTACCTCTGGGAAAGACTCTTGTGCAACAAAAAATTGATTTAACAACCTAAGAAGTCGAAACAAAGAAAAACCCTGGCATAAGTGACATAGTAGAATGACATTAATCAAAGTAAATGTCATGGGTCTTTTATATGGGATATTAAAACTATTTTGTTCCTAAAGGGTATTTGCATCTTCGATTTGTCTAATCGTTGCATTAACCAAGTGACTTTTCAACTAAACATTCTGATTATTCCCACGTCGTTGTCGCATGGCCTCCTGCTCCTACTCCTTCTCCAGTCTATCGCTATCCTCCCTTGGCACTTAAAAATTTGTTTAAACATAAGTGGTTAATTATCTTGAACGTTTGCGTGACGCAGCTACTGGATGTACAGTATACGATGAGCTCACCTCAATCATCCCTCAACCAGGGACCCCTATAATTAGTTTTCATAATTTTATATCACTGCGTTGCTGCGTCGATAAAGAGTGACAGAGAGAAGAACGACCGACCTATATATAAGCATAAGTTACGTAGAAATTCTCATGTTACCTCACATGTCATTTTTCAACAAAAAATTTTTCTTCATTCTCATACGAACGAAGCCCGCATAAGGCAGTTTTCCCTTTTTCCTCTAAACCATTTTTCTTTTTTGTTTTATAAATTAAAACAAAATATTTACATTAGCAATAAGTTTTGTTGGAGAAAGTGACTTAGTCATCTCAAAGAATTTTTCTTGTTTTGCTAATTTTTCCCCTGCAGAGTTTTATTTTTTTTATTTTTTGGTGGAGCGGAGGGGGAAGAGATATTTTCCTTTGTTGCACTTTATGACAACTTGATGGACACTTTGAATTATGCATGATGGAGTCGCCGTCTTGTCTAGGCATCCAACTATCTTTCTCTCTCACTTGCTATCTCTCCTATTCTGTCTCTATAGAATGTAGTATGTATGTACATATATATACATATTTTGCTTTTTGCATAACAATGGAAAAGTTTTCAAGAGCTTGGTACTTAATGATATACCATTGTCTCGGTTAAAATGCTAATGCTAATTTGCATTAGTTGTGTTGCGTAGGCGTTGAACCATATACATAGAAAAAGAGAGCCAAACCAGACACGGACCAGAAGGAAACAAAACTTTGAGGACTTTGTGGCAAAGTAACATCAAGCTTTCTACCCATACTCAAAATGTTGAAAAATGTTGAATTACTTTCTTTGCTTTTTAAGTGATTAAGTGTGTAAATCTAATTTAAACTTTATGTAAGTGATAATCTCTATAAATAAATAGAAAATCGTATTCCCTTGATTCCTCTCAAAGACAAATGAAGCGTTCAGGATTATAGAAAATACTTACATACTTTTTAGGGTATAGAGATGAAATCGTATATATTTTATTTGGAAATGATCTGGTATCGAAAAGTTCTCTGTTTTAATGGACACTATATATGTATATCCGATACTCATACCTAATATACAAATAAAGAAGAAAATACTATGAAATTTCGTTTAGAAAGTTGCCAAATTCTGACGAAATTGTGTATAATCGGTCAAACGCTGATATTGACTATTGTTGATTTATTGCAATTGTCAAAACTATAAGTGGTAAACAAGGTTAACAAAAAAACAAAATCAAAATGAAGAATTTAATAGGAAAGTTAGAAATTCGACTAAAAAATCATACAGACCTGACTCCCAGTGGAAGAACAAATTGTGAAAAGCGTTTTAATAAAGAAAATTGTGAAAAGAACTGTGTAGGTTACAAAAAGAATTATATATTATTTAGTGAAACGACAAAAATTTTATAGTCGGCTTAAAATAGAATGGCGAAATTTAGTTTCACTGATTCAAATGGATATTTCGGTTTTTTTATTTATAGCTTAAAAAAACTTTCTCTTTTCCCACAGTTTAGGAGGAGAAAAACCATTTTAAATATGATTTAAAATGTTTATGGAAATAATACAGATTTCAATCTCCTACTTTGGTTGTCCTTAAACCAAGTCCTGTTCAACTCTTCATTAATTTTTGTTTCGATTTTGTGGCGTCTTACAGCATTTTTTGTTAAGTTTATTTCAAATGATTATGATGATGATTTGAACTATATAGTTTCTAATTATTATTATTATTAAAGTATAGGATATAGTTATAAAAGTTTCTAATTAATAATAGTCAAATGTAGATAAATGAGGTCAGTATACTTACTTTAGATGAAGCCATTTCTATGAACATATGACAAACCTTTTGGAAGCTTGTCTTTTATTTAATTAGCTAAAAGCTCTCGCTTGTCTTGTTGAAGCTTTGTCTTTGGTCCTTTTGTCAGGACCTTAATATCAAGTGCCTTGATCTAGGCCATAAAAATATACAATATAGAATACATATATATATATATATATATTAATTCGTATAATAAAGATGTCTCCCTTGACACTCTTAATAACGACTTAATTAACTTTTAACCCAAATGGGAGATAAAAATCAACCAAGAAAACGAAAAAAGAGAACATAAGGCGGAAGGGAAAGCAGCGAAAAAGGAAAAGTAAAGAAAAAAAACTGAATCTTTAGCTGCAAAAAGGACAACACCGAAAAGTGATGGCAATAAAAATGAGTGCAGAAATGAAATAAAACACAAAAGTAAATCAAAAGAGCTGTTTCCAAAGCGATGGGAGAGGGGGGCAAAAAAAAAAAAATTGAGCAATTACGTGCATGCACAACAGAATTTTATTTAAGTCATTTTGTCATTATCATCGCGACGACTACGAATCGAAAGAAATTTAAGAAAAGAAAGTTGACAAATCACCAACAACAAAATAAACCAAAAACACAAAAAAAAAAAAAACAACCAAAATAAAAACAATGGAAGGAAGGAAAGTTGCGTGCCTTAAATTTGCCATAAAAATGTCACACAGGACACCATCGAGACGTAGATGGAGACAGAGACAGAGACATAGAGACACTGAGATATAGGCAGGCAGGACGACATGCGTGTCTTTTGTTTTTATGTGCCACGCCCACAACATTAATGGCTAAAGGCTAGAGGAGGGAGGTGGTAGGCGTTAGGTGGAGGCAAACTTGAGGTTAGGTTCATTTGGCTCTAAATCTTTTAAATGCCTTTATTTAGACTAAAAGCGTAGAGCAGACGTGCCACAGGACTTGGTAGAACGAGAGAAAGAGAGAGACATAGGGGGAGAGAGAGACGAAGAGCCAGGATGTCTGTCAATTTAATGTTTTGTAGGGGAAAAGGTTTTTCCTTTGCCTTTGCTTTATTTTTCATTTTTTTCCTCATTTTTTTTTTCTGTATTGTTGCCTTTAATGTGTCGTTCGCATGTCCTTCGATACACTGAACAAAATAATATTTAATTTGATTTAAAAAGAGCTTAACTGGGCTTAACACTTTGATTCTCCAACAGTTTAAGGTAAGACTCAACGTTAACTTAAGCCTCTCACCTCTAATAATAGAAAGATTAATTAAGGTTGCTCCTGCGATCCTTTGATCCTTTTACTAAAATATTTTTCTCAGTGCACTTGCCTAAGGGGTCTCATCTGCTGGTGCTGCTTGGCTTTCGCCTTTGCGTGCTGCATTGCTTTTATGTTGAAGCTCGTGTAAATATTTTGTTTTACAGCTTCTAGCTAACACACACACACACACATACCCATACACACACACACACACACAAACACACAGAGACATTGAGAGACAAAGACAGAGGGACAAAAAGACAGGCCTCCCTCCCGCCTAATAGACTTTTGTAGGTGTCTCAATTTTCTAAATAGTTGTGGGCTCCTACCCATCCACATACTTACTCATGTACACACACACACACACACACACACAGCCAAGTACGTATGTTTGTACATTATACCAGATCCAGACCTTACCATGGCGTTAAGTAAACAAAACCGCACATACTGGCTGGCACGCAAAAACGTTTTGCAATCTTCAAATCAATGCCAAAACACACACAGAGACATACACACACACACACACGCATATACATACGTATACTTACACCAAGGACTCGAAATTCGTGTGGGGAGAAAAACCTTTTGTAGACTCTTTAAAGGACTTCCCTCAAAAGCCAGGTTCCTATTTTTTTGTTGTTGTTTTACCAATCTTGTTGGTTTACCAAATTGAAGCTTAAATTGTGAAAGCATACTAAGTATTTTGTTGTTGTTCTTTATGCGGATTGTATAAGAACTTAAATGTGTGTGGGTGTGGGTGTGTGTGGGTGTGTGTCTATGTAATCTGTGAGTGTTTCTTGTATTTGTATAGTATCCAAAAAGTTAGAGATGAGAGTTGATGAAGACCTTTCTTAATAGAGTAAAAACCAAAGGCATGTCAGAAAATATGGCAAATTGAGTTGTTCCATAAGTTTCTTGAGCAATGGCAAGAGGGCAGTAATTTTTAATGTCCACATTTCATTTTTAGAGATGAAGCAACTAAAAACTCATAATTTTCAATCCCAAAATTTATGGCTTATGAACTAGAATCTTGGCTTTTGATATTAAACCTTTCGTCTTTGCCACTCAAATCTTAAAAATCATTTAGTTTTAACCTGCAAGTATGGGTTTTATTCATTAAATTCTCTTTAATATATATTGTAAACTTGTTTGGCATCCATTAATCTTTATTTATCCTTTCATCCGGGCCCACCTTTCAACACATTCTTCAGTCCATTCCATTCCATTACCATTACCATGGTCTACTCTACCCATGCTCCTCTGTTAACTGAACCCTGAATAACATATGCATTTTAACTAAAGTCCAGACCAAAGTACATCTGCTTCTTGCAATTACAGTTTACAAATTGTGAGCACAACTCAGTGCACATGAGAAACACCATCAATAAAATTAGAGCACAAGGACAGACCGAGACTCCTAAGAGTCAGAAGCTCCTTATGGTCATAAAAAAAAAAAACAAAAACCCAACAACAAAAGAGAAAAAATAATAATGTATATATAAATCCAACCAGAACAAAACATTTATTAAAAATTCTCTACGCAAATCCATTGCCTGCCCCATCCCCCCATTGTCCCGCTCCGTTACGAAATTAAAACAACATCATTTTGATTGAATACTCGGTGGGATTCTTGAGAATGCCGACCGCAAAACATATGCTAACCCTCCATCTACTTCTACCTAATTTCAAATTATATGAACACAAAAGAAAAGTGGGTAAGAAAAAAAAAGAAGAAAAACTGAACTGTGAAAAAGGAAAAGAAAATCCACTCCAAAGTAAGATGGAAAAACAAAAGGTTCAGGGGCCAGTTCGTAAATTTGATGCAGCAGAAGAAGCAGCAACCGCAGTAACCTGAAGAGAGGAAAATTTATATAAATTGACTTCTTTATTGTGGGCGCATGCACGGCTTTAATTTCGCAGAATTTTTGTTTTTTTTCTCTGAGAGGAGAGCTCTTAGAAAACAATTTACCACCTAAGAAGCCACAGACGCAACCGCAGCCGCAGTGGCAGTAGTTTGTCAGAAGGAGAGAAGCAAGAAAAAACCACGACCTGATTGAATTTTACGCTTCATTTAAATTGAATTTATTACTTAGGCTCCCCTGTGAGGAGGTCAGAATCAGTGATGGTGATGACTCACAAATGATGAAAAAGGGGAAAATCACTTAAAAATTGTATAATTTTAACTTGCACTTAAGATGAACAGGCATATCATATTTAGAAACTTCTTTCGACAAAGAAATAGGAAACGTTGTGACTGCAAGTTCAAATTTCTATGAGTGAAATTCTACATTGCATCCCTTTTTTAGGGTTTAGCTTTATTTATTCGGTAAATAATTGTAGCCAAACCTTTTTGGCTACGCCTCTGTAGCTCAGATTAACAGTGGCTTTTCAGGTGGTTTTAGATCTCCATTCTAGACAAACCGAAAATCATAATTAATAGACGTGAATATATTTCATCCAAGGCAAAAAGTAAAGAAAAACCAGAGTACCAAACAAAATTCGGCCGTTCCGAAGTTTGTATGCCCTTGCAAAGTTTTCTGATAATCTTACGTCCATCTTACATCTAACGTCCTTAAAACTCAGCTGTGCGTAGCATATAGCATGTTATAGTTGATATAATTATTCAATCTTATAGAACAAATGGATGGACTTTACAAACACGGTTTGTCGTCCTGATAAAGAATATAGATTCATACTTCTAACCAAAATAAATATACCCTCCTAGCAAGGGTATAAAAAAAAGAAGTGAAAAAGCTTTTTACTAAGAGACTTTTCTCCCCACTACCCTCTATGTATCTTTTTTAGTCTCGTTTGTTTGGTTTTTTTGTTTTGTTTTTCTGAGCCTTACAAATTTCCAAGCTTATTTCAATTACCCACTTTTAGGGGGCGAGAATTTACGTGGCTTGGATGGGGTGACCTGAAAACCTCTGGAATTTCTCGACACTTTATCATAACCCAAAGGCATGCCAAAAGTATCACGAGAAGACCAAACCAACCGTCCAACAACAACAAAAACAAGAAGTAAAAGACTATATATATGTATGTATGTATGTGCCCCAATTTGTTTGCTACTTTATTAGGTTTTGTGTTTTTTCTGTATTTTTTTTTGTTTCTTCTGTTTTTGTTTCCCTTCATCCCCAGCTGACTTACTTACTTCTTCTTCTGCAATGATGTTGGTATGTTGCTCCTCTTGCTCCTTCTTCTTGATATTTTCCTTCATTTTGCCAATATTATTTTACCCGCTTCGTTTATTTCACGTGTTTACCTCAACGTTTTACCTTTTGTTTTTCATTTTACTTTTCGGTTTTTTCTTCTTTTTTTTTCGCGCTGTCAGAATTTTCTGTTACAATAATACAAAAGAACTTTTTACTCGGCCAAAGTTTTTGCTCACAGTTTGGTATTTTCCGCTGTTTTCCCTTTTTCTTTTCTTTTCTTTTTTGTCGGTTAACAGGTTGGCATTTGCCATGTTTGGCTTAAAGTTGGTCCATTTTAAAGAGTGATGTCTGTATCATACACACACCTTTGCCATGCTTTGAGTAAACACAAAGATGGGGTCGCCATCGTCGAAGTCGTCGTCGTAGTCGTCTCCGGCTGCTCAATCAATCAATCGATGGGAAGAAATTGCGTTGGTGCCAAAGTCATCAAGTCGAAAAACCCAACTGACAGCCCTCATGAGTCGAGAAGTTGAAAGATCACGAATCAAATGGTAATCAAGTTGGTTTTTCGTTTTTTTTTTTTTATTTTTTGGAAAAAGCTTTTAGGGCTTGAATAAATATGCAAATTTTAAATGCAGAAAATGTTCTGATATGCCGTATGGATAGGAAATGAGGGAATTTAAAGGGGATTAAGCTGGATTGATGTGAATATTTACCTATATACACACGCCTATATAAATGCCTACACATATGTATGTATGTATATACAAACAGCAAAAAAAAAAGTGTGAATTATTGTTAAATTTCTATACATACATACATATTTGGAAAACTTATATTATTTTTGGCTTTAATTTTGTTGATTTTGAACAATTTATTTTTTGCTTTCTAAGATTTTTTTGTAGTCATGTCTAATTTATGATTAAATCTGTTTTATTAATTTGTTTACTATGTAACTTAAATCTCTAAAATCTCGTTGAATCCTTTGGTCCTTTGGTTTGTGCCAAGAGGATTCATTTAAGTTTGCTTTACATTCATAAAAGAAGGTTTCTAAAATTTCTGATATGAATTTGACTTTTAAATAATGTTTTTGGATATCCTAAAGGAAAATGTTCTAAAATGTAAAGCATTAAAAGCAATTGTCAATTAGTTCGTTTGTGAATTATAGAAAATGCATAGTTTTTGTTTGAAATAAAAAAAAGAAGTCGTTAATGAATTTAATTATTAAAATTAAGTTCACACATTTCTAAGTAATTGTGGCCTTTTGTTGCAGATTAAAGTCAACTTGTTTTGGCATTGCCAAAAATTTCAACTCGAAACTTTTCACACACACACACACTATATACATATGTATGTATATACATAACATTGGTATTGTGTGAGTGTCTATGTATCTACTCTCTATTGTGGTTGAATGAAATGAAAAAATTAAATTTAATTACCAGCCACAAAACTAATTTGAAACTTTATCTCTGCATCGGCAGGAACATAAGCACAATAACACGAGATACACCCAAGCCAAAGCAGCATTATCTAACATAAATTTCACATTGCGTGTCCAAATGCTATTTATTGTGTGGCCTGGTGGCTGTATCTGTCTGTCTGTCGGTCAGTCTGTCAGTCCGTCTGTCGGTTTGTTAGTTTGACTACTGTCTCTCTGGAATGGCAATGGCAACGACGAACGACAACGACGAAGAACTATGTCAGTCAGCAAGTTAGACAGACTTCACCACTTTTTGTATTCATATATACATATTTAGTATATATATCCCATGCTTTACCTACATGTATTCTCTTCTTTTTTTTTCCATTTTCTGCCATTTTCACAGACTGACACACAGAAGTATATGGATAGGGAAGGAAGTATGTTGAGAGGGAACAGTAGCGCGTGCATGATGAAGGAGGCTGATTGCCTACGCACTAACTAACTAACTAACTTAACATTGGGAGTCTGGGTCTGGGTATGAGCGCAAAGGGCACTGGGTAACTGGCAACTGGGAGCACCAACTTGAGTGTGGGATAGTACTAAAATAAATGTTGTTGTGGTACGTGCCATAGGCTAATAGTCTCTTTTCTCCCTATCTCCCATCTCCCTATCTCTCTATTTGTATCTCTAACTGAGCAAGTGACCAGTGAACGGGCGGAAACCTTTTTTTCCTTGTTTTTTTTTTTTTTTTTGGCAGACCGTTAAGGTAGTTACATACGCTTGAATTCGGCATTTAAATGGCCGGCAAAACGCAATTTGAAGTTCATTGAAATTGAAACAAATTGCCAGCCATTTGGCCAACATCTTTTAATATTTTTTACCTAAATATTTTATTTAAGCCATTTCAATGAATTTCGCATATAATTTTATCAATTTTCTATACCCTGGGCGAAAAAAGCATTGAAAATCTCAAATATTCTTGGTCAATATCACAAGACGACTTTTATAATAAGAGATTTTTAATTACACTAAATTGATATAGAGACCTGTTCTTGTTTGGAATTGGATTTGAGACCTGTTATCGCTTTTAATTTCGAGCCAAATCATTTGGTCTCAAAAATAATTGCAAATTTTCTTATAAATTCATGAAAGATGACATTTCACTCGGAATTGTAAATTGGAAAACGGTATGAAATTGCTTTCGATTTACGTTTGAAATCGGCATGAGAATATGAACAGGCCTGATTATTTTTCTATCTATTTATTCGAGATTTATCAATAGGTTTTGTTTTGTTTTTGCTTAGCTGATAAATGCCCTAAAGAGAAGAAACTAAGTTTAACAATTTTTATGAGTTGCTTTTCGCTGCAGGGTATATCCAGTCCGGCTTACTA
Organism: Drosophila willistoni; assembly: GCF_018902025.1. NCBI lineage: Eukaryota > Metazoa > Arthropoda > Insecta > Diptera > Drosophilidae > Drosophila > Drosophila willistoni. Next base: position 1,572,376 of record NW_025814058.1, read on the forward strand.
TGGCACAAAAGGCTTAACTGTACATGGTATCATCATAAATAACCCGTTATGCCGCCCTCTCAAGCCAAATGAAAAGAGATGGCGGCCAAAAAAACGAAAAAAAGACACCGTTATTGTCAATTGCTCGACTCGAATGTCATAAAAATCAATTTCGAGAAACAAAAAATAAACGTCCAAACAAATTTTTACGATTTTTTCAATTAAACAAATTACCCGAGAAAACAATTTCAGCTAGAGCCTATAATAAAATCCACAAAAAAAAAGAAAAAAAAAAATGAAAAGTTTTGTTGCATTTAAAAATAGTTTACCAAATGGGAAGTGGCACGCGCTCGTTCTCTGCCTCATGCCATTCGGCGTCGGGGTCACCCGCATTGCCTGGATCCAATCACATTTAATTTACAATCACAAAATTTGAAAATTTATATTGTTTAAATTCTTAAATTGTTCAATTGTTTGGCGGCATTTGATTTTTATCCAAACAAGTAAATAGAAGAGGAACTGAGGAAAAATAGACTATGAGGCATTTTAGAATTTCATTTTTAATTAAACTTTATTGTTTAGTTCACCCACACACACTCGCACACCCACACACACACATACATACAAACACAAACACATAGTGTTTATTTACCCTTAGCTGGTCCTGTTTTCCTGTTGCAACTGACTCAACGAACTGCAACGAATTGCCTTGTGTAGTTGTGACGGAAATTAAATTATTTGGTCAATTTTTCTTTTGGTTTTTCATTTTTCTAAGAATTTCCGCAAGTATTTTATTTTTTTTTTGGTGACAAAAACATGCCGCGCTCAATTTTTCAAAAACTTTTATGGGAGTGTGCTATGTTTTTGAGTCTGTGTGTGTGTGTGTGTTGCTGGTGTGTCTGTGCTGTGTGGGCATGTGTGTGTTCACATGTCGCCAACTATGACTCGGTGGCTGACTTTCGACCTGACCTAACCAGAAGCCACCATTATTTTGGCCATTGGCCGCCGTAGGGGCCAACGATGGTTGTGTGTCAACCAAAGTGTTATTAATGGCTTGTTTTTACTAAATTTATTGCTTGCTATTTATTAATTTATTGACTTTTAATGCAATTAGATAAGAGAAAAGTGCACTTTGCACACTATGTATGTATGTGTGTGTCTGTGTGTGCAGTTCATTTCATTTTTCTTGTTGATAAAACCGAATATAAACAAAATAAAAAAAAGACATCTGCCCAAAGGTTGTCAAAAATCTTCATTTTTTTTAAAATAATTTATGAGCATCTTCTTTCTTCTTCCTTTTATGTTTTGTCTTAACAATTTAATTATGTTGCTTGTGTAAAAAATTTGTTTCACAAGTCACTAGAATATCATAAAGTCCTGAAATACATACCTATATGGTAATATATACATATATCGGAGATTGAATTAGGCATTTCTATGAATTTGAATTGTGTGCCTTTTAAGGCGAATTGATCAGTGTTGAGTAATGAATGACATGACTGATGAATAACTGTATAACACTAGAAATGTGCGTATATGCTGTCGTCGAGTGTGGCTCAATGTGCGGTTGAGAGAAGTCAATCTCTTTTACTATTGAATTTCAACCTGAACGTACGTCGAGACTCGCACTGCACAATTTTAGTGATACAAATGGAAGCCAATAATGGAAACAACGATTCAGGAATCCCAACTCCCTAAGATTTTGCATCGATTGTTGTTAGGGCAGCTATATACATATTATATTGGACCGATCCGACGAATTGTCAAACTTAATCTCAATTAGGCAAAATCTGAATACCAAGTATCATTCCAATAGCGTTCTAATGATGCTGTAGGACATGGCTATGTTGAAACGTTTCCTTCTCTTTCCTATCTTCCTTTTCAGAACAAAAAAAAAGCCTTAAAATAATCAAAGAGAATAATAATATCGTAACCTTTCATTACCTTTCTCATCAGCCCTTCCAAAGGCCTTTTCAATGGCCCTAGTAAGAATAAATGAATAAAGTATATGTTCTGGAATCGGTTTGTTTCTTTCTTGATGTCGTTTCGGTATTTAAGTTAACATTATCGATCGATTGATATGCTTGCGACATTGCCAGTTTTTTTGGGATGGGAGGAGCGACATGTGTACTTATGTATTAGCATAACCTAATTTCTAATATTAATTTGTTTGTTTGTGCTTTTAACCACTTAGACCGCCCCTCCCCCCATCCAACCCCCAATGGAATCGAAACATGTCACACACTTTCCTTACGTTTTGGTTCGTTTTTGGTTCTGCTTTGCCAATCAATAACAATTTAAAAGCTGTTGCGACAACATGTGTCCCACCCAACCCCCTTCAATTGAAAGACCCCCCAACGCACACACACACACACACACTCATATACACACAGATTGCAGCAATTACACAAACAAACCAAGACAAGCGCCATATTGTGGGTGGACAACAACCAGAGAAAAAAAAAAACAATTCTGTCACATTTGTGTCACGAAAAGAGCCAGAAAAATGCCAAAGAAATAAGCTGGGAAAAGCGTGTTTGAGAGCAAAAATATAAATAGCGCAAAAAATAAAAAAACGAGAGAGGAAAAAAAAATTCGACAAAAATAAAAATACATACAACAAAATGCCATAAAAAGTTAAACAGTCATTTCCCCAACATATGTAGCAACTGAAGGAAAATAAGGAAGCAGAGGGAACAAGAGTAAAGTTGTTCTGTGTGTTTTTTTTTTTTTTAAATATTTGACAAATTTCAGGAGCCTGACGAAGTTCTGTTTGTTCCTTTTTGGGCTTTTTGTATTTTTTTATCCCCCGGTCACGGGTAAATATTTAGTAGATAAAGCGTAAAAGTGCGTGAGTGAGTCCCTAAAGTAGGATGAAAGTTATTTTTACTGTCTTCCCTTCTTGGTCCTCGCATTGCTCTACAACCTACACAACTTGTAACCTTTCAATGTTCTTTTGAACCTCGGGAGGTTGGGGTCAAAAAAAGGTCGACAAAAAGATTGCCTTACCTGTTGTTGTTATTGCTGTTGCTCATTGGTAGAAAAGCATACATTCTCGTATTTTGAAGGGGTTAACATTTTGTGGTTTCAACTGGCACTGACATTTTTCCCCGAAATGAGTTCGGTCGCAAAAAAAGCACTTTCATGTCGAAAAATGGCAACAAATTGCGGTTTTTATTTAAATATATCCTTGCTGCACAAAAGGGTCAGTTGTTTTGGTAATGCAGCAGCAGCAGCAAGTGACAGGAATTATATGTGGATATGTAAGTTGCAATTGTTTAGGACTTTTCCAACAAATAAGCCAAATACCAGAGGAATTTCAATAACTTTTTAATAATAGAATAACACAGATTCCTGCAGGTTAAAAACTGCAAGTTTTAAGTTATTTGATAACTTAATTATGATATGCTTAGGTGATGTAAACAAAAAATTTTAAGTAAAAATAGGTTTACGATTATCAGATTTCAATTTTTATTTAGCTTCAATATAAGTCTTTTATATGTTTATAATAACATGCAAGTAATGGCTTAATTTTTGAAATTTATATATTTATGTATATAAGCATATATCTAGCTTCTTATGTGAACCGTGTGAGGTCAGTATTGCAAAAATCAAAGATTACCACGTTATCTATTTAAAGAACTACTAATTGTAAGACTTATCATTATTGAACTTTCCTAAAACTGGTTGAGAATTACTAATAAATGAAACGTTTTGTGCATATCCTCGGGGACCCTCAGAATTAGTGTACAAGCTTTCTGTCTCTTATGCATATGAATTATAGAATTTTCATTATACTACATTAAAAACTAAAAATACTCTTACCATTAATAAAAGGACAATTAAAGGAATTAAATGTATTATAATTGTTTTTTTTTTAAGATTTCATGTTTTTTTTTTGCTGGCATAAAGGGTAGAACAATTTTCATAGGCCATAAGGACAAATTCGCAAGGGCATCCGACAAGTTGAACAACAATTTGTTTGTCCTTCTCTACATTTCTATAAAATTTGTTGTTTTCTGTTTATTGTTAGTTGGTAATTAAATTTTTGTTTCCTTCTCGGTTAGACGAAAATAACCACAAATCAAAATGTCAAAAGCCCGGACGAAAAAAAAAACGAAAAAAATCTACACATCTGTTGATGTCTCTATGTATTATTATCTCTCATAACTGGAACAGGAACTGGTATTTGATGGCGGCTACTGTTTAAGCCATCTCTTGTCGTTTTTTTTTTTTAACCACCACAAAAGGAGAGATGGAAAAAGAATAAATGATCGAATGATCATCATCATCTACTACTGCACAACCTTTGAACAGCAGGCAGTCAAAATGGTTCACTGTTCTCTGCTAATTATACCAGCAAAAGGTCTGATGCATGGGAAATATTATGCATTAAGTACACATGAAGCAGGCAAAAATGCAACCGTTTTTTGACTTATTACCTTCGGTTTGGTAGGTTTTCTTGTAATCTGCTCGTAATTACCAAATTATAGGCTTACCCTTTTTGGGACTGACTGATTAGACTCATTTACAAATTTCTGTCTGACTGCATTCTGGCTAACTGACTGACTGACTGACTGACTGGGTGACCAGACCAGTGGCAGGCTGAACAACTGCGCCTTAATAGACAAATTAACTTTGGAGACTCTGTTCTATGCGTTTTGCCCATGGCTAATGTTCGATAACATCTTGTAAATATTATGTAATTTTTTTCTTTTTTCGAAAAATTTCCCATAATTATAGTGTATGTATGTATATTTTGGGGGTAGCATGTGGTTAGAGAACTTGATTTATAAGCAAATATATATTATTTCTTTACAGTTTTTTACTTCAATAGTTTGGTGGTGGATTAGCTAAGATATAAAATATCCTTCTTAGAATTTAAACTATGAAATTATAGCGTCCATAATTAGAAAACAGATCTTTAACACATTTAACTGCATGGAAACAGATTTTTTTTTTATAGTTTTTAAAGCACAGAGTGAACTAATTTGATGATATATATTATATATATGTCAATTTAATCAAAAGGCTTTAAATACCAAGAAAAAAGTTCATTTAATTTTTACCACCTTTTCTCTCTCGCTGCTTTCCAATCAATTGATTATCATAACAATAAGAAAAACAACAGGATTAGGCACCCATTCAATTTCATTCCCCAACCCCTCCCATCATCCCCCGCTTTCTATCCCAACGAACCATTTTACATTATTGCACAAATGTTTTTAGTGAAATACTTAAATTTTATTCGATTTTATTTGTTTACTCATCCTAAGAAGATTTCCTTCTCAATGTTTTCGAGTTTTCGTTTTTATGTAGCACTAAAAACCGATATGTTTTTTGAAATAATAGCTCGAAGGTGATTCCGTCTACCTCATGAGCTGCTCTTCGCTTTCAAATTGAGTTGTTAAAGGTGTTGTGGATGTATGTATGATGGGAGACTAAGGAAGCAATAGAGAGAGAGACAGGGAGAGAGAGGGGGAGGGAGTTTAGGTAGGGAAGTTGTTTTATAGATTTTACTTAAACTTAAATAAATTTGAAATGTACAAGAAGCAAAGCCCGATTTTTATGGGCGTATTTTGAATGGTATTTTCATGCCAAGCAATTTATCATGATGTGCTAGGGGCCCTCTTAACGAGGGCGCGCGCTTTGACTATAAACAAACAATTAAAAGGCAAACGCAACGAAAACTAAAACTCAACACTTTCATTAAACACACTGAATCGAATTGGGCAACAAATAATACAACAAAAAAAAAAACAAAAATGAAAATCCCAGAAAAAAAGAACAAAAAAATATACCGTATTGTATATATCTTAATATGGGTTGTCAAAAATAAACAGAATATCAAAAAAAAAAAAAAAAAAACAAAACAAAACAAAAAAAGCAACAAAAAATGCCAAATGTGACTTAAATGATAAAAATGTCAAAATGAAAAGTGGAGGGAGTAAGAAAAAAGTGTCAAATGACTTTGAGACGAGGGCGACGAATGAGATGCTAAATAGCTGTGACTAAGCTGGATGGTCTCGAACCCCTTTTACATTTCTGAATGGAAGATAAAAGCAGCAAACTTTAGACGACTAAACGATACCCTTGAATTGGCAATAAGTAGTGGGTCAACAGAACAATACCAAGCTAATTGTTATTCACATTCTCATAGCAAATATTGCAATTTGAAGTCCTTTAAGGGTCCCCAAATTAAGCTTTAGGGGACTAATTTCAAGTTAAAACTTCATTCTTGGGAATGTTAAAAAACAGACAGCATCGCCAACTAGGTAAACAACTCGTCTACTGATACTGTAGAGAGTGTCGTCTAGTGGATTGACACCCATTAGGTCCATTTTTGGCGTTACTTTTTGTAGGGTACAAGAAACATAAGAGGAAAAAAAATGACAATAATTAAACGCACGGGACACATTTGAATGGCAGCTCTTTCTTTGCCTGCGTCTTATACTTTTGCTGTTGCTGCTGCCCACTTCCGTCTGGCGATCGAGTTGCATCCAACGCCCCCTGCTTCCTGCCGAGTTCCTCCGACTCTGCTTTTGCCATCGGCATCATCAGCATTGGCCCTGGTTGCTGGTGCTGGTGCTGGTGCTGCTGCTGCTGCTGCTTCTGCTGTCTCAGCCTATGCGTTTGGTCTGATCTTCGCGCTTGATTTATGCCTGAAATTCTTTTTCTTCATGTATCTAAATGTGGCATTTAAGTTATCAACAGCAACAACAACAACAACAGCAACAATAACGCATGAAGACGCATAAGGGCCATCTGCGCTGCCTGGCGGGGTCTCTATTCGTCTCTCTCTCTGCCCCCCCTCTATATCTCTTTAGCTGTCTTCTGCTTTAGTCTTTTGCCTCCTTTGTCTGAACACAACAAAAATCCCTGAAATATTTCGCGGCATGATTTAGTTGCATTTCATGCACATCACACACGCAATATGTAGGAGGGGCACACACGGTGTGGTGTGTATTCTGTGTGTGTTGTGCTTTGCTTTGTTCTTGTTCTTGTTGAACGAATGTACATACATATATGTAAGAGAATCCCCACTGTGGTGTGTGAGTGCGTGAGCGGCGCGCCATCAATTTTTCTCAATATTTACAACAAAAGTCTTTAAGTCTGGCAAATGGCATCAAAATAATCGCAGTCATTGTAATAATATGCGATGGCTATCATATCGGTTTTTATGGTTAATGTGGTGGGGAGGGGGAATGGGTTGAAAATTCTATAAATTCTAGAAATGTGTCAAACGAAATATTTTCTTTTGTGGTTATTTAATTATGTCGTAGGCGTCTTAATGCTGCTGAAATTGTCAACTATTTTACGAGCTAACTAACAATAGGTCTCGCCTTTCCACCCCAACCATGAAATGTTGGCTCAAATTCGGAAAACACTGAAAATTTTCCCCCTGGGGCAGGCTGAGAGAACTGTTAATCAAAGTATAAAGGCTTACATTCTGTAAGCAATTACATGGTGTAATTAAATTTAAAGCTTTTTGACTATAATTTTTATACAATTGAAATTGAAGAATCATAATTCATATTAAACCATTTTGGATTTGGCTGCAAAAATTTATGATTTTAAGATGCAAAAAGACTTTTTTTGTGGTAAGAAATTCAAATCTGCAGTGAAGAAAAGTCTACCCATTTGATAGACTATTCCAAAAGTCTATTTAAAGGTTCATTCGATGTCATTTTTATATTGTAAACGGTTCAATATATTCTTTGTTATGATTATATTGAAATATTTTGCACTATTTTCAATAAATAACATTTACTTTTGAATTTGTTCAAAATTTTTCAGATGAAATATAGTCTCAAATTAAGATATGTATTTGTTAAAAAATTAAAAGTGAGGGCTAAATTTGAATTTTATTTTGAAAGTCAGCAAATCAAATCAACTAACTGTATTAAATATACATCACCATGTACTGTGATGCAAAATGTATTTAATATTTACTCGAATAACTTCTTCTCGGACTTACTAAGTTTTTATCTCATCGTTTTTGCCTTAAACCATGACGTTTTAGCGAAAATTTTTAAATGGGTTTTATTTTGCTTTGCAGCTTGCCGAAATTCTTATGAGTTATATTCTGTCTCACCTTTCTTACTTAGCAGGGGGCTTATGTATTCAAAAAGAATTTTTGCGTAAGCTTCATAAATGAGACACCAGGAGGCGGAACATCTGCCTGCCAATAAAAAAGAAGTCTTTCGTGTTTCCCCCTTTAACCTTATTTCATACTTTTTCTTTTTTAATACCCCGTGTCCTTTATGGCAAATTGGGAATGTTTAACTCTTGAAAATTTATGCCATCAGATGCTGTTTAAGTGGACGAATCCTTTCCCATCAATGGTTGTATTGCATCGCACAATAATGTTATTTTAATGAAAATCCTTATGAAATGTTGTTAATGAAAAGTGTATTTGGCTTAAACGCTACAGGATATTACCATAGTCCATGCCCTCTTTATTTTATTTTCGATTTTTTTTTTTTTTTGGTTTGTGATTTAAACTCACTTGAGGCCTCTTAATTATATTGTGCGCTTTATCGAGTGGGTCAGCAGTGTTTGGGCTTTTGTGTTCTTTTGTGGTTGTTGTTTTTTTTTTTTGGTTTTCTTTCTTTGTTTTTATGGAAATGGAATCACCTGCGGTGCTTTTGGCGAGTTCCTGTTGTTTATTTTTTTGGCATGTGTTTCCATCTTCATCAGGTCGGAGTCGTCGTCGTCGTCGGCAAGGGCGGGCAGCTTTAGTTTTCGCTAATGCCCGCTAATGAAGCAAACTCTCAGTGTCTGTATATCCGGGTCGCAGTTGGAGAGCATAAGAGCTTTGCTTGCAAATTAGAGCAGGCTTTTAGTTTGCCAAGCTAATTAGCAGCAAGTTTCATATTGTGCCTTCGCCCTGGTTATCATAATTAACAAAGTCGCGCGACCAAATACACAATTGAAAATGCTGAGATTAACCTAGGAACCGTTACCGAACCCCCTCTCCCTCCCCAAAAACCCAGAAACCGAAACAGCATAACCCAACCCACTACCACCCATTGAGTTGCTTCCGTTTGTGTGTGTGTGTGTGTGTGTGTTGCCTAGGCACTTGAATCGCATCAAGAACAACTGAACGATTCGGTCTCTCTGACCAGGCCAGAGCAGAACGCACCATGCCCAGCCAGACCGGACCACACACACAAAAGGCCTCAACCATCATCGTCGCCTGACAGCTGAGTTGGACAGGTCCCTGAAGAGGTCCGTGGCGAGGCCGCGACTGAGGTCTTCGTTGTCAAGTGGCTGACAAAAAGCAACAGCAGCAACAACAACAACAAAATGAATATAACCCAAGTGAGAAATATATATATTTCTTTGCCTTTTTCTGTTTGACTATGTTTTTTGTTGTTTTTTTTTTTTAATATTTTTTCTGTTTCTGTTGCATAAGAACTGAATTTACAATAGGATTGTCCAGAATACATACTCTATAAAATATAAGCATATACTGGAGAAATCCGATAGCTCATGTGTATAGTGGAAAACTATATAAAGAAGTTAGACGCATTAGAACTTTACACAATTTTAAAATATTCTTGAGATTCGAATACAAAACATTCAAATTTTATAAAAATTGTGGAAATTCTACAATTTTACAAAACTCTAAACTTTAGGTGAAAATATTTCTGTATAATGCAAATCTTTTCCAATTTTTCAATATACATAGTTGATGCTTCTTATTATTATTATTAACTATTTAATTATTTAATGAATCAAAAAGCTTTCAATATTATTTCGAAAAAAAGTCTAGTGCTTGCAAATTTAATTTAAATTTTAAAAAACTACAAGGATAAGCTAAACCTTGCATTTAAGCCGGCTCGAGATTAATCTTCAAGAAGAAGATTTTTCAAAGGCAGCTATAAGGGTGAGCAGGTTGTGTGGAGAGCCATTTCAAGAATCTCTAATTGGTATCATCAGCAAAATTTACATTTTATCGAAATAGCTCTAGTTCGGAATTCCACTTAAATGAAGGGAAACAATATTTGACGAAGCCTAATATACCAAAATTCTCCTAAAAATACTCAAAATCGCATATTTTCGAACCATTGTGGATACTGTTCTTTACAATATTGAAAATTTATCTATCTCGTAAAATCAATTTTATAATTCAAATATTTTTGCAATACTTAAAAAAAAAATAAACTGTCAAACACAATTAACCGAAATTATAATGTGAAATATCATTCAAAATAAAAAAAAGTTTAGTAAGTAACACTCTACTTGATCGTTACATAATCCCAAGATATCCTGGGATATAGCTTTAGATATTTTATTAAAGGAACTTGATGTGTGATAATTTCTAAATAGAACTGACTCAATTCAGCAAATCCCTCACTTGTCCCCAATTAGCCTTAGTTCTTGATATGGGGGATAATCTAATTTACATATATTTATGAATATCCTATTCATTTTAGATATGGACGACTGCAATTCTTATTGATTTTTGATCTGTTCTATAGAGGTTTTCAAACAATTTTTTCTATTTTCATTAAATGTCTAAAAAAAGAGCATTGTTATGTTTGTCACAACTCAGGGGCGAGACAATTTTGTCATAATTTGTTGGTTACAAACGCCTTTAGGCGCGACATTTTTGTCAGCACCGTGACGCGTTGGCAAGCGCGTCTTGCCTCAGATTTCATGAGAAAAGTGCAATGGGCTATGATGAGACTCTCTCACTGTCTCTCTCCTTCTCACTGTTTCTCTATTTGTGTGTCTGTGTGGTAATCGAGAGGGGGGAAGAGGATAGAGAGAAAACTCAAGTGCTGACAGCTCTGATGCGGCCTGCGGCTGATTATAGTCCCCAGTCCCTGGCCCTTATTTCCCTGGGCTAGCTACTGTTTGTTTAGACTCCTGCGTCCAGTTTGTCCATGCATGATTTTTCACAAAAAGGAAAATAAAATCTAGAACTTGAACTGCAACTCCTTGTGTTGAGGTTTATGTTTTTCTGCTGTTCTGTTGAATTTGTTTACATAGCCAACTGCGTGTGGTTTTTGTTTCCCATTGTGGGCCACCACTTCAGTTGGATTTGTGAGATTAACGTGTTAAAAAATAAATATTTAGTCTAGTTTTGAGTCTCGTTTGCAATTTGTTATTCAACCTTGCTCGACAATTGTGAAAACAAACATTGAGATAGATACAAGGAGACTGAATCTAAGAGGGCGAATGCATTTGAAATTTCTCCATTTTCTTCCACTGCTTTTTCTCTTTTTTTTTCCATCATCTTCAACTCGAGAATTGAGTCCTTCTGGTATCGTTCTTTCTCTTTCTCTCTCTCTCTAACTCCATGTTTTTTGCATCAACATTGTTTATTTTGCTGTTTTTTTGAAATGTGCATAAATTCATTTCGGTAATAGGGTTTTCTTTGGCCCTCTTCAATTCTTTTTTCTGGTTTGTTTTCTGCTGTTTTTTATCCTTAGTCTACCCTATACTCACATATCAAAGAGGTGTGCTTAGATTGTCTAATCTTATGTACAATTCACATATAAAGTAATTTATAAAAGTTAATATATATATTTAATTTTTTCAATTAGGTGAGTTGTCGTTATAATAGTTTAAAAAATATTATCAAAATACTTTAAAAGAGAAAATAAACTGCCAATATAATCTTCAACTTCAAAATGAATATATTCGAATTGAATAAAATTAAGTGAATTGAATGTCAAGGAAATTGAGTTTTGGGAATAAATGAATAAAATAAAATAAATAAAAACCGATTACTTACTTTAGATTTTCATTTAAGCATTTGAAATGATTATTCAGTTTTGTTTGATTGTGTATAATATGATCTAGAAAACTAGTTTTCATTTGTATTGAATTCTAACATTGCTCTTTAGGAAATGATTTCGCAGGCTAAATTTAGATAAACCTTCGTTATGGTATATTATTACTTCTATGTATTATTGGTTAATTAATCTTTGTAAGATTTGTAAAGAAATTCTTAGAAACGATTGAAATTTTGAAATATTTACGAATCCCTTAAGGTATTACATATATTTATAATTGTTTTTCCTAATACATCGTCTTTGGCCTAGTCGAGAGCTATTCAAGCTATCAAACTATTTTATTGCGCTGAAGTTTTGACCTATATATGTAGGTGGTATGACCAAAGAGCCTTTAAGATATCTTCATCTTTTCTGCTTTCAAGCAGCAACATATGTTATAAGGTCACCTGTATTATCTTTTATACAAATTGCTATTAATATCTTGAAGACCATCCTAAGAACTGTAAACTTTTATATCGTTACTGATATAGACCGCTATTCCAACTATCCATTAAGGATCAAGTCAGGTCTTCCAGGAAGAGGATCCACTGGCTCTACCTACTCTATGAATATACCAAACATATTTAACCTGTTACAGGGTATTATTATGGTTCGTTCTACAAGTGTTGGTTTAATATTTTGGTTTTTGTGGGTGTTGCTTTTGGTTTTAAGAGATTTGTTGTTTTGCCTTAGTTGCTTTTGCCATAACAAATGTGCTTTTCCAGTCTCTCTTTCTCTCTCGGACGGCCGGTCTGTCTGTCTGTCTCGCCATCTCTGTCCCTATTTTCGTTCTCTTTCTTTTTGTCTGCATTTGATAAGCAGCAGCTGCCAGAGGCACTTAGAATCTCTAGTGTTGAGCTGGAATTAATTTCCAAATATAAATGATTTAAATTTGTTGTAATTTGTTCTATATTCTTCTTTACACTTCCAACCATCTCTGTCTCTCTGTATTTATGTGTGTGTGTGTGTGTGTGTATATAGTGCTGGGTATTACATAACAAATTGTTATTTGATTATGAAATGAAATCATAATATTTTTGCTAGAATTTTGCTGGATTATTTCGAGGTTTTTTCTTTTCTTGCTTTCTTTGCTTTCCCATGCTACTTCAGTTTGCCTTTTTGCCCTTTCCGACAGAAAAATAGAAGAGGACACCAAATCAAATTAAACAGCATGCGAAATATATCTGACCACATTCTACCAAATGCCAAATACCAATCATATTTTCGAGTTTTTCGTGGCAATTTTTAATGCATTTTCCCACAATGCAAATGCAATGAAAACAACCCTGAAGGAAATCTCAATATATTTTATATACATATATGTCTTTGTATGTATGTATGTGCTATTTTCAATGCACAATTAAATTGATGACTAATTACGTCACGCCCAATTAGTTATTCTACTATATCGTATCGTATATATCGTATTTGGGTCAGAAGGCGAAAGGAGATTTTGGGTGTGTTAATCAAAAAAGGTGCGCTTCATTTTAGCTCTTAGTTATGGGAAAATTAATATTAAATTAAAGTAAGAAGCTACGCATAGAAATACACACGCACACAAGCTAACTTTGCTTAGGCAAAAGGGTTAAAGGTTAACCCTAGGGGACGACAACCCTAATTGTTGTTGTTGACATTTCCGTAGCGTAAATTGGTATTTACATATGCCCAGAGCCCGAATGTCCAAATGTGTGTCTGTCCGTTACTCTAGTTCGATCGATGGTTCCACACGGCATTAACAATTGGAAATTTTTCGTCCTTTACACACAGACAAAAACACACACACACATACACAAATAGAAAAACACACACGTTCTTTTAAGCTTTGTCGCCAGAATGTCGGCAGAACGTCCAGTTAGAGTTGTACATGTTGAGGTAGAGCCTCATTGGAACTGAAGCTGAAGCTATGGCAATGTTGGAGGGAGGACTCTCTGTTCCACGTTGTTTGTATTTATTTGGTGATTGTCCTGTGAGTTGTTGTCGTCGTCGTCGTCATAGTTGTCGTTCTGGTTCTGGTCCCGTTTTTGGTTGTCTCGTCTGCATTGCAGCTGTTTCATGCCCATTTAACACCTTCAATCCGCTTTTTGCCTTGTGCCTTCAATATGTATTGACGAATTGGTGATGACATCGTGACATAATTCAAGCAATCATTTTAATGATATATCAGAGTCATGGCAAGTAGTAAGTAGTGTCAAGTAGTAAGTATAACTACCATAAAAACCAATCCCGAAGACAGACTAGAAGAAATTAGCTTTAAAATTTTCAAAAGATTTGCATAACGATTTCATAGGTCCTTTGGGATATAGTTTATATCCCTAAAACTGTATCATTTGCTTTTATTTCCCGTAAGAATTACATGAAAAACATTTTAAGTGATGGAAGTTAAAATAGTTTTAAACTTAAATTGTATATTGGTATCTATATTCAAAGTTCTCTATTCTCTATAATAATTGTGGTCACTTGCAGTTTAAAATTATATTCTCACGCTCTCATCGTCAAAACATCAGACAAAATCAAGTCATATATGTACATTTATACAGACTATCTGTATGTATATCGACACGACATTTGTAAAAATATTATCAGTCTGACATACTCTGTTTGTCAGCTTGGCTTGGCAATGTTTGCATTTCCATGTCCTCCGCTTGCCATACCCGATAACCCCCGCTTCCCCGCTTCACCTCTCCGCGCTTGATCCCAACTACCCTATACTCCATCCAGCGTGTTCCCACGTATCTATCTCGTCTATCTATTGAATGTAAAAGGCAATTGGTTTATTTTCCAATACGGTAGCCGTTCAAATATGTATACACACACACACACACACATCACAGAGAGTGGGTTGAGTGGGGCAGGGGGGCCGTTTTTGATGGAGGGACAGAGAGGATTCGACTCGTAATTTGTGTAAACATTTGCCATTGCTTTCTCACTGATTTTTGGCTTGCTCCATATCTCGGGCTCCTCCGTTTCGTTCAATTTTTCCCTGAATTTTTATGATAAACATGATGTAAAGAAAAAGTTGTAAAGTTTGTAATTTGAATTTTGGGATTTTTTTTACTGTATATGTATGTGTGTGTTTGCCACTGTCTTCTTCTTGCCTCAATATTTCGTTGTGTAAACACATCACACAGAATCAAATTCAGATTCAGATTCATATGCTCTGCCAATTGGCTGCATAAATTGTTAAACAACATAACAAAAAAAGTAAAACCAGGCTAAAATCCTTTTTGCCGAATCATCAATACCCTTGTAAATCATCTCATCAAAAGTTTAAATGCAGTAAATGTTTTTCCTTTTACTTAAGAGTTCTTTTAAGTAACAAATTCGTTTTACATACTTTCGATATTACTGAGTTCTAAACTTTTAATCCTGTAATGAAAATTGGTAATATACAAAACGAATATTCTCACAGTTAATGATATTGTTTTTAAACCCGTTTGTATCCATAAAAGATTGATATAAAAGTTGGTCAATTCATTGCTATCCCTCTTAATATTCTATATGATTTAGTTTCATTTTGTTGATATACCCTTTATGAGTTAGAGTATAAACTCCAAAAAAGAAGCAAAACAACCAAAAGTAGGGGAAAAATGTATACATCAATTTTTGCGCATTATGCATTGAATTTATGTTTAAATGTTTTGTTTTGTCTATGTATTTTGAAGCTGTTTTATTTTTTGTTTTCTGGGTCAAATAGATTTCACTTTTCGTGGCACGTTTTCCTTTCTTTTTCTCTTTCTTTTTTGCTTGTTTGCAGCTAAAAATGTTAAATTTAGTTTTCTGATTGTAAATCTAAATTTATTTTTTACAAGATTTAGTAAAAGAGTGATACACTAGTAGAATTAATATTTAAATTTTTGGAGTATTTAGCCTGTGTCTTAAAGATCTTCATTTGTTTCCAAACCGACCAAAAGATCTTCTGTTAAAATATGTTTTCTCACAATTTTTCAATAAATGCCGTTAATGAATAATTTGAATTGTGTCTATTTGTAGGAATTCCCATACAAACAAGCATTGTACAAATGTCATTTTAGTGAATTTCTTGCATTCTCACAAGTTAAATGATCCCTAGAACCACACACACACTCTCACACTCCTCGCGTACACTTGCACATTTTGCTCTATGTTTTTGAGTGGCATAGAATGATACAACAAAAATTTTTCATTACCACCCACAGTTTGATCATAAAATGTTCCCATGCATTGAAAAGTTGTAATTGTAAATGTAATTTTTTGTTTTACCCTTATATCATAGTTTTTGGCATAGATCATTTCATTTCGTTACGGTTCGTTTCGCTATTCAGGGGTTGTACTAGGATAAGAGGGATGCTGTTTATGATGCTGCCAAAATATGAGGAAAACATATTTTTATATATGCTTCTAGTTAATCAGTTATGGCCTTTTGATAGTCGCAGGTTAAGCCATGTGAGCCTAAAGGGGGACGAAAATTATAAACGTCACGGTTAATGAAACTTTATGGTTTGCGTATGGGTTTGAGTTTAAGTTTGGGTCTGTTTTTGCTTTTGTTTCTGTTTCTGGGGTTAACCTGTCCCACAATTAAGATGGTAAGGCAGGTGTGTACATAAACACAGACAGACACAGAATTTTCATTTTCCGTTTTGTTTTCTGTTTTTCATTATTATTTAACATAACGCCCACATTTTCGTTCGAGTGCTTTAAATGTTTTTTCACAAGCGTTTGCCATTTTCCGTTTTCATTTTCAGTTTCCTTTTTATTTTATACGAGGTATATATTTTTGTATACAAATACCCTAGAGAGAAAAATCCGTTTCTGCATCCTGACCTGGCCCATACATCAAAATTAACAGAAATGTCAGCTGCAGTTACAACTAGCAACTATTTTCCGAGGTAAAGTATAAGGAGATGGAGTATAGGAGTTGCCTGCCCCGTCTCCGTCTACCCCTCCCTTTGTATTATTCCCCGTGTTGTTGTTCAGTTTTTCTCGTTGTTTTTTTTTATGTTTTTATAATTCATGCTCATTCATCTTGCTCGAACTGAAGTGGAGTGTAGTCTAGTGTAATGTGGTGTGTGTTTGTGTGTGTATGCTTCTGGCATATTGGGCATTAAGTGTTAAGACCAGGGCCATGTCCATGTCCAATGTGTTCCTCTTTATACAAGATAATTACAATTGTGTCATATTTTTCTCATTAGCGACTTTCACATGTTCAGTTCAGTTCAGTTCGAATGCGAGTTCAGTGTCTGTTGCCTCTTTATCGTTAGTTTTTTTTTGTTTTTTTTTTTTGGCTGCACACACACCTTTTTCTCTAGCTTCTGTTGTTAATTAGCTTTGCTTGATTACTTTCGAAAATTACAAAACTGTCAACGTATTATATATGAGTTAAAAATTGAAGAAATGTTGCAAGTTTCGAATGATGCACACATACACATCGCACTTGGAACGGAAGTGCGGGAATGTGTGTGTATCTTTAATGAAGGTGTGCAAGATGAGCATGTGTTTCACATTAAAGTTAGATTAAGATAGAAATGCCACAGAAATAGGAAGTTATCTTTGAGAATCTATTTTATTTTCTTAACCATTTATCAGTAGTTTTGAAAAGAATAAAACGGATGTAAGGAAAATAAAGCCAAACGATTAATGCAATTTGCTTTATGAAATGTGATTAGAGCTTTAATCTGATTAAAGTATAGATTAGTAGACTAATCTGACTGCACATAACAAGTATAAAGTAGTTTTAGTTATTACTTTAATTGCTTTAAAATCTGGAATACAGATACAAACATACATACATATGTATGCCGCAAATTTAGTATAAAGCGTGTTGGAACAAATTAATAAATTGCACAAATGCTTTTACGAAAATTTTAAAATAAAAAAATTTTTAATTACATCTAATATTGTAACAATTATATTAAATAGGTGGACCAAAAGTATTTTTTCGGATTCCATATTTTCATATAGAGTTTAATTTTTTTTAAAAAGTAGCCTTCCAAAATACCATTTGTAGCCACATCGGAACAAGGTTTTTTTTAAACGCTTTTTTTTGAACATTGAGTTTATAAAAGGAATATAATTTTTTAATTTAAAATGGCATTTTAAAAACAAAAGAAACAATTCAAATCTATTGGCTTATTTAGCTGGTTCCATATCAATATCCATCGACGGAAAAAGCAATGAGTAATAAGCTTTCAACGAAAGCGAGCCCGACTCTTATACCGAGTGTATCCATCCAAGCAACATTAAAAAAAAAAAAGGAATATATTTATATTATATATATATATGTATATATGCATGTATATTTTTTCTTAAAAAGTGGCCTTCCAGAGTGCAGTAATTTGCCACATCTGACCAAGGTTTTTTTGAACATTCAAAAAAAAAGGAATATATTTATATAATTTAAAATGGCACTTTAAAAACAAAAGGGAAAATTCAAATCTATTGGCTTATTTAGCTGGTTCCATATCAATATCCATCTAGGAAAAAAGCAATGAGTAATAAGCTTTCAACGTAAGCGAGCCCGACTCTTATACCGAGTGTAAATTTGGTTACTTCGCAGCTTTTTAATTTTAAAAAATTGAATGAAAATTGAATTTAGGTTCTTATTTAGAGAATAAGGAAACAAAATCTTATCATGAGACACGTCTGAAAACGCTGTACAACTTTTTATTGAAGTTCAATGTTTCAATATGTCCAAAATTGTGACAATTATATATAATAGAGGGACTAAAACCAAAATCTTTTTTTTTTTTGGATTCCATATTTTCATATAAATTATCGTTAAAATTTTCTTAAAAAGGAGCCTTCCAAATTGCTACAATTAGCCACAACCAAGCAAGGTTTTTTGAAAATTCAAAAAAAAAAAGGAATATATTTATATTATATATATATATATGTATATATGTATATTTTTTTCTTAAAAAATGGCCTTCCAGAGTGCAGTAATTTGCCACATTTAACCAAGGTTTTTTGAACATTCAAAAAAAAAGGAATATATTTATATAATTTAAAATGGCACTTTAAAAACAAAAGGGAAAATTCAAATCTATTGGACTATTTAAGAGACTATTAAACAGTTTAACCAAATAAGTAAGGAAAATTTTAAGTTTCAAGAGGAAATAAGGAAAAAGGGAGAAATAGTTGAAACGACGTCTGGCTCAGGCGAATGAACCTTGTCGAATGAGAATTGATGGTTGGAATCTGAAGGGGCCCAGCAGAAAAGGCCTACTTTGATTAAAAGGAAGAAAACCTTGACTACTCTAAGGTCGGAAAATTGTGGCAACTCTGGTTGTCACGAGTTGTCAAATATTTCACAATTGTATACATACCCTTAATATTTGGGGTAGTCTGTATTTAGAGTAATGCTAATGCCTCATATAATAAGGAATATATTTTATTTTATAAATTATACATAGATATAATTCAGAAAGTGTAACGAATATTGTGTTTAGAAATTAAATAAGAGAAAGATAATTTTAATGATTAATGATTTAATGAATGAGTATTTCATAAGCTTTATCTAACAGGGAAGCCGATATATATACATCGATGTGTATATCGATAGTAGGTATCGATAGTGTGTCATTCCTTTATCATATAGGTTGAATCGGTTCTTTTAGTTAAAGTTTGAATACTTCCAATTACTATAATCTATAACCTTGTATACCTTACTTCAAAACAATATAAGAATTTAAACGTCAAAATTAAGTTAATTTGATTTTTGTTTAAGATTTTTTATAAAGGTTAATATTACTTCCTCTTGAATCAATCCACAGACACATAGAAACTATTGAATTGAAAATAAGTTTTGATTTTTTTCATTTCTCTTTCCTTGACTAAAACATTCCCTTGAAATTTTGTGTCAACTCATTCGCTTTAAGAATTCTCCTACCAAATATGTTAGCTCCAATTAGATACAAAATTCCCTTTAAGAATCTTAACATGCATGTAGACATGACAGCTTGTGTCAAACACATTTTTTCCATCATACATATGTATGTATGTATGTGTGTGTATTGAAATATCTGGAAAATACCTTGACACACATGATCAAATTAACAGAACTGACAGAGATACTAAACTGATCAAATTTGTGTGAAGTGCCGCCCCTGGGTCTGGTCTAGGGGGCAACCGCAAACTCTGAACTCAACTGAACTGAGCTGAACTCAATGGCGTGAATGCAATCACTTCCGTTTCACTGAATCTTTGAAGTGATCGTGCGTGCTGATAAAGGGCAAAGAAGTTTCCACCTCAATGTGTAGAGTGTATTTTCTCCTTCTCCCTCACTGTTTGTGTGTGTGTGTGATTGTGTTTATATCTTATATATCTCAAAGATACGCATCACTAGAATTTACCTTTTCAGATTGTGTATATGTTTGATGTGTGTTGTGGGCAATTAATTGATTGTGACAGATTGCCATGAACAGTCTGCAACTGGGGGCCTTAGCTCCTTTTACTCTGATTGACACTTTAGTGTGTTTAAATTGTGAAAAATTCTATCATCGTTCTTGCATCTTTCATCAGAACAGACGTCAGACATTCTGTTCACATTCTAACAGAAATTGACATAAAAAAAAAGCAAATAAAAGACGACAAGAAAAAAAAATGTGAAAAGAACTTTGCATTCGATATGCAAACCAGATGTTTTTTGTATTGCAATGTTTATGCCCTTAAGCACTTGTCATCAAACTCGTTTCATTGTTGTCCTCATCGTCATCGTCATCGTCATCGTCAATGTCATCCCCTCACTTTAGCAGCCAAACCGTCCCCAACATGCATATTAATTTTATTGCTAACAATAACAAATCCATCGACAAACTAAGTATTGAAGGGAAATGTCATTTAATATCACAGCAAAAATGTAGCAAAATGTTCGAATGGGAAAAATACCAAGAAAAACAGTTGACAAATGCACTTAACAAATGGAAATATGTATATCACAATAGCTTGTTGTTAAATGGGAAACTTAAATTTTGTGTAGAGAAACCTCATGTATTATTGGAGAAGAACTTTCAAAATTTAAGGAAAAGTAATAAAATATTTTTTTAGCTATTTGCTAAAACCTTTAAAAGAATCTACTTAACTGTCTAGGCCCATTAGGGTTTTTGTTGGATTCACAATAGTTATTTAGTAGTTATGTTTATGGTTTTTCCTAATGAGGAGACTTTAAAACGAAAGTATCTATTTATGACAAAAACTAACTAATGCGATAGTTAGTAATAAAACGAGATGGTTTTTAGTTTGTTGAAAACATTTATTATACTAACTATATAATTTGCAATGCTACAATGTTAGCTTAAGTAGTTAATGGTTCCTTAAAAGTTTTACTTTAAAATGAGAGAAAGAAACTAACATAAGACTTCTTTAATTTCACGTAAGTTTCAGACCAACTAAGAAAATAGAAATTATTGATGTTAAAGAACTTTGATTAAGATCAAAACATAGACAATGTAAGGCAACAAATCTGAGTATTACATTCGCTTTCAATCCTTTCCAACTATTACAAGTGATGGAGTCGTAGCGTGAAGTAGGGTTTCCACCTCCCCCGCTAATCCCGCATATACTGGTTGCAACTCTAACATCAAGTTCTTCCTTCTTTTGCCCCATTTTGACAGGCTGTCAGTGACAGGGCCACAGTCAGTGTATGTCGTCATTGTTGTCGCCTTTTGTCGTCGTTTTCGGTCTGCCACATGTGCAAAAGGCAACCATAGAGAAGTAGACGAGGCAACAAATAAGAAAGAAAGAATGAACGACTAAAAAAGCAGAAAGGGGGAAAAAAAAACAACAAACTATAAGATTTTATTGCTTTCTCGCATGTGAAAGACGAACTATGTGTATGTGAGTTGGCTGCTGTTGCTGCTGCTGCTGCTGCTGCTGCTGCTGGTACTGCGGGTTACTACTGCAACTGCCACTGCCAGTGGCAGGAAGCAACAAGCCGAAGAAGCTGCATTCGGAGTTCGCCAACTGCAAACAAGGGCGTTGCACGAGCTGTCAAAATGAGCAATTACTTTTTGGGCAAAAATGTTGCAAAACTCACGTGAATGCAGAGTCGTTGCCGTTCATCGTATACCCCTTGCGCAAGTCGTTTGTCTTGTTGGAGTTCAGAATAAAAAAAATAAAAAAAACAGTAACAAAACTTTTGCGCTACCTCCAAATATGTGGCATATGGAAATTGATGGCACATAAGGATTTACTTAAGGGAACTTGACTTTTTGTACAGATTTGCTTATAAATGGCTGCCACAATGTGGCTAATTGTTGAGAATAATTAGTTGATTAATGAACGCTCTCAAATAGGGAACTAAAGGGTTTACTGACTTCGCAAGGCAAATTTAAAATAGAACTTTGTTAAAACGTCTCCATCGAAATCATATAGAATTAGTGTGGCTGCACATTTGTAATATAGAAATATCAAATTTTGACTGACAAAGGTTAGAGACAACAAAGAACATAACTGTATGAAACAGGCTTCATAAGAGCTTCAATCGTTTACAGATTCCATCTTAGAAATATCGATGATACGCTTAATGTGGGAGATTACTAAAGCATATTTAGTTAATATCTGAAATAGTCTGGCTGCATAGTTGTAATATGTATAGAAGAAGACAAAAACTCATATTGATCGTGAATTTTCAGTAAATGTTTAATGCCAATAGATTCTTTCTTTGCCATTGTTTTGCTTTGAATGTTTAATTCTTAGTTAAGTCATTCTTAAAAATCACTTTCCAAATATATATGACCTTTTGCCTTGCCACACTCTAATTGAATTGGTTTTCCACACTCATTACCCACTCCTCCAGTTAGCACTCACTCTCCACTTTGCCACTTAATGACTCCCATGCCTGACCACAATTGTGTTCTGTGTGAGAGAGAGTGTGTGTGTGTTGTTCTCCCTGTATAGCCCATTAAAATTTCGACTTGACCCACAAACATTTCAACATGGAACCGCTCCTGTTCGAAACATCAGCGTTTTCCTTGCCTTTTTTCTCGTTCTCAGTCTCGTTCTGTTCTGTTCTCTTCTTTTTTTTTTCATCCGCGCCCTGTCAACGTGTCACACGTGAAAGATGTTGACGTTTACGAGAGTTCGTCTCCGGCTTCGCATCTGTGTCCGTCTCCATCGTCATAGCCATCTCCATCTCCGTCTGCGACTCCGTCAGTGATGATGTTGGGGCTGTTGGACTGCGTCAAAGAGTAAAAAGTGTGTCTGCGGGTGTTAAATTTTGTTGCCTCTAGCCTGCAGTTCTTCATTCTGTTTCCTCTTCCCTTATTCTGGCAATTTTTTTTTTTTACTTGTATTTTGGTGAGGTGGAGAGCAACTTTTGCCGTTCATTTAATGGCTTCATTTTTGCTTTGACATTTCTTTCTGTCCCTCTCTCACTTTCTCAGTCATGTTTGTTGTGCTGTCAGGCTGTCGAGGCTTCTCGTTTTTTTCGCCTATCCTGTGTTTTTTTTCCTTTTTTTTGGCCTTTTAAACTAATTGCATTGCCGTTTGTGTCAAGGAGAAAAATAGAGAGCGGAAGGAAAAGGGGGAGTCAGGAGAAAAGTGCAATAACTATTTAAATGATTGCCTCCATGGTTGCTACTGCTGCCAGCACACAGATGTGGCCACCTCTCTACAATGTTTAACATTCCGTGAAATAAAACGTGCCGTAAATTTAGTATAAAGCGTGTTGGAACAAATTAATAAATGCACAAATGCTTTTACGAAAATTTTAAAATAAAAAAATTTTTAATTACATCCAATATTGTAACAATTATATTAAATAGGTGGACTAATACCAAAAGTATTTTTTCGGATTCCATTTTTTCGTATAGAGTTAAATTTTTTTTAAAAAGTAGCCTTCTTTGGAAGGCACCATTTGTAGCCACATCCGAACAAGGTTTTTTTTAAACGCTTTTTTTTTTAACATTGAGTTTATAAAAGGAATATAATTTTTTAATTTAAAATGGCATTTTAAAAACAAAAGAAACAATTCAAATCTATTGGCTTATTTAGCTGGTTCCATATCAATATCCATCTACGGAAAAAGCAATGAGTAATAAGCTTATATTTTCATATAAATTATCGTTAAAATTTTCTTAAAAAGGAGCCTTCCAAATTGCAACAATTAGCCACAACCAAGCAAGGTTTTTTGAAAATTCAAAAAAAAAAAAGGAATATATTTATATTATATATATATATATATGTATATTTTTTTCTTAAAAAGTGGCCTTCCAGAGTGCAGTAATTTGCCACATCTGACCAAGATTTTTTTGAACATTAAAAAAAAAAGGAATATATTTATATAATTTAAAATGGCACTTTAAAAACAAAAGAAACAATTTCAATCTATTGGCTTATTTAGCTGGTTCCATATCAATATCCATCTACGGAAAAAGCAATGAGTAATAAGCTTATATTTTCATATAAATTATCGTTAAAATTTTCTTAAAAAGGAGCCTTCCAAATTGCTACAATTAGCCACATCCAAGCAAGGTTTTTTGAAAATTCAAAAAAAAAAAGGAATATATTTATATTATATATATATATATGTATATTTCTTTCTTAAAAAGTGGCCTTCCAGAGTGCAGTAATTTGCCACATCTGACCAAGATTTTTTTGAACATTCAAAAAAAAAAGGAATATATTTATATAATTTAAAATGGCACTTTAAAAACAAAAGGGAAAATTCAAATCTATTGGCTTATTTAGCTGGTTCCATATCAATATCCATCTACGGAAAAAGCAATGAGTAATAAGCTTATATTTTCATATAAATTATCGTTAAAATTTTCTTAAAAAGGAGCCTTCCAAATTGCTACAATTAGCCACATCCAAGCAAGCTTTTTTGAACATTCAAAAATAAGAAATATATTTATATTATATATATATATGTATATAAGTATGTATATTTTTTCTTAAAAAGTGGCCTTCCAGAGTGCAGTAATTTGCCACATCTAACCAAGGTTTTTTGAACATTCAAAAAAAAAGGAATATATTTATATAATTTAAAATGGCACTTTAAAAACAAAAGGGAAAATTCAAATCTATTGGACTATTTAAGAGACTATTAAACAGTTTAACCAAATAAGTAAGGAAAATTTTAAGTTTCAAGAGGAAATAAGGAAAAAGGGAGAAATAGTTGAAACGACGTCTGGCTCAGGCGAATGAACCTTGTCGAATGAGAATTGATGGTTGGAATCTGAAGGGGCCCAGCAGAAAAGGCCTACTTTGATTAAAAGGAAAAAAACCTTGACTACTCTAAGGTCGGAAAATTGTGGCAACTCTGGTTGCCACGAGTTGTCAAATATTTCACAATTGTATTCATACCCTTAATATTTGGGGTAGTCTGTATTTAGAGTAATGCTAATGCCTCATATAATAAGGAATATATTTTATTTAATAAATTATACATAGATATAATTCAGAAAGTGTAACGAATATTGTGTTTAGAAATTAAATAAGAGAAAGAGAAAAAATATAGAAAAAAATATAGAGTTTTCTCATTCGATAATTTTATAGTCGTAAAAATAGTATTTCATAAGCTTAATTTAACAGGGAAGCCGATATATATACATCGATGTGTATATCGATAGTAGGTATCGATAGTGTGTCATTCCTTTATCATTACTGATAATCAGTTTAGTGGGATTAAAACTTATGCAACTGAACTTAATCTAAATTTAATCTGTTTAATGAAGTTACCTGCTTTAGATTAGGTAACATTTTAAATTCTTAGCTTCTTGGGGTGGAGACAAGAGAGAATAAGTGTTTTTGTTTGTTGTTATTGTTCGAGTTTTTGTCTCTGTTTCATACCGGGAGTCCAATGAACTCCAAATTGCAGGGGAGTGACCGAACAACCCTCTCGCCTATCGCTTTGCCTGTGTCTCTTGCAATCGCCTTGTGTTGAGCTCCAAACATGCTTGGCAATCAATTAATCATAATCCAGATAGGAGAGAAAATCCATGTTATAACAGGCCACATAACAAGGCAAAAGGCAAAATCGATAAACACGGGAATAAAAGTTGGCTGCCATTCACCCCATTACCCCGTAACCCATCTCCATCTTTATCCCCTCCTATCGTTGAATCTATGTGAAAAACCATAACATGTGCTTATCACACATACAAAATACACACAAAATTTCACATGTGCAGCTGAAAACCATGACAAATTCAAGTTGGCCCCCCAACTCCCCGCCGCACATACCTTATATGTATGTACATACATATATACATACATACATACATATGTATACCAAGCAAACGAAATTCAACCCAAAACGCAACAAATACAAACCCAATTCAACCCAATCCAATCCAATCTGAAACGTGCCCCAATGCGGCGTAAACGATAATTACATTTGGCATCAGAGAAGAGAGCAAAAGCCTTGCTACACCTCCATACAATACTTACACATACATTCCCATTATCCTTATTGATCCTTATGGACTCGGCTTAAGTGCAAGCTTTCTGGACATTGATAAATTGTAAGCAAACTGCAGTTACTTTTGCCGCTGCAGCTAAAAAGGAAAAACTCCAAACTCGAATCTTAAGATCATACAAAAGAAAATGATGTAGAACTTTCAGTGGAAATTTATCGCATATGTCGCAAGTCTCATATGAAGAATTTTCTTTTGCCCTTCCTCCCTATCTTTCATCTCTTTCTCTCGCACTCTTTCCATATTTCTCTATTTTTTCTTTTTTTTTTTTTCGTTATTCTGTCTTTTTGTAATTTTTAATGGTCTGCTTCCTTTTTGCAGGTCATGGTTTAGGTTTTTAGATTTTCTGGGTACAATTTTCTTTGTAATAGAATTTTTGCATTTGCAACGATAAATGTGATAAATGAATGCTGACTCTCCATCTATGTGCAAGTGTTTGTGTGTGTGTGTGTGTGTGTGTATGTGGCAACTTGTTGGAGGTTTGCACGGCCAAAGAGCTGGGGATGGCTATGCTGCAGGATCTGAGAGGAATAAGAAGAGCGAGCGGGTCAGAGTCAGGATAAATGCATTATGCAGATGCCTGGCCCTGCGATTTATGGCTATGGGTTGTTTGTCTTGTCTTGGTAATAGCCTAAGCCTTAGAGCAAGGGATATAAATATTACAGTTGGCTTTATTGTCTGCCGGGAAGAAGAAGAAGCAGAATAGCAGGACACAAGAAACAAAAAAAAAAAAACAATGAACCCACCAACAAGTGTGTGTTCGAGTATTATGACTGTGTGGCAGAAAAATGTGGCGGATATGTTAGAACATTAAACTTGTAATGTATTCCAAAATATATGTATATAAGATAATCATAAAAAAGAATTTCACATCCTTAACAAAACATGACATTTTCATCACCTTTAGATTGGAACTCAACTTGTGTTTTTTGATTAGCGACTAAAGCTATAGAATTTTGGTCAATAAGGATTTGTTAATAGAATGGTTGAACTCTTAATTGTTGGTTCTGTGTGAACAACCAATTAAAAGTGAAATACCTTATCTTATTATACTTTTTGTCAAAAAGTACAATATCTTTGTAAAATAAATGTTATATAGGTACCTAAATACAAAAAAAAAAAACCGAGCTAAATATAGACTGTTGGTCGGTGGTATATGGACTTTTCAGCTAGCTTCTAGACACACAAAGTCCAGTCATTTTCTATATATGTAGGTTAATCCTGTCATTGAAAAGTTTCAACTGAATGTCATTAAAGTGGCTTGAATCAATTATAAAGTTGTTAATAGCTTTGTCCGTTTGTTGGCTTTAGCCAGAACAAATGTGGTAAGTCTTTTTGTGAGTGTTTTTTTTTTTGTTTGGTTGCAAGTTTCAACTTTATGTTGGGGGGGGTGTGCACTTAACGGCTTGAATCTTTATGATCGCCCTTTTATGGTATGTTGGATGGTTAAAATCAACTAGTTGTATATACTGTATATACTATATGGCTATGAGTTTTATGGCAAATAAACAATTTTATATTGCATTTCCTGCAATTTATTGGCAATGCAATTTTTGCTGTTCGCTCTGCTTATCAATGAAAACTACGACAATTGTCATATATATGTACATATATAAATATTTGTAGGTGTATTTATTTGTTTTGTCAGTCGCGCTCTGCAGTTGTGTGTGTCTCTGTGTGTGTGTGCGTGTGCTATTATATTTATTTGCATATTAAAATGCAAACAAATGCCAACAACAAACATTGCCGCTGAAGTATCATATATAGAAAATATAATGCTCGGCGCGTGCACAGAATTTTAAATCGAAATATCAACAGAACCCAGAGAGATACCAGATAGATGAGGTAAAGAGAGTACGGTAAAGTGGAATGAGGGAGGCTTACGATAGGAGCAGAAGCAACATTACCAGCAGGAGATGAGAAACTGGAGGAGGAGAAGTGAAAGAAGAAGTTGGAGTCGAATGAGTTGGAGAGGTGCACACACGACACACTTAAAAGATTAACCACGAGCACGAATCTTCACCTCACTCTCTGCACGCTCGGCCTGCAGCATGCAGCAGCTCGACACAATCATTATCTCATATATGTACATATACATATGTATGTCTGTAGGTACACTTTGTATGTACATATGTTCAAATTGGATTCTTCTCTTTTGTTTCGTCTGTGCTTTATTTTTTATTAAATATTAAACATTGCTTAAGCCGCTGAAAGCAATAATAAAAACAATAATAATAACAGCAACAACAACCAAAACAATCTGCATAACGTCTAGGTCTAGGTGGTACTCTGTAATATTAAGTAATTCACTTTTCCACTAAAACATGTATCTTAGTCAGGTCTACTTTAGCATCAAAATTTGATTACAAGAGAAAGTTAGGCCCCTGTTTTAACAGTATATCTTAAAAGGTAGCTGTATGAAATGAATGAATTTAAATTAAATTTAAATTTTTATGACAAATAGGAAAAAAAGAAGGGTTGCCTAATTGCCAGAAATCCAGAAAACTATAATAGTAAACTCCAATATACAACAAAGTATATTATTCTCTAATCCACCATTATTATATTCCTGTTAGATAAACCTTTCCATATTGCTCACTTTAGTTGGGTTTTGAATCCCAGAACTCCAGTATTATAGTTGGAGTAGGTCTCCATTTAGCCATTGACAATTGAAAGTAAATTTAGGAAATATACAATATATATGAATACTGAAATCAGAATTGAGATTCAAATGCTTTTGAAACAAAGCTCTCATTTGTCTTACATTCAAACTTTGAATCTTGTGCGACAGAGTTTACATTCGAAGTCAATTTTTCAATTCATTCATTTCGTTTTAAACTGGTCAAAATCAAGTGAATTTTTCTGTCATTTATACAGCTTTTTAATATCTATGTACATATGTAAGTAGCTTCTGAATCAAGAATTATGTATTTACATAGATTACTTCATAAATTAAATGCATCAATAAATGGTATTGCAGGGGCCAACTATTCAAATGAATTAATGGACCGATTAATAGTTTGAGGTTTATTACTCTATAGATCAATAGTCTGACCTACCTTAGGAGCTCGAGTACTCCTTCAAAATAAAGTAGTAAGACAGATTTGAAGAAGTAAATGAATACAAATCGTCTCATCTTGTTTAAAACTTCTTCATGTTAGATTTCAATATACCCGTTTGCCGTTCGTATTTCTATAGGGTGTAAAGCGGCCCACACTTTGGTTGAAATATTTACAATGGGAACGCGTTCCGCTTACTTTTTCTCTTTATTGTTTTTATTTGTCTTTTTTATTTTTTTTTGGTTTTGTTTTTCAATTGCTTACTTTTTTTTGTTTTTCTTCTGGTCTGCTTGTTAAACCGATTTCAATTTTCAACTCTGATAAGTCGCCGCCGTCATTGAGGATTGTTATGTGAATAAAGTCTTGTTAATTTTTTAACAAAAGATGACAGAATTTCAATGTGTTTTAAAAAACAAAAAAAAAAACAAATACTTGAATTTAAATATAAACTCAAATATATTTTGGTCTAGTGAGCTTAAACACAGATAATCCTTTTTTACTGTACATTACAAATTAGAAGGAAAATAATAAAGTCGTTGAAATCAATAAGAAAAATTTTATTTGAGTCTGCAAATATAAATATCAATTAGCTCGATATTTATATTTGTAGACTATTAACTATAACTATTTTTAGTATTAGGGAAATGAGTTTTAAATAATAATTATAAATAAATAATACTACATATAATTAAAAGCTTTTTCATTCGTTTTTATGTTAAAATAGAAGAAATGACTTAATTGAAGAGTTACAATCTTTATCTTTTTTTTACCATGTTAAAATCAGCTAAAAAGGTATTAGAGTCAAGTAAAACGTCTCAAAAGAACGAAAGAGTATTAACAATTTACCATTTTCTTGTACCTTTTTGTTCTTGTGTCTTGTATTTGTGTAAGCAGCAAGCGCAACAAGAAGAAAAAAAATGAATGAATGGTAAGGGAGGGGAGGATGGAGGAATGGAGAGAGATGCATATACCCGACAATTTGTTTGCCTTTGTTTTCTGTCAATATCCAAAAGGAGCAGTGCGCCGTGTGCCGGGCACTTGTCGCCCTCTTTTGCTCTTGGTCTGGGTAAACACCAAAATCCCCACGCACATTGCGGTTTATTATGTAACAGAACACACAGACTCCGGCATCGTCACCATCACCATCACCATCACCATCACCATCGTCTCCATCTCCATCTCCAACTCTGACTCCATTTCCAACTCCAATTGCGACTCTGACTTCAACTCCAACTTTATCTACTACTTCTTCCGCTGAAAATCCACTTGACTTTAGGTTTCTCATTCCCTTACTAGCAGCTTCTTTTCTTTTTTTTTTGCCTTTTCTGTTTAGATACTTGAGGGCCAGAAGTCAAACTCTTTTGCCGCCTTTACGTTTTCTAATTATAAACTGCTCTGTCAGCAGCCAAAAAAAAAAACAAAAAACAAAAAGAAACCGAAAAAAAACCTTTTACCCAAGTTCCAAGTTCATGAACTTGTGCATTGAACTTCTTCAAACGAACAACTTGAGTTTCTAGTTTTCCTTATTTTTTTTCCTGTTCTTGTCTGTTTGTTTTCATTACATTATGTTGTAGTAGTATGTCTGTATATATTGTTCCTGTTAAGAGTTGGTTCCGTTCTTGGTTTTGGTTTTGGTCTCTGGTCGTGGTGTTGGTGTTGCTGTTGGTCTAGGTCTGGGTCCTAGGTTGATTGTGGCTCGGCTGTTCCGGGTGCCATGTAATGTAAAGTGGAAGTTGTAATTTAGTTGCTCACAAATGACTGTTTCGGCACAACATTATCATTATGTGCATTTAATTGGTATTTGTCTTCTTGACTCCGAAAAAGCACCATCCCCCTCTCTATTCTCTATACTCATCCCATAGTCACTTCCCCATCGCCATCGCCCTTCATCCACTTTAGCTTACCCTTCTCTGTCTTTGCCTTTGCCTAAGTTTCGCTTTAATTTGTGTGAATTTCTACTTTGATTGTATTTCCTTCGGTTTTCCTTCTTTCTTTTTTTTTTTCGTCTGTAGGAAATGAACTTTGTAATGAGCGGTAATTATGATAGTGTCAGCACATGTGATGGAATTTTTGTTTCGTTTTTTTTTTCCTTTTTGTTTAGAAAACTATCTGCAGATGGCCTCAAGTCGCAGATGATTGAGAAGGATCACAAGACAAAGCATTGTGAAATAGCGGTTGATTTATACTCAATTAATTCTCTTCACTGTAAAACATTTTTTGTGAGTTTTCTTTGGTACCCAATTTATGGAAATTAAACAACGTTAACAACTTGGCTTTAATGGAGTCAACAAATATTGTTCATATCATTTCAAGTATGTGGAAAATAATCACGAAATTGAAAAAAGTTTGCAAATATGGCAAGTTTTCGAATCAAGAACCTACAATTTTTACTAATAATGGGCAGAATAAAACAATTATTAAAGCTTTATAATTACTTAACCCACCAACTTAAGCTGTAATCGCAATGCCTTAAATATGAATTAATTAAAGAGTTTATCTCTTTGGGTGTGGTTATCTTTTTAATGAAGGCAATTCAATTAATATAAAGTACAACATATGTAAGTATTTAGTACATAGAATACAATAGATGATAGCACAGGAATCTATATCATTCGGTTATTTAAAACCTTAGCTTAATGTGATTCAGTAGGGTCTATGGGTTATCTATAAGCATATGTATACATATCCGAGGGGAATCAATCTGGATTTAGTAAGTCTTTACCTGAAATCATTGAGCCACATCAAAATTTTAGCAGAAAAACCTTTTATACAATTGTTTCAATTTGGGCAGTAAAGTTGGATTTGTATTTGGTATTCCAGTGGGGAATGCATTTATATATAAGTATTCTAAAAATAAATTTCACGTCTACCTGTTAGTTTAGGAACATGTCACATTAAAAATATGGACATAAGGAATTCACCTGCAAAAGCAATTTGGAAAATGTCGTGAGAGTCGAAAACTTGCGGTTTTGAAGATAGGATACCCAACCATTTTTATCTCTTATTAGATTGATTTTTTTTTCATACATTTACGTTATAAAGCATCGACAGAAAGCGATAAAGTCGACTTAAGAAAACCCTATATCCATATGATAAAGTAATTTTCGTAGTCTCAGACTATGTAAAAGTAATTTTCAGTAGCAAAGCTAATTTAAAATAAACGATACAAATATATCCTTAAAATACTATTCACATTAAGTGTAATATTATAGAGAGTGAAATAAATGAGTTGAATTGAATTAAATATAAAAATTAGCCATAAACTGTTCTCTGAAATTAAAGGAACCAAAGATATCAATTCTCACTTCAAAGATATCAATTCTCACTCCAATGCCAATGGCATTTACAATATTTTTCATTTTGAACATAATCGGTCATTCGTCATATAATATCCCTTATCATATCAAAACATCCTTTATTCTTGCTTTTTGTCAAAAGTGTCCAATATTGACTACAAAGCTCAACCCTGATTACATTAAAAAAATTTGATCTAAGTGCTGTAGTTTTTTCCATTTTTAATTTATTATTAGATATTCTTGAACCTTTTGAACTATATCCGATAAAACTTTATAATCCCTTTTAAGTTGAAGTCATAGACAGAGGTAAAAACTATGTCCGACCCCGGCATAAAATGCATCATAGTGGACTATTTAAAAGTAGATATATGTTATTCGAGGACATCTTTTCAGATAAAATGTATGCCATTTGCTTCGTTAAGGTGGTTAACATGGTCACATTATATAAAGCGAAACAGGATTTCATCTGACACTATAATGCCGCCCAAAATGTGGGCATGCTTGGTGAGGGATCCTTTTGCCATTCTCTGTCACACAGGACACAGTGCAAGACCGCAAAACAACTGTCCACAAGCACAAAACACATCAACATCAACGACAGCACAACAGACAGGAAAACGGAGGAAGTAAAAAAACGAATGTTGAAATTAATGAGAAAATTCTCAACACACACCCACGCCTCCACACTAAGGGAAAGAGAGAGCGGGGGAAACTGGGAGGAACCACAAGATAGCACTACAGCAAAAGCAGGACAGCAGCGCATCAGAACAGGATATGCAAGTCCAGCTAAGCTCAGAAATGCTGAAAACCACATAAAAAGAAAAGAAAACGAAAATGAGGACGAGGGAGATACAACAACAAATTTTGCAAATGCATTTAACAGCCCAACAACAACAACAACAACAGCAAACAAAGTGCTAAATAAAATTAGTAAAAAAGCAAAACCAGAAAGAGAAAAACAAAAATGTAGAATAATACGAAAGGATCTTGTGGAAAATGATATTAAAAAACGGTGGGCAAAAAAAAAAATAATAATAAAAGAAAAAAAACCATGCAAAGGATAACGACAAAAGCCGCCATTAGTTGGTTTTTAGTTGGATGCTATCTCTTAATGCCACCCAACATAAAATGGGGGCGGACACGGGCATGGGCATTGGGCATGAGCATGTGAATAGAGCATAGAAAAGCAGTGGAAAACAGTGGCTGCAAAAAGTCATTGGACATATGCTGACAAGTGCCTGGTGGAAATGATGATGACGCTGCTGCTGCTGCTGCTACTACTGAAGCCGAGGACACGTGGCCCAGTAGCGAACGTTTGTCCAGCACGTGCAGCAACTTCACTTTATGAGTTGCCTTGAGCGGCGGAATGGTTGTGTTACCTACCATGCGCTTATACGGGAGAAGGTGGGGGTGGGGTGAGAGAAAAGTGGAAAGTGGAATAAGTGTAACCGCGCGTTACTTGCAGTTGAACGCTTTGCCAACTTAATTTTCTCGTTTGGCAATGCAATATAACCGCCACACCTGACTGCGGAATTGACGTATTGCTGATGTGATCCATTCACTTGGAAATGGTTGCAAATGTTCAGAAAGAGGGGCAAAAAAAGACCTTCTCTGTGCATGTGGAAGAGTGTGTGGAGAATGAAAAATTATATGAAAGTTAAATACTCTTTAAGCGTTTTGTACTTTTATTTTCAAATTACACTTAAGCAGCTTAGCTCCCAACATCGAAATTGCCTTGATTAACTTTAATATGGAAAGCTATTAATTAAGGAATTCGTCTTATTGATAAATTTTTGGCTCTTTGTAAACACTTTCATATTATATGGCTACTGTACGTGGTACGAGTGTTGGCCTGCAAGTGTGTGCATGTGGGGCATTCGGACATCTTAATGACTCCTATTAAGGGTATTCTTGGAATGGCATTTACATAAGTGGCCACTGTGGCAGGCGAACAATTTGTGTCGATTGATTGCAATTTTTATGATTAATGCACACACACACACACACACACACATGCATACTGGTTCTTTCTTCCGGACCCTTGCACCCCTTCTTCAGTACTCTCATTGCATTCTTTGTGACGTCAGCTGTCGTCCTCTTTCAGCTTTCGCACTAATACACAGGCAATTTAATTAAAGCTTCACAGACATTGTGACTCTGTGCGAGTGCATGCGAAAATATATACATGCATGTATGTGTGTATATGTGTATGTGTGTGTGTCCCACAAACGTTTCCATAATTATGCAACAGCTTTTCTGTTTGATGCGTTTATCGATTTATTGAAGTGTTAAGCGAAAAAGGGGTCTTCTATACGCCCCTGCCGCCGACTTTTTATTTAATTTATATATGTGTACATTCATTTGTAGCCCAGCCACGCCCACTCTATACTAATGATACGCTTCAACGCGTTTTTACATCGATTTCGCCTCGTTTGCAAGTTATTTATTATGATTTTAATTTCATTTTTTTTTCACCAACAGTTTTCCGTTTCTTTTTTTTTCATTTTGCGCATTTCTCGTTCTGCTTTTTAATTTTTTTCGCCGAATTAATTTGTTGTAATTTTTTAAGTGCATGAACATTATGAACATTATACATTATACATATATGGTGAAGTAATTATATGGTAAATCAGCAAATTAATTCATCCATTGAAAAGTTAATGCGAATGTTTTGTTGACCATGTACATACTACATATGTATGTATTCATGTAGTATTTAGTTAGTTAGTTGCTGTTTTTAATTCACTTAGAATTCCCAAAACTAGGCAACATTGCGGCGACCCAGTTTTTCTTCGTTTAGTTTCTAATCTCTCTTTGATAAATTAACTAAACAAAAGAGTGGACAGAATTAATCTAAAACGAAAAATGGCATTTCCCCTGACATTAATTTAGACGTACGGCGACGCACCCATTCACCAAAACCCCCACCCACCCACTCATTTTCATAGCCAAGTCAGCGCCGAAAAACGCAACACAAAAAAAAAGTCCATTAAGCCTGTGCCCAGGCATTCTAAGCACTTGCGAAACAATTAAAATAATTTCCCACATACTCGACGCCGTTGCCGTTGCCGTTGTCCCTTGACGCAGTGCAACCAAACTAAAAGTTTTTTTCTCACTCTCTCTCTATCTCCCTCTCCGTCTTTCTTTATGTTCTTTGGCTAAAATTGCCAGCACTTAACTCAGTGGCAGTAGTGTCCAACTGTACTTTACCCCACTCACTCACTCACTCACTGGCTCACACATGCATGCATATACGTATGTATGTATGTATGTACATAGGTATGAAGGACATGGACATGGCTCCTAAAACATGCCGCATATAGCGCCACAGCTACGACATCCTCCACGACGCGTCGTTGGCATCGAGGCAACCAGCCCAGTCGGCCTCCAGGCAGGCGGCTGGGGAATTTTGCACTTTTGCTTTCCCCCCACCTACTTTTCACATTGTTGATACCCTAAATAGGACATCGTGTCCTTACATTAGATCTAGAACTTGCTTGACAAATCGAAATTTTACTTCTTTACACTTTGACATTATGATTTATAACAAAATATCTTGCAATTGAATCCGCAAATTGAAAATTGAGATCACCAATATAATTCGGATTTCGGTTAGAATGTTAAAAATGTTAGTTTAAATAATTTTCGACAATATTTGTCGTTTTTTGTTAGTTTTTCAGAACGCATTATTTTATATCCTTTTTCATGTTGTTTTATTCCGTTTGTAGCAAGTTCTTAAAAAGCAATTTACAAGGTGATGCTAGTCCTTTCAAGTCTTTATAGTTCTCATCTTTTATGCTTAATGGTTCTGAGAAAACTATTTTACTATATAAATCGATAGGTACTGAAATACAATCTTAATCTTTAACAAAATTGATTTAAAAGAGAAGAAACTTATGATATTTCGAGTGAATTAAATAGTTTTATTTGCAATCTGTTACAAAAAGGTCTGTGACTAAACAAAGATTTTATACCCTTTTGAACTTAAGTTATAATCCTAGTCGATTTCAAACATAAATCGAAAGCGATTCCGTTCCGTTAACGAAATAACCAAAAAAAAAAAAAGTCAAACGTTTTGGAAGCCTAGTTTGAAACATTTTTGTTTCGCTTGCTATATTAACTTACAGGATTGCTTAACTTTATATTAGTATAAATTCCTTTTTTAGTACAAATCCTGATAATAATAACTCAAGCTTGTTTTGTAAAAGGTTTTTAAACTAATTTGATTCTAGTCCTGGCAAATGAATTTAATTTTGAATAAATATTTTATCGATATTATTTCTCATTTGTTGTACACCACAAAAAGTGGCATTTCAAATTTCAAATTTTCAAATGAAACTAGAAACTAGAAATTTAACAATTAGTTTTCAATCCACTGACTCAAAGGCGAATGATTTGAAACCGATTTCGACAACAACATTCTGAATCGGAAACTAGAACAATACTTAATTCAAAATGACCAAATTTTTAATATAATACTTATCTCAATATGTTGCTTTTGGGGCATTAGCTTCAAAAACAATCAAATCACTTGTCGATAGGCAATGTCCTTATTTGTACGAGGTGAAATAATGGAACAATTTATTGTTTAATTTACTATAATTTAAGGTTTCTTCTTCTAGTTCTAACTAGATTACATCTAGTGTATAAACAGAGTCTTTACGAAGTCGGGATGCAGTTCATTGCTGCTGCGTTGCGTTTTATAGTTGTTGCTTTTGTTTCAGTTGCATTGGGTCGTCTTCTGCAGTTGGGGCCTCGGGCGGTCTATGTGTGAAATATGCCACTTTAATGAGCCAACGTAGCGCACTGAGTGCACTTGTATCGCGTCGGCACGCCTCATTCCTATACTTGTAGGTGCATTGGCGTGGACTAAACCGTGTAAAAAACCGCTGGCAGCGTCCAGGACTAGTAGTAATAGGACTAGAACTCAAACGATGGTTGTGTATTTTTTTTTTGTTTTACCCCTTTCTTTTTATGTGTTGTTGCCTCAATTGACATTTGAATTGTGCAGCTGCAGAGGAATACCATGGCCAACCTCCCCACCACCCCACATCCTTACATCACCACTTCCCACCCTCCTCCCCATAGCACAAAAACAAGAACAGAACCAGTGGAGTGAAGTGCTAAAGGATAATGCTGTGAGGATGCAAAAAACCAAAAAAAATAATAAAAAAAGAAAGAATGAGGAAAAACACGTGTTTAACGCATAAGTGCGAACGTGACGCTAAACTCATTTAAAGGATTACGTTCTGCACACAGATGAGAAACAGAAAGAGTAAGGATATAGCGCGAGAGTATATCGTTTGTGTGTGTGTGTGTTTGTGTGTGTGTGAATGTGTGTTCAAATGAGATTAAATTTTGTTGAAAGCAACAGAAAAATTGTTGGTAAGGTGGTTTCGGCTAGGGGCGCGCATAGGGTAACCTGGGGTGGGCAGCTGGCTAGCGATGGTGATGGGGGAGGACGGACAAGGGGGAGGGATGGTTAAAAGTCTATTTATGCATATGTTGTTTACGCTCACCAAATAAAAATGTAGGTTAAAAGCACTTTGGGGCCAAGCCCGCTTTGTGCTTACTTGTTTGCCTGTCTCTCTTTTGCCCACACTCTATCGTCCAGAATGTATATAACAAGCATATGCTACCCTGTAAAGGACATGCGATGTCGTGTTGTACAACTTTTCAACTTGAAGCACAAATCAGTAGACCACTAATATGTAGATTTTTATTTCGTCCTCTGCTCTCTCTCTCTCTACTTAACTGATGGCACTAGTGTGTATTCAAGGATACTTAAAAGTCGTTGCTTACATGAAATTTGTTTAGTGTTTGCATTTAGTCTTTGGTCTCCCTGTTTCTCTGTTTGCAAGCCTCAAGTTGTTGTTAATCCTTTCTTCTTGTTGGTGTTTTTTGTCCGCTTGAATGTATGAGAAGGGTTGGAGGTGCCACTCAGGGGGAGAAAAAGGATAGCTGAGAGGTAGATGCGACTTTAAAATTTAATTAATTACAATTTTATGCTCTGGCTTTGAATTTCACTTGGCCAACGTTTGTCAGTTTGTTTGTTTGTTTGACGGTCTGTCTGTCTGTCTGTACGTCTGTCAGTTTATTTGTTTGTTTATTCATTTTCCCCTTTTTTTGGTACGTCGATCTGTCTATCCGGTTTATCCTTCTGTCTCTGTTTGTTATTTCATAAGATTAAATATCAAATATTTGGCTGTCTTGTGCACTTGTAAGCCAACTTGCCAAAGGACTTGATGCGTCCCCGAGTGAAAGCGAGTGCAGGGCAAAGAAAGCTAATCGCTTAGTCGAGCACAAATAGCTGGGCAGTTAAGGTAAAGGGGAAGGGAAAGGAGATAAAAGTGTGTAGGCTGTCAGGTATATTTATATTGCACAGTGCGATAATTGAAAGCAGAGATCAAAGGATTGTTTAGTTAATTAGTTAAAATAACTAAAAGGTAAGCAAAATAATGTTTGCAAATTTACAAATGTTTGTCCCACCTCCTCGATTACTCCATCTCCATCTCCAGTGGCATTCATTTATTATATTTATTATTTAGTTTGTGCGGTAATTTAATCCTTTCACACTTGCCTACTTAACACTTTTTCGTTTTTTTTTTTTGGTTTGTGGACCAGTTGACAAGCCTGTCAAATCAATTTTGTGTGGCTGGTATACATAATGCATAAAAAATGGGTTCAAAAACTGTTGACACCACCACCAAAAATCATGAGCGTAGCAAAGGGAGGGGGGAGGAAAATAAATTTACATATACCTACATAATTTAAATTTTCAAACCCACATAATGAACTTTAGTTAGTATGTAGATGAAATCCAAATCGAATTGTCTTAAATTTAATTAGTTGAGGCTTAATAGGCAGGCATTGCTTACCAATTTAGAATTGTAATGCCACAGCAATCGAAGTTAAAACTAGTTGAAAATTACAAAAAGATAAAGTTTTTGCTTCTACTTTAGGTAAAAAACAAAATATCGGTCCCTAAATTGAATTTGTTATAACTTATTACATATCCATAACAATTTAAGACCTTTTAAAGTTTTAATTGAAGTACCTCCCATTGGTTCCACGTCCATGAAAGTAACTCGAACTTTTGTTTGCGATAATGTATCACCCTTAATATTAGAAAAGGGCTTTAATGTTGGTTTTTTTTTATTTTGGTTTTGTCTTATCAAATGTTAAATTAATGAATTTCAAAACATAAGCATTGAATTTAATTTATTTTTATCAAGTTTAAACCTAAACAGCAGCTCCACACACAAAACACTCACACACACATACACACACATATTCATTCACACTCAATAGCTAAGTAAAGCAAATGCATCTGAATAGAGAGAAGGGCTTATCGATGCTTAATTCAATTATGCTAATTTTTCGCTCCCTTCTTTGCCTCTGATGAGTGACCAAGCTATCGGTTTAGGTATTTAAAGCGATACGAGTTGACGGGAATGTCAACGCCATGGTTCATGCTTGGTTTTTCTTTGCTCTTTCAGCATTTTACCGTAACAACAAAAAAGCTAGAGAGAAAAAAGGAAAAAATAAAATACAGAGAAAAGCGACAACAACATAAAGTCCACTCACAGGTGGTCAACTGAGCGTGAATAATGCCATGAGCGGGTGGAGGAGGTCTAACTGGTTGGCTGGCGGGGGGGGTGGGGGACAGTTGACCAACGGGTGTCTAATTATGCAGTTGGTTCTGTTCGACGTTGTCTTTTGTTCATCAAACTGTTTAGAAAATCAAGATAAACTTTTAATTTTTTCTTTTTTTTTCTCTCCCTCTCTCTCTCTCTCTCTCCCTCTTCTCTGTGTGACTTGTTGTGAGCCAACAACGTGGGAAGGAACGACAACAACAACAACAACAGCAACCGAAACTCCTCAGCGGCAGTTTTGTACAATTTATTTAAATTTAAACTGCAGCAGTGGACTGACTGACTGAGAACAGACGGACTGACGACGAAGGCGACATAAAACTGAACATTTTATGACTGAAGTTTTTTTCTTCTTTTACTGTCGAGGTCGACCATAAAAAGGGTTAATTTGCAAACCTCCTTCCATGCCATCAGTACCGAGACCCTATAGTAGAGGCCATGCCGGACCACATCCAGTCCCGACAACCATGTGTTCCATCCGCACCAATGTCCTGCCGAGAGAGCCCACTCTGCTAAGTGAGTGAGTCCTTGGACCCTTTTTTTCTTCCTTCTTTGCTGTTTTTTTTATTTTTTGTTATTCACTTAGTCTTCCTTCTTTGCTGTTTTTTTTATTTTTTGTTATTCACTTAGTCTGACCATCTGATAATTAGAAATTTATTAAGCTTAATTATGTGTTGGCTGGAAGTACGCACTTTGAATATCAAACAAACAAACACACACACACATACACACACCCAAAAAAAAAAAGGGGCAACCTCAAAGAGGGGATAAAAAGGAACTCCAACAAAAAAAAAAAGGAAGGAAGTTTGGTAGGGACTTTTTCGTCTGATCCTTTTTTGTTTGTGGGTGCCGTTTTATGACTCATAATGAAAATAAAATTAATTTTATGCCTTTTATCAAAAAAAGTAAAAAGAAGAGAGAGGAACTGGAAAATTTGCATTTTCATGTAATTGTTTTTAGTGCATGTGTCATAAAGTTAAAGTTAATGCTTGATTAAGGTTTCTTTTTATACTTATTATTGGCATTTCAGAATTTGCATTTGTATTTTAGTCATACTTTAAAGGTTTAAAGGTGATAAGGTTATCACCTTACCTTTGTAGCAATTGCGGGTACAGGTGTTCGATGGAAGTTGTTAGCTGACTTTTTAGTAATATCAGGCAATTGATTTCTTCTATTATCTAAGTAGATATATTATGTAGAGACTCCTTAGCCGGTTTTTGAATTAAAATTGATTAAGTAATTAATTTTTTAAACATTTTATTTATTAGTTTTTCTTTCAAGTCGATGTATAAATGATTATTTTTTTTGAGTTTATTGGGATTAATAACTAATTTGCTAGATAAGAGACACAAGTCTAACCAAATTGTATCTCTTACTTACCATTAGACTTGCTTAGTATGTTTTGAAACATCTAAAGAAAAAAGCCAAATAAAAATATCAATACTTACTTATATAAAACTTATTTTCATTTACTAATGAAGCACTTTTATTGCCTGTCCTTTTAACAATAACAAAACATTTCAACTGAAAAGTGTCTTACCTCAATTTTGTACTTAGTTATCTATTTAAAGACATAAGAGATTATTCCAACTGGAGCTAACTAACCCCTTTTTTTACAAAAACAAAATCCGTCCCTGTGTTGGGCATCATTTGAATGGGTCTTAGCTTATTTGATCGTTGTAATCTAATCATAAATATGTTTCAAATCATCTAACAAACACAACATAAACGCTCAATCTAATAGCCATGAAATCCCACCAAGAAAAACGACAAACAGACAACAAACGAACTGAGAATAGAGAAAAAACTTTCGCCACGAAGAAACTTTCAGCTAATTTCCGCTGATCGATGATCATCAGACTACAAGACATTAAACTTTTAACCCGTTTAGAATGGAAATTTCATTTGGAAAATGAAAAAAAAATTTAAGTTTACATTTCTTTTTGGAGTATTTTTAGCGTAGGCTGAACCGGAAAATAACGCCTCGTTAGATGGAACGAAAAATTATTTAAAAACACATAAAATTTGCATATTTATGCCGAGACTTGTGAGTTGATGTGTTTATAGCATAGAGAAAACTATATCACATATAGCATATACCATACCATACACTCATACTCGAGGTAATAAAATGCCACAAAAAGAGGATAGGGGAAGCAACCAAAAGTTTGTTTTTTAATTGGGTGTCGGGGTTAAAAGATGAAAATATTCAACAATTTTTCTTTTATTTTTTTAATTTAATGCTGAGAGAGATGCCGCCAAGAAGGCAAATAGACGAACAGAATCATAGTCAGACATTCAGACGGACAATTCAGTTGGACATTTAGCAGGCAGCAGATGTTGTTGCCACACCGTTGCCACTGCCAATGGCTGTTCCTCTGCCAGTGTCGTTGCCTTTTGCTACGTGACCAATGCAAAATCCGTTGACTTATGTCAAGATGATGTCGTTGGGTTCTGGTCGCGTTTTTGCCAGGCAATCGACTGAAAATCAAATGAAGATAGACACTGCAGACAAGCAGTAAGTTTGGCAAGACCAAACGAAACAGAGATACAGATGCAGGCAAGAGAGTTAGATGGATAAAGAGTGAGAGAGAGATAGGAAGCCAGGTTGAGCCTTGACAGTTTTGGCAGTTGGTGAGAAATCAAATATGGTAGACAGCCCAAAAAAGGCACGCCATGCTCGTCTGACAGTTTGGGCTTGAACTTGAAATTATTTGCACGCTAGAGCAAACTTTTATTTTCCACATTGCTCATTGCGTCCTCCATTGATAGATCGTCCAGAAATTTGTTTATTTTGTCGAAACACTTGCTTAAGCATTCCAAACCGATTTGATGACCTTGCCAAAAATTATTCTATTTACAAATCTTTCAACCAAAAATGGCAATACAAATTGTAAATATACAAAATAATTTATGTAGATATCAAAATTTTCTTACTTTTGTATGTTATGAGGTAGAATCAAATAAAATAATTAGAATTTAATGAACGTTCTCATCCATCAATAAACAAAACTCATTCAATTAGATAAAAAATGTTCTGTAAATTTATTCACAATATCTTTTTCTACATGGGAAGAATGATTAATATCAAATTTAAGAAACATTTCTTTTTTAAACTTTTAATCAATGCAGTTCCTTGTGAATTAGATTAGAAATTATTATTTTAAAGAGGAATTTCAATTTCAATGTTCAACAGAATCAGAAGATATGACATTCTGCATAAATCACATATAAAATCTGTCAAGTAATATAATGTTTTCATAGTTTTATCTATCTGTTATACATATATAAACTTGAATTCGATACTACTCTATTCGCTACTCTTTACCCTATAATTCATGTTTAATTTATTTTCACGCCACGTTTATCAAGCGAGGGAGCATTGAAAAGTAGTTTTCACACAGGATTAAAGCGCTTACGAAATTTGTTTTTTGTCGTCGAGGGATGCCGAGTTGCCCAAACCACTTCGATGATATCCTGCCGCCCACACTCATTCCCTCGCCCTCAGACAGCTGTCAACAGTTTGCAAAAATGGCGTTCAATTCGTGCATGAACGGAAAAAATACAATAATGCAAAACAACCAACAAAAAACACACAATAAAAAAAAAAAAATGTCGAAAAAAAAAAATAACTTTGGCAAGTGTTTCGGCAATTTTAATAACCTTTTTGTCTAGGCACGAGCGGCCAAAAAAAGATGGCTTGTCTGGCCAGCCAAAAAAGGAAAATCTCGCTCATTCTATGTATATACACATACAAAAAAAAGTATATTTATATATATACACATATATATTTATTCAATATCCCATTTATATTTACTTTGCCATAATGTAATTTGATGCCCAAGTGGTGGCAATTGATAACCAACTCTGGACAGGATTGGTGACAGTTACTCGTAGGAGCAGGTGGCCAACGGGGACAATGTTGGTCTCTGCGGTTTGTTCAATTTTTTGTGTGACACGTTGACCAGGATCAGGCTGAAAGCTTATTCTCTCACTCTCTCTCTCTCTCTCTCGAGATGTGTGTGAGTGCGTGTATATGTGTCTGTACATCCTAGTCGGCTGCTGTCCTCGGTGTTCAATGCGTTCAGCCACAAAATGTCATGCACCTGTCAACTGGGCCGTAATAAGATGCCAAAACAGTTATGTGGTCTGGGCCAACCAAAATGGATAACAGGCAGCACAGGCAAAAGGCAGTAGAAGCAGCAGCAGCAGCAGCAGCTCAGGCAGCACACGGCACATCAGACAGACGGAAGTGCAGCAGAGTAAACTTTTGGTTTTTGGGGTTTGGGTTTAGCTTGGGCATTGCCTGCCAACAAAACGTACTTTAAGTGCATTTTACCAAAAATTGTTTCTTAAAGATTTTTCTGACAATTCTTGGAGTAAATTGAGGCGGGAAAAAAAACACACACTTCAATTTGTATGGTAATACAACAAGGTTAGGAGAGTTCATTTAGATGAAGTGAGACAAGATGAAGTGATTTCGCGAATAGCAAATTCGATCAATGGTTTTTAAATGAAAA
Organism: Drosophila willistoni; assembly: GCF_018902025.1. Classification (NCBI taxonomy): domain Eukaryota; kingdom Metazoa; phylum Arthropoda; class Insecta; order Diptera; family Drosophilidae; genus Drosophila; species Drosophila willistoni. The sequence goes on from NW_025814058.1 coordinate 1,617,067, forward strand.
TGCCTTAATTGTGTTTCAAAATATTTGCCATTTGGCAATCGTTTGAGCAGTTTTTCCATTCCGCTTGAGGTACTTCCAAATCTTCAACTGCTTTTTAGGCTCTCGTAGATCGTTAATTAAGCAGTTTGTTTTTTCGACAAAAGGGTTTAAAATGAAATCATTGGCAGCCAAGTAAGGACTGTTGGGCATATGAGTTCGATGTTTTGTTAAAAAAATCACCTGTTGGCCAAGTATAAAAGTTCGGCAGTTGATTTTGCGATTTTTTCAAAGTTCTCCGACAAAAAAATGGTCATGTACCTTTCAGAATTGAGAGTCCTTTGTAGGTTGCTTTATCTGAGCAGAAAGAAAAACCATCTTGAGAAATTTGAATTTAGTCAATTTGATTTTTAAACTAATTATAAACAACAAGAAAATCAGCCATCTTACGAAGGTTCTTTTTATTAACCAAACTGGGTTAGCTTCAGACAACTTTTACAACGAATTGAAATATGTGCAACAGTAAGTTCTCAAAAATAATAAACAATATATATGTATATTTGTTAATGTCAGTTGAATTTCTTACAAAGAGATGTTTCAAATAATTCTTAAACTATTACCAAAAGATCCAATAATAATTTAAATTAAACTTGCTTCAAATTGTCTGAGGTTAGGCCTAAGGAATTATCCCTTTCTCTGTCTGTCTGTCCTGTCTCTCACTTTCTGTAAACTTATTGCAATTAATTTCATACGGGGGCAGCATCCTTCATTCAATTTGTTTCATTGTTGGGCAACGCATTATAAGTATTTCCCATCAATGTCGGCTAAGGCAGTTGTAAAGTGCAAGAAGAAATGTTGGCATAACTTTTATGGGCCCTGTGGCAACAAAGCCTTTTGTTGTGTTGTCACCATCCATCCAAGCGGGTGAGAGCCAACCAGTCAGCCAGCTGGTGATTGCCCATTGGGAATGAAACGGAGAGAAACGGTAGATAGGTCCTCCACATTACCAAGACGGGGGCCAAAATGTAGGAGGGGGGATGTAGGTGGTTCGCTCCGTTGGTCGTCAATGGCAATCGCTAGCCAACTTGCACTTAAAGTAATTAAGCGAATTACTTCAAAAGTCGCCAAGTTTTCTAATTATATCGAATAAATTTTGTTTAATAGTATTTCTTGGCCAGAAGAAAGTTCTGGCGTTGATATCTTTTCGGCTTTGTTGGCTGTCGTCCCTCCAACCCCCCGTCTCCATTGCCCTCGTCGATACTTCTCTCAGAGTAAAACCAATTTGCACAGCATTCAAATTTTTCTTTCTCTCTTGTTTTTTTTTGTTTTTTTTTTGGTATTTTTGATTTTCTGTGATTTTGGCGCCATCCCCACCGAAATGTTGATTGTTTACTCTAGTGGAAATGTTAATTTCTGGACTTTTCACTGATTCGAGGCAGTGGGCAATGAAGTGATGGAAATGGAGACGGAGGCAGCGGAGGTCATCGTTGGTTTTCATTTTAATTTTTCCACTGATTTGAATGATTTTTTGCCCGGCTTTGAATGGCAGACAGGTTGTTTTTTTTTCTCTTTTTCTCTTTCTCTCTCCACCCTGTGTCTCTATGTGTGTTTTAGAAATGCTTTTCTTTCACTTTTCACTTTTTTTAATGCTTTTTTTTTTGCTCTTTTGTTTCTTTTGATTATTTGCCTCACTTGCTTATTCAATTTCCGTTTTGTTATTTTCCTTCATTTTTTGTTCCCATTTTTTCCTTTTTGTTGCTTTTATTGGTGTGTTCTGCATCGGCTTTTCCTCTGTTGATTGGCATGCTCATTTGGAAATTGAACTGCTCCATTTTGCTAGAGGTTTTTCATTTGCGTTGTTGTTGTTGTTCTTGTTGTACTTAGCTTTTAATCAGATCCTTAAAGTATCCAATTTTCTCTTAAATTTCAATTGAAGTCCTGACCTTACCCAATTGAACTTCATCTCGAAATTTGAATCATAAATGTTATCCACTTTCACATTACAAAATGATGATTTCAGTAGATAATTTAACAAGTCACAACGAAGTTTTGTATACTCTAATAAAGTTCTTTGAAAAGGAAACAGTTTGATTGAAATCCTTAGTGTAATTATTCCCAAGGTTTCTGTATATGAAGGACAATCAGAAAAATCATTGATAATTTCGATATATTGATTGGAAGCAGAAAGGTAAAGAAGGTTAAACAAGTCCGACATCTAGAACTGTTGTTGACATATATCAAAGAAATCTCTAATTGAGAAATAGGAAAAGTAAATTGTTATAAAGCATAGATTGCCAAATGCCATCCTGTATACTATAGAACTAGAGTAATAAAACTTTTCTTATTTTTTGTAGATAATATTTTTTTGAATAGGCGCTTCATGTTGATGATACCCAAATGGCGAGGGTATGCGACAAAATAAGAGAAAAAAAGGTAGTAAAACTTGAAAACATAATCCCTACTTCCTTCCGTTGACCACAATTTCCGGCAATATGAGGAAAAACCCACAACAAGTACTACAATACGAGAGAACACGGAGAGTTAAGCTCCTTCTACTTTGTTTTTGTGGCAAATTTGTGTAAATTTGAGGCCCAGGATTTAGCGTCGTCCTTTTTGCTGAGAGAGCAGAAATGAAAATGAGATGGTATTGCGGATAAGAAGCTCAGAAAGCAAGCAAATGGCAACTAAAAGAGGCAGAGCAAAACAGCAAAAAAAACACTCCAAAACCAAAGCACACACTAAAAGGCAAAGCTAAAATGAAACAGCAGAAATACATGGAGACGACAAGCAACAGAATGAATGGAAGATGGGTAGGGGGTGTTAAGTAAAAGCGGAAAGGCGGAAAAGCAGAAAGGCGTTAAAAGCCAGTCAGCCAGCCAAAGGACTTTGTCAAGGATAATAATAATCCGGACAAAAGGCTAGATGACTGTCTCCTCCGTCCTCAGTTTTTGGGGCCCCAACTCTGATGATAATGATGTTTATTAGCAGGCAAATACTTACATTTTCGTGGTTAATAAAAATTAATGTTTATGGCCAGGTTTTTAATTAAAAACCAACGCAAATTGAAAAATGTCCGCGTTCTTGGGCTGGTGGTTGTCTAGCAATTTTCTAGCTGACCCAGTAAAATGCGTGTGAACCACAAAAAAAAAAAAAAAACAAGTGAACTCTTGCATTCTGTAAAATAATTTTTGCTGGCGACAAATTCCACTTCTTCTTGGTTTGCTTCATCGTTTTCTGGTAACTTTTTGAAGTGTTTTGGCCATAATGCAAAGCTTTTACCATAAAGTTTGCTTTTGCCACCAACTCTCCTCTTCTATGTCCCCAAGTCTTGGCTGAAAATGGCAAAAGTTTGTGCCTTAAATAATTGGCAGAGGACACAAGGACATAGGACAAGGAAAACGAAGCGAATGAAGAGTGTGAGAGAGAGAGAGAGAGCGACAAGAGGAAAGTTGTTAAGGGTAAGGGTAAGGGCAAGAGACTTGGCAGTTAGTTTTAAATATTGTTGCTAATTTGCCACATTGTGCGTGAGAGAACGAGAATGGAGTAGTAGAACGAACAGTGGAGAGGAGAATACAAATTTCTGCAAGAGACGAAGAACTTATGAAGCTGGATTAAAATTATGAGCTTGCCATATTTTTTGAAGTGTTTTGTAAAAGTGTCCAGCGCTCTTTTGCCTGACGATGACGTTTTTCCCGACCCACACCAACACTTACTTCAATCCCCAATCCCTTTTCCTTTCCATTCCTCCAAGTGCTATGTGTATGTCCATGATGAAATGTATAATAATGATGAAAGAAAATGAAAAATAGTTGCTAAAGTCTGCGAAAATTCGCTAAATTAAAAAATCTCATTTGTAAGTGTTCAACTGTCTTAGGAATCATCTAAGATGGCGTGAAGATAAAGTTATGATAAATGGCTTAGTAATTAAAAACAACTAAGAAATAAGAATTATAAAAGTGGCATTAAAGTTGTTGTTGTGTTAAAAAATCTAGCATTTTTCTGAACATTAACATTAACTTTCGACATGCAGTTCTCTCCAGATGGGCTCAATCTCTCTCTCTCTCTCTCTCTCTCTCTTTCTCTCTTTCTACTTTCTTGTTTTTGAGTATTGGCAAAAACGGAAAGAGAGAAGGCAACTAATTAATCTATTTCAAGAGCATACTTTGCCATTTCGACCTACATTAATTTCATATTCATTGTTCCCAGCCACGAGGCGGCATCAGCTGCTGTTGTTGCTGTTCTTGCTGTGTTTGTTTGGTCCTCATGAGCGAGGGCATTCCTCGCATATTTCGCGCACTTCACAAAAGTTTTTGTGCCGCTTATTAAGAGGCGCGCGAACGCTAGGACCAAAAAAGCAGTAAAGGAATTTTCATTTTATTTTATTTCATTTTGTGTTGTGTGTGTGTGTGTGTGTGTATTTTTCGCCATAATTCAAGTGTGGCAAACAAATAGGGAAAGCTCCCTCTTCTAACCCCTCTCCCTCACCATATACCTCCCTTGAAATGTCTCTTTGGCGCGCGTACCTCGTTTGTGACATGACCGTAGCTGGGCTGTCTCCGTCTCCGGACCGGAACTTGGCTGCACGCTTCCGTTTTGTTGCCTTAAAATTAATGAGCTGGCAGCAGCCGCTGCTGTTGCCGTTGTTGCCGCCGTTGCTTCTTTACCAGAGTTGCCACACTTTTCGCAACTAATTCCCAACAACTTGTTACTGAAGACAACCTACGACCGAGGACTAGTAAAAGTTTTCTCTCCCTCTCTCTCTCTCTCTCACACACACACACACACACTAAGTCTATGTCCAGGACGTACGACCTTCGTGCCATATCCGTATCCGTGTATCTACTCACCAACAGCAGCAGCAGCAGCCAGCAACAAAAAACAACAACAAGAACGACAAAAAAAAAGTAACACAGAAAAAAAAGGGCAACGTTATTTGCGCAAAATTTTCGCTGCAAAGTTTGCTTATTGTTTACGTGCGTTGCTTCATTAAGACCAGAGACAAGCTGGAGGGGCAATGCTGGGTGGGCGGGGCGGCAGGGGAATGCGAATGCGATGGATGGCTCAATGGAGGGGGGGGTGTGGAAGGGAGGAAGGTTCACAAAGTCGTGAGGATTGCGAGCTATACAGTTACATTTCTGTTTCAACGAAAGAGACAAGCCAACTTGAATTGGGTCAGACAACGGCCACCCGTTGCAATTGTCGCTCCTCATGAAGAGATACAGACCAGGAGGAGCAGCAGGAGGAGAAAGCTGGAGGAACCGGAGTAGTAGCAGTGGAAGAAAAAGGAGGAGGCAAGTTGGGTTAAGGTTTTTTCAAGAGGCGCGTGTTTATTTGCTTTTGATATAGATTGGATTGTTTAATAAGTGTGCCTGTCTGTGTGTGTGTGTGTTTATGTGTGTGCTGGATAAAGTTATGAAGTGATACTTTATGAGAAAATGAAATAAAATGAGGGAAACACTCACATACGTACATACATAGAGAAAGGGAGTGAGAGAGAGCACCCACCCATATGAAATGTGTGGGAAAGTGGAAAAGTTGGAGAAAATGAAAGGAAATATGTATCTATTTCTAGTTTATGAATTTAATACACAAAAACCAAAACTCGCATAGTTGATCTGTAAGTTTTTTGTAGAGGACTCCAAACACAAATCTAAACTGAAACTAATTACGACTACACTTACATACATCTACCAATTCAGTTTAGTTAGTATACATAAACCTGATATTCAGAAGTCTTAAAGGTGAAAACTTATGGCTTTCTGTATACAGAGCAAAAATTTATTCTGCTATTTGTTAAGATAGATATTAGAATTCACAAAAATCGTTTCAGTTTTTGAATATTTTTTAAAGAAAAGCCCCATATTACGGTTTTCCATTTAAAATGTTAATCGTTTTGCTTTTTGAACTCTGCTCACATCGATTACAGATTACAATTAAATCGATTACTTAACTTAAATTGAGTTAATCTATACTCTATTGAAAACTATTTAAACAGAAAAATGTAGTTAATATTACTACTTTTGATCAAAATGTAAATAAAAACTATTTATTAAAGGTCAAACTTTCACTTTTGATCAGTGAACTAGACCGTTGAATAAGTTGCAAACATTATGTAATAAAATTAATTGCCAAAAGCTGTGATAAATAAATAAAACTTAAAGTAGTCGAATATATGTACATATATAAAGGAATAACTAGTTGTCTGGTTATGCTTTTGGTAACTTTTTGTGTGGGGGATGCGGGTGGGCATTAAGGTTTCTAGGATAGAGAAAAATGGAAAGAGGTTCTCTGGTCTCTGAGATTTTTGCAGCGCCTTTCTTATCCCTGTTCATTTTACTGACGGCATCTTTCCTTCTATTTGCATAAACTAAACCAACAGCAACAATGGTCGAGCGCATATTTCACTAGAGCAAATCCTGTTTAAAACTGCTTGTGATACTGACACACACACACAGACATAGTGCCTTTTGTTTTTGTGGACCAGGATGCCACAGGACACCCGCTCAGACTATGCATATTTGTTGTTCTTGTTGCTTTTGGACATGAAAAGAAAATATGCAACTCGACAAAAATGTGCACTTGTTCGGGGTTTTACTTTACACACACACACTCACACACACACACACACAGACAGTCGTAAGATAGTTGTACTGCCCTGGCAGTCCTTTTTGTGGTGCTTGTGGAGCTTGCCTGCATATGTTGTCAGCGCTAATCAAGCGCACATATGATAAACATACATACAACAGCTACAATAACAATAACAATATAATAACAACAACAGCAACAACAACGATAACAACATCAACTATAAGAGTTGCAGGCAGTTCCTTTTGGAGAATGACTGCAGGCTGGCAGGACTTATGCAATTGTATGTTTGTTGTTTGCCCTGACCAAACCAGAGACGGCTTAGGCCCCTTTTGCATTGCTTGCATTTCTTTTCCCTTTGTTGCCACTGCCTCTTCGACTCGTTCTCGTTCTTATTCCCCTTCCCTTACTCTGTCTTTCTCTGCCTTTTTCTTCGTGCTGCCTGCTAATCTCTCATTTCTGCACAATTTCTCTGGCATTTTAGCCTTATGCAACCTTTTGATTGATTTATGTTAATCTTGGGCAATTATGCCTGCCAAGCCAATACACACGCACAGCCACACACACACACACTCACACACACATACCATTCCATTGATGTTAATTGTATGCATTTGAAATGCATAAATTCTTATTGATAGCATGAATAATTATCCATTTATTTACAAAATGCAAATTGAAATGAATACAAAAAACCAGCAACAAAATAGTTACCATATAGAACAAATGCATGTACATAATTACTACATGCTTCAAATGTTCCTTTCCACAATAGCCACACTCTGAAAGGACATTAGACTGTTGGCAAATTAAAGGAATTTCATTGTGGTCTAACTTATAGAGAAATGTAAGTTATATACCAGATTCCAGCATATTCAATAAAATAGTTTATATACATGAATGTAATGTAGAAAATGAATCCCTTGTTAAAGTATAACTTTTTGTTTGATTTGTATTTACTGAAAAACTGTCTTAATTTTAAAGTTTTTTTTTAATAAAGTTGTAAACTCGTATTAATTTTGTGTTCGATTAGCCTTGATTATTGACTAACCAATCATGCTTTCAGAACCTTTTCGAGTTTAGAATCGTAAAGAAAACCATCTATGAAAACAGTTGATAAATGTATTACGTCCAAGGACATCTACTGTCCTATCTAAGCAACATCTTTTTTAATCTAATTTTTAATAAATACTGAATATTATATACTTTCTTTTCTGGAAAATGTTGCAGTGCAAAGCTTATGCTTAAGAATTAAAATTGTTAAAGATGGATTTCCTCATTTTCCTGTCACCTTTAGATTGTAGATCTCTAAAAAGATTCGTCTAAATACTGATACTACTTTATTCAATTAAAAAGAAAAATAACCAACCAATTTATAGTCCATCAATTAAAAAAGGCTTTTCAATTTCTATTTAATATACTTTATGGAAAAAATGTTGGAGCAAACATTTTGCGATTACGTTTTTAGATATTTGTTTTTCCAAGAGAAAAGAATTAAATAAATTTTTGTAGTCTATACGTATTGCATGTATTTATTTCCATTTGAAAGATTTTAAAGAATGAAACCATAAACCATTCAATAAGAAAAGAAAATTTCATTTCCATTCTGTCAAAGCTGTGTGTTTGGGGGCTTTCAAACACTTTTTTCTCATTTACTTTCACCCGCCACCTTCTTCTTGTTAGCCCCCCATAACATTTTCGTGTAATCCAATTTCAATGGCAAAATGCAAATTAAATTCACTCCACTTGACTTGTCACATTCAATTTTCCTGCTGCTTTTCCAATACAAAACCAGATAAAACCTCAACTTCATATGACAACTTTTTCTCTGTTGCTGCTGCTGCTTTTCTTCTCTTTCTTTGAGTTTGTTGTTGCTGCCTGTCGGTTTTTCTTTTCTTTTTTTTTATCATTCTCGTTGTTTTGTATGTCTATCTGGGCAGACGAGGACGAGAATGAGGACGATGACGAGAACGACGAGTTAACTTTCATAAACAAATTTACACCTTTATTTTTGTTATGTTATTTGTGTAGAATATATAGGTATAAATATTTCTTAGAATTTATCCTAGCATTCCTTTCATCATGCATGTGCATACACTCGGCCGGCTGTATGACACCAAAGCACTAAAAGTAAATTCATTAAAAATTCCATCATAAAAAAATATCTATGTACCTTGCCACTGTAGACATAGATGCGAATGAAACCTTCTGAGGGTGGCTCAACGATGGGATGAATGGTGGTCTGACGTGGTGGATGCGGAAAAGTTGTATTTTTCTTTTGCTGCTGTGCTAACTAACTAAAAAGTAAACCATAAAAACCAAGGCAAGAGTGCAGGCGGTGAAGCTGCTGCAATGGCGGCTGGTGACAAGACACAAGAGCACAAGCACAAGAAGAAAAAAAAAACAAAATAGGAGCCTTCTTTGGCTCCTCTGGCCTCATCTTCAGCTTCAGCTTCTGTTCCTGCTCCTGCTCCAAACTCTAGCTGGTGCTCTCTGCTTTCATCTTATCTTCCAGCTTCCATCACACTTCACTTACACGCTCTTTAACATGTCAACATGTCAGTGTCTGAAATGATATTGGGGAGAAGGGGTGTGTGTATGAGTGTGTGTGTGTGTGTGTGTGTGAGGGAGTGTGACATAGTGACATAATAAAATGTTACTTTAGTTAGTAGTTTAGACATGGCAACAGAAAGAGAGAGAAGGAGAGAGAGATGGATAAAACGAAATAGGAATACCCATCCGCAAGAAATATGTTTCTTTTAAATAGTTTCAGCTTACTCTAAGCAAAAAAAAAACTTTGCCAAAAGTAACAAAAAATTTCGTTAGACCAAAATGCAAATCGTCAAGTTTTCACAACTTGAATGCAAATCTGAGGTTTTCCACCTGATTTTTCAACCAAGTTAGTTCCCAGTTGGACAACATTGTGATTGGGTAAATAGATGCAAGTTCGGTAAACCAAAAAAAGTTACATCTGCATATTTATATCTACATATTTTTTGAAAGTAATAGCTTTTTGTCTATTCTCTATGTGAAAAGCCATCATATAAAATAAATAATCATGACTTTTAAAATTAGATACGGAACGAAAGTTTATGTGTAAATTTTACTTCCGTATAAGCTGGTAAAACAAACGACTTTAAAAAACTTATTTTCGTATTATTTGAAAAACGAATTTGTAATTTCATTCCAAATATTTATTATAAACCATTTTTGAAATTTTTAATTATATTCCTTGTCTTTGGATTTGGTTTTATTTTCACTTAGATTTAATTTGATTTTTCCTAAATTTCTGGTAATTATATTTTGAGAAAAAATTTAGAACTAATAATAAATAATTCGAAAAACAAGCCTTGGCAAAAAAATATAATGTCAAGCTGTAAATAGATTTAAAGCTTATCACTTACATGAAATAAGAACTTATAAATAGCCAATTTTTTTTCTATTTATTTCATATCTTAACCCCTTAAGACTTAATCATCTAATACTTAATCCTCTGAGGCTTAACCCTTTAAGACTTAAGATTGCCTCAAGACACATATCGATATTTTACAAAATCATGAATACTAACAATTTTTTTGAATCATTTAGGAAATTAATTTGAGTTAAAACACTTTAAATGTTCATTCCGAACTTGCATAGATATCCGAAATTTTCAAAGAACTATTAGTAGATTTTATTATTGGTTAAATTATAATTTAATTTAATTTCATTAGAGAAACCTTAACTTAAATTATTTTCAAAGTAGTTTTACTTAAATATATATATTTGAAAATAAGCTTTTAAACTTTTTCGACTTTTGGGCACTTTTAAAGATGGAAAAATTAAAAAACATTTTATGATTCCAATTTCAAATAGCTTGAAAGACATTTCTCAAAAATTGTAATGAATTCGTAATATCAGTGCATAGTTGTTTTGACCTATTTTCATATTAAAAACAGTATGAGTAATTACTTCAGACAACGAGTATCTGATTCTAGTATAAAAGACTCTTGAGCTAAATTCGTTGCATTTTCATTACTCGAAACTTTTCCATCTTCAAATCCCTCTTGAATGTGAACTAACCGAATTAAGGTCTTAAAACTTGTCTTGCTCACAATTTGCTTTCACACAGAACCACACACACACAGACACACAAACAAAGACACACTAAGATATATATACATAGTCATTTATATATGTATGTATGTATGTATATATACCTATATAAGCTTATCTAATGCAACTTGGCCCCTCCGCTTTTCCTCCCATCCTATGCAGCAGTTTCACATAAATCCAAGTTGGATCTGCAAAACTTATGTTTAAGTTTGAAAATTAGTCGAAAGCTAATTAACGATAACCGTTCACTTATCGCTACTCAGTCCTATGAATGTCTGGGTTTGCCTAAAGCCATCTAACTATCCAGGCCGATGGCTGCAAAGTGCAAGTGCAAGTTTTCGGCGGTCGGGGCCGGTGGGGGGCCCCAAAAGAAGTTTTTAATGCATTTATCGAATGACTTTTTGGGTTTTGGTCTTCTTCTCAAACTAAGTGCTTATTATCGGAGGGCATCTATTTCAATTTCCTCAAGCAATTAGAAAACTAGTTGCTCAGTTTTACGTACTTTTGCCATTGACTCAAACACACATCTATCTCTATCCCTGTATATACAATACATATACCCGCCCTGGCCCTACATCTGACCTTTCATCGTTGACAGTTCAAAGGCAACTGAATGGGGGAAATTCATTTATGGCAGAGAGAGAAGAAGAGAGAGTGTGAAAATTGGGAAATTCACGGATGAGAGTGCGCAAGAGAATTTCCCTTTTCTTGAGTTTGAGTGAAACTAACGGACTGACTGAGTGAGTGAGTGAGAGAGAGCGAGCGAGAAAGTGCCAAAGGGAAACCAGTTTGAGTGCTTCCTTTGAGCACATTTTATCAGAAGGAATATTTTTGTATTTGAAAATTGCATTTTGTGTTCTAGTTTTTTGGACTTCTCTCTCACTCCTTTGGTTTTTGGCACGTTTTTGGTCGACAGTCAACCTTTTGTGCATTGAGTTTTTTGGCTTATGGCGGTCAGGCCAGGAGTTTTGGTTGTTCTGAAGCGTGCCTGTCCTAGAGAGTCCAGTCCAGAGCCAGAGTTGAGAGTCCAGCCAGGCAGCCGATTGCAGCATACAGGAAGCATTGCGGCATCCTTACGCTCGAGGGACACATAATGGTTGAGATTTTTTTTTTGCTCTTTTTGCCTCTTTCCTATACGAGCTGTAGTTAAGAGTGGAGATTTTGCCATTTGAAGTTGGTTTAATCTTTGCTTAGTTAAGATTTGGGTTAAAACGAAACGGAATTTAAGTTTTGTCGGATTAAGGATACTTCTAGGTGAAAAGAAAAACTGAATAAAGGCAGCAAATTTATCTCAAATTTGCCTTTTTTTTTGGGAGCTTGATGCTTTTGGATACATGTTGACATCGCTTTAATAATCCAAACTAGTCTTGGGTGTATTTCTATTTTACTTTAGTTTTACTTATTGTGTTTTATCAAAGTTTTCTTAATTAAATTTCTATTATATCCATTTTTTTCGTTTTAGTCTCAATGGAGAGATGCTTTTGCTGTTATTCTGGTAAGTGCATAGCTTAGATATTAAGTTTTTGATGAGCCAACTTTAAACTGATGGACCGATGGTCTAAAATTTGCTCCATGAGTATAAGTATTAGAAGCTCTTAGTTATAAGGTTTGTTTAAGATTTGATTTTACACAACTTAGTTATTGTCCTTCACTATTTGTTTTGCATTCCACACTGATTATGAGTATATATTTGTAATTTCTTGATTACCAACATTACCAAATTCAACTAAATCTGTAATTAATTTTGAAACATCTTATATATGTATATACATATATATTCGCTATTACCGTCACTTTCGCTTGCCAAACTAAAAACTTTTGTAAATTTTTTATTCTGTTTGATTTTTTGCTTAAAACATAAATCTCCAAATGCCCCCTTAAAGTCAAACTCAAACTTATCAAATGTCTTAACCCCCGTCTAGCCTCGTTTTTAGTGGCAAGTGGGTGAGGCTCCCTTTACCACAGATGGTTGGTTGGTTGAAATGAGGGTTGCCTCATTACGAACAACAAAGAGTAAAGTTTTCCTTGGCTAGAAGAAACATACAGCAAAAAAACCAAAAAAAAAGTGCAGAACTTTAAACAACGAAATGTGCGTCAATTGAACGTGACCGAGTTGACTTTTTCTCTCTAGTTTTTCTGGTCAAAACTGGGTCAGGATATAGCAAGGAAAATAACATAAGTAAAACATTTAAAAACACCAAAAAATGGTAAAGTAAAGAAAAGAAAAGAAACACACTCACACACACACAGACACACATTTCATGCTTCTTTAAGTCAGGACTAAGGCCACTTGAGCGCTACTTTTCGCTCATCGGCGCTGCTGTTGCTCAGTCGAGTGAGTTGGTGGGTGACTGAGTGACTGAATGAGTGGCTGAGTGAGTGACAAAAATATCCCAAACTGGTTTCACATTCACAATCACTATGGCTATGTGAAGACTCAATGTGCGAGGCTAATGCAACCGTTAGCCAGTCAGTCAACAACGAGCCATCACAGAGAACGGACGCTTCTGCGCACGAGAATTGTGAAATATTTTGACAAAATTACCGAAAACCGAAAATCGTCGAGAATCGAGAATTTATGACTAGACAACGTTAATCGTTTCGTTTACAATTTTTTTTTTTTACGTCTTTTACGAAAGAATTTAATATTTTTTGTCTGTTGTTGTTAATGTGTGTGAGAAACTGAACCATAAAAAAAATAAATATATAAAAATAGAAATAATAATACAAAATAATACAAAGAAGAAAAACCTTTACGCAAATTATAGTGGACAAGTGCGCTGGTCCTTAACAAAAATAAACAAATAAACCAAAAAAATAAAAAGGAGACAAAAAACAACAATGGAGACAACAACCACTTTGGCAACTCCTACTGAGGAAATTTATGCAGAATTTATTGCCGCACCGGCAAGTAGCATGAGCCCTTCGGCAATTGCAGAACATATGCAACAGAATCAAATCACATTCGAGATACCCACGGCTCATGATTTGCGGCACATTGATGCGATGCATTCATCATCATCATCATCGTCGTTATCAGCCGCCTCATCCTATTTGTTTAACTTCAATACACTATTGTCATCGAATGATGGTTCTGGTAATAGCATGAACAGCATTAGCACGGAGCAGCTATCAAAATCTGTGGTGCTTGATCTTGCCGATTTGCGTGAACAGTCGGAACATACGGATTCATGGTGGTCGGATATATTTGGTGATGCAGCCGATATGAATGTTATCATAAATTATCTATGGATTGGTGTGGTTAGCTCTCTGGTCATTCTATCGCTAGTCTTTATCATCTTTAGCTGCTATTTCTATAGGAAATTTCGCACATGGAAAAAATGCAGTAAGTATTTTTATACATTTCTTTTTGTCTATCTAAAATAATCATAATTTTATGCTTCATCCTGTTGCCCATTTATTTAAACCATATAATATATATATATATGTATGTGTGTTTATATAAAAATGCAGAAAACAGATACAAAGATACAACCCTAGTCCCCCCATAGTACTCCCCACCCTTTGTCTCTCTGTGTGTGTGTGTGTGTGTGTGTTATATGGCCAACAAAGGCTCATAAATTTTGGCGCGCGCTCTCTTTCTCCAAAATATATTGTCAGGCCGTTTTGGCTTTCGTTGTAATTTTAGATACACAAGTTTATTATGCCACAAAAAATATATATATATATATATCTACACACAGATATAGGACCGCAGCATATTTATAATATTAAATTGACTTGCTTTTATGAGTGCGATAATGTGTGTGTGTGTGTCTGCAAGTGTCTTTTTGTGTGTATGTGGGTGTGTGTGAATAGAAGAGGATAAAATTTGTTGGCATTTTGCATGTTTGTCAAAAGGCGTGAAATGTTTGATGAAAAATGGGGGTCAGTGATAAAATAAAAAAGAATACGAACTAGCAAATGTTCAGATGAGCCATAAATTTCATCATATATGAATATAATAATGCTTATGCTGATGACTAGAAAATTATATAGCAATATCCACTATCCATCATAAAATAAGGCTAAAACTTGCGAGAGACAAACTCTTATACTTTTGGCATACTTCTTTTCTTTTTTATTTTTATGTCGTGTGCAAAGTTTGTCTAGTTCATAGAACTATTTCAATTTGTTGCAATATATGTGCATATTTTGCTGTTGTCCAATTAATTTGACTTGTTTTTCATATAAAGTGTAAAAACTAGAATATAAATTGCTATCAACTTTTTTTTTTTTTAGATATTTTGCTGAAAATAGTTGTAGAACAAGTTTAACTTATTACACAGTAAATTATTATAATAAAATATTCTACATAGTTAACAAAAAGAGCTGTTAGAAATAATATAATTTATGGTGAAAATTGAAATGGAAAAACGTTTATCAAATGTAATCGATAGGCAAATCAAATCAAAGTCTTTGCTGATTGAATAAAAATTGGAGGAAAAAACTATTCACTATTTCATTTATCTAATTATTGATTTCCCGTTGATATCAACATGAAACATTTAAGTACCTAATCAGTTGTCATATTAATGAACCATATCAATTGAGATATTGATCGATTATCATTTTTGGCTAATAGTCATAAGTATGTCCATTCTCATTAAAATACCACAGTGACATAGTTAACGAATGGCGATATGAATTTCATTAGAATTTATAACTTTAATCGCACATTTCTAGCAAATATTCAAATGAAATCAATAAATTTTATGCTGTCCCACCACCCTCTCCCACCTACCTATCATTCCAATTCCTCGTCTCTTATCACAAATCATCTTTAAGCCTACTCAAATCATTCTATCTTATCTGTCAAACCTGTTGCACATTCACAGGCACCACAAAAAAGTGTTTTGTAAATCCCTAAAAATAAATCATATGCTTAGGCACTTTACACATAATTACGGAAGCACCCACACACACACACACACAAGCGGGCAGGAGACACAACACAAACAAATAAGCAACACCAATGCCATCCTCAACTTCAACCCGGCAAACCCACTCATAGAATCTCCTAACAAGTCTCCAACTCAAGTGTCAAACTTTTTGCAGACCAATTTAGCCAAATGATTTATTTAGGCCACATACAGAAAAACCAAAAATAGCAAAAAAAAAAAAAAAACAGCGAACACAAAAAAAAAAGTATAAGAAGGCATAGCAAGTTGAGTTGAGGTCCAGGTTCGGGGTCCAGGTCCTGAACCTGGTACTGGTATTGGTATTGGTGATGGTGCTGGGTCCTAGTTCTAGTTTGGTTGCGGCTCGTCGTTTGTCCTGGGCATTAAAGTATGGCCAACTCAACTGTCAAACTGTCAATTTTGTGCTAACGAGCCTTAAAACTAAACTTTTACCCACGATTACGACACGCGACACGGAACAGAGACATGAAGTGGCACACTGTGCAGGCGGCAAAGGAGGACAAGGAGTTGGAGATGTAGATGTGGGGAGCGGCAGCGGGAGCGGGAGTAGGAGTATACGTAAAATATCAATTTGAGCGATATGTGTGTGTATGTGTGTGTGTGTGTGTGTTGCCTGCTTTTGGGCGTCTAATTAGTTTCGTTAGTTATTTTCCTTCTTTTTTTCCATGGCTCTTTTTTTTTTTTGTTTTGCCCTATATAGATACTAAGGTGGAATTGGTAGGTTGATAGGTAGATAGGTTCGTTGGTTCGTTGGTTGGCTGCTTGGATAGGCAAGTTAGAAGGTTAGGTTAGGCTGGGCGGCTAGTACGTGTGTCATTTATAATTAAGCAACTTGGCTTAAGTTTGCCATGGTTTCTCTGCTTATAGCACGCTTTTGTGCGTTTAATGCTTGCTACGTGTCGCATCATGCTTGTTGTGTAAATGTATTTGTGTGTGTTTGTGTGTGTGTGTGTGTTTACCTTATAAATACTTAACGAGGTTTGGAGACTTGGCTCAGTAGTTACCAGTTACCAGTTGCCAGTTGGCAGTTTCAGCCTCACAGTTTATTTATTAAACTGTCTCACACAAATACAAGCACAAAGTTTTGGCTTGTTATCAATTAGTGCAAGCGCACAACTGAATTTATTAAGCCAAGCCAAGACTAGCTTCCCCTTCTTCTCCCTCTCTACATCTGTATGTCTATCTATATCTGTATCTGTATATCTTCTGCTTTTGCCACTAGCCACTGTTTATCATGTTGTATAGGTTCTGCATAATTTACTTGCGTAAAAATGTAATTAAGCGTAGCATATTTTCGGCATACAGCGTAACATAGAGAATATATATATATAAATATAGAGAGAGAGAGAGAGAGATCAGAGATATATATGTAAGTGCAGGGGACTGAGCAGCAGTCGAAAGTTGCTCTTTGCCTGCAAGGTTTTTAAATTTTTAATGGCTTTTACTCTGAGTGGCAAAACAAAACCAAAATACTCCAAAAGAGAATGAGAGAGAGAGAGCAAAAAAATACACACCATCTCTATATATATATGTGTATAACTATACATATATTGTTTTCTTTTCGTTGGTGTTTTTCTTCTATGCTTTTCCCCCCCACCCCCACTCCCTTCTCTGTTTGTCCCGACAGTTTGGCAAACTCAAATTGAGTGTTGTAATTAACCAAATTGTTTTGTTAGAGGTTCTTGTTGGCTGGTTTCAGGTTATGGCCATATATATGTACTTGATGCAGTTGGTCTATGGTAAAAGCAAAATTTTAGTTTTCGTTAGCGGTTGCAATTCTGGCAAAAAGATTATTAAATGCCATTAATTTTTGGTTGAATTTCAGATGGGTTACATCAAGTGAGTAGATAGTTTAAGGTTGAATGTAATTTAATTGGCTAGAAATTAAAAAATTATGCAACTTTAAGATTTATTTTTGATTTGCCATTCAATTCAGTCTTTTCTACTAGAAGAACCAGGTTTTTGTTTGTTGTTAACAAGATTAAACTCTCTGAGAGGAGTCTTAATTAATGCATCTATCTGATTTGTATGAATTGACTGCAAAAATAGGTGTGAGATGCATTTTAAAAAACATGGTTTTAACCACATATAATGCCATATAACTGTCTGGATAATGCCAATATGACATAAAAATTTCATTTAATATTCATAGCCAACTATTATATTCAACTGCTTTCATCAATAACTTGCACAAAGAGCTTAATAACACTTGAAAGCGGCTTAAATGGCCCAGGCACCCACACACACACACACAGACACATCATATATGCATACCTGGCCCTAACCTCAAAAATGCAAGCGTTAAAAAATTAATTTATTGGCAAAAATAAAGCACAGCAGTTCAACTTCACTTGCCGTAACCCATACAAACAGCCAACAGAAGCGGCCAGAAACAACAACAACAACAACAACAGCCAACAGAAATGGCGGCTTATTGCAATGAATTTAAATTGTTGCATACATTTTGGGGCGCAGAAAAAGTAGCGAACAAAAAAAGAAAACAGTGGCCAACCAAAAAAAAACACACACAAAAAAAATGAGCAGCAAATACTACAGCGACAGCAAGAACAACAACAACAACAAATGGCGTGCTAATATTTTTTTTGTTTTTTCGACAGCAAAAGGACACCAAGTGACGTACATATACATACATATATATAGATATATATACGTTTATATGTATGTAGTACATTTTGGTCGTTCTTTTTGTTCAACACTTGCATAAAATATGAAGCCTGCAGCATGTATATATACATACACATATGAGTATGCAAACATGTGTGTGTGCGTGCTGTGTGTGAGTGTATGAGTTTGTCCTGTTTGCCGTCTGTCTATCAAAAAAGAATTGAAACAAAAGTCAAAAAGGAGTCCAGGAGAGAGAGCTCTCTGCTGCAGCTGGACGGGTGCCCAAGTAATAAATGTAGATGTGTGTGTGTGTGTTTGTGTGTGTGTGTGTGTTACAGTTATAACAATAAATCAACAACTGCTGCCAGGCGGCGGCTACAGTTACTGCTGACTGGCTACTGCTGCGTTTTAATATTGTAATGCGCAAATTTTTCCAACAGGCTTTAATCCCCCTGCCGACCCCACTCCCCCATTGCTATCCCCTTCTTACTCACTCTCTTTCTCTTTCTGTCTCTGCCTCCTTGTTTCGTTCTATATGCCCTTGGCTTTAATTGAAAAGCATTTGGTTGAAAATAAGAATAAGCCAGCAAACAAATGCATACATATACATACATTCATACATACATATGTATGTATGTACATATATAAATAAATATGCAATAAATGTTTATTATAAATGCGTGCGAGTCAACAATTAAAAAATTGTCAAATGAAAGCTTCTGGTTTTATATTGATTTAAATGCAGTTTAAATTGCATTTAATAAACCATAGAACAAAATAAAGCATAAAAATTGTTGTATATGAAATTGAATTACACTTTTGCTTCCTTTATCCCTACTGCTTTATGTTGTTGTTGTTGTCGTTGTTGTTGTTGTGCCAAATGTTTGTCATGAATAAATTTGAATAAAAAGTGAAGTGAAATAAGTAAAAGACTGCGTACATTTTGTTGGCAACTTTTGCTTTACTTTTTTCTTTAAATCTCCTTTTCATTTTTTTTGTTTTTTGTTTTTTATAATTTTTGTTGTTAGGTGCAATTACAGAATAATAAATATTATTATTTGATCAGTTGTTTAATATCTTTTTGCTTTTGTGCATATTTGCTGATAAATTCTTTTCACATTCCACACATTTTATCAAATGAAAATTTGATTGTGATTCAGCGCCACCCGAAAAACATACACAGAGAGAGAGAGAGGGAGAGAAAGAGAGAGAGAGAGGAGAAATAGAGATGGAAGAGAAATGTTCTATGTTAATTTAATTTAGTTTAATTTTAAAACGAAATGAAATTTGTCACACACACACACACATACCATAATACACCCCGATGCATACATGGCCAGCAGCTGGTGTATAAAAATTAAATGCCTGTACTATTGCATACTTTCCGGCGTCCACTCAACTCTCATACTCAATTCTCTCGGTTTCATTTCATTGCAATTCTCTCTGTATCTGTCTTTGTGTTGTATTTTATTCTCATTTCATTTTGCCACGCGCGCACACTTCCGGCTTATTATTGCTTGTCAGGGATCCCGTCTCGGAGACTGGCTGTCCTCTGAAGGCATTTCCGGTCAGTTGAAAAAGTTTCGTTTCATTTCGATTGTCTTTTCATGGGTTGTCGTTGTTTTTTTTTTTTTGTTCCTTTACGCCAAATTGAATTTAATGTAAGCCATTCCCTTTGTAGTTCTCGTCGGACTTGAAGCAAACAATTGTCGCAGACAAGACAAAAGTTTTTAGTACTTTTACACTAGACAAACTTATTTGTCGTGAAAAAACTTTTGTACAGTGTACTGATGAACATACAGAACATATTTTGCTTTATTGACCAAATGTACTCATTTCTTTTTTTTCTTTCTTTCTTTCTATTTGCAGACAAGGACATTAGAGCACAAATCCATGCCTCAAACGATTCCTATTCCTCACATGGAGTGAGCCATCATCTGATTAGCTGTGATGCCAGTCGTCTGTTGCTTCAGCAACAACAACAGCATCAGCATCAGCAGCAGCAGCAACAGCATCTGTCATCGGGCAACAATGAGATGGAGGCGGCCTTCTATCAAATTGAATCCCCACCTTGTTATACAATTGCCACTGGTTTACCCAGCTATGATGAGGCACTGCATCATCAGCCGCGTCATTTTGCCTATGGCATGAAGTTTGTATATCCCAGTCTTGCTGCTGTTCATCATCATCAAGCACAGGCCCAGGCCCAGGCCCAGGCACATGCACAGGCACAAGCACAAGCCCGCATTTGCAATTGGGAAAAGGACGAACTGCAGCAGCATAAACTGCAAAAGTGCAAACTGTCAGCGGCAGTAGCAGCAGCAATGGCAACATCGGGGCAAGAGGAGAATAAAGCCAATGCCGCAGCCTCCAACTCAGTCTCAGTTTTGCCTTCTGCCATTTGCATTAACATGCCGGATGAACCAAAGCAGCATCAGCATCAGCAGCAGGAGGAGCAACAGCAGCAACAGCAGCAGCAGCAGGAGGTTGCAACTTTACAGCCAGCGGCTGCTGCTGACGATGATTGCGCTTCATTGGTTGTTGTTGTTTCGGCGTGATTGCCCAGCCACTAAAGAGTTGAGTTACGCAAGGGTCGGAGAGTGGGAGGAGTCGTGGGAGTAGCAGTATGGACAGCGGCAAAAACAGAAGCCGTATGAATGGATGGGAGGGAGGATGGTTTCGATGCTTAGTCACTTGTAAATAGTTTGTGCAACATCGTCTGCTAATTTAGAGACTTCTAGCCTAAATAATCCATACAATCTACAAAGCCAACCAAGAATATTTACCCTTAATTTTCCCGATAACAAAATATATACCCTACTCTTCCCCCCAACCCTTGTGTGGGTCTCACTGTTTGACTTTAGTTAAAAAAATTATTCTTTTTTTTTTTTTTAGTTATTTGTTATGTAATTATTGTATTATGCCCAAGACTGAGTATTATTTATTAAAAGTATTTTGTAATGATGAAGAACGGAGCTAAGTAATTTAACTAAAAAATTGTCTATCGATTAAGTACTATTAAATGTTAAGCAAAATATATATGTATGTATAAACAACAAATTACAAACTAAAAAGAAATACCAACAAATTATCGAAAAAAAAAAAATTCAAACAGTTTTGTTTGTGTGTGTGTTATTTATTTTCAACATTTGTTTTTACTTTAGTATTCATATTTTGGTTTTGTTTTCTACTATAAAAAATGAAAGTTCCTGTTTTCAAAAAAGGTTCCCAATTCCCATTCTTGAAATGAGAATATATATTTATGTTGATATTTGGTTTTTTTTTTTTCCTTTTCAAATTGCGTACGTGACTCTGACTTCTTGGTCCAAGATTAGGTCATATAATAATAAAATGCAAGCAAAACGCAGCTGTGGATGGTAACAGAAACGTGCATGGCCCAAAGGATTTGGGATTTCCATAGAATGCACATCACAAGCAAAGCAAAGAGGATCAAAATTTAAGAGCTTATCAGAGTCCAAAGCAGATGTTGAATTGCAGAATTCAACGAACTAATGACAAAATCAGACAAAAAATCAATATCAAAATCTTTAGGCGAAATCATTAGGAAGGCTATCGTCGTCTTTTTTTCCATATTTTTCTGTATCAATTTTTTCATTGTTTTTTTTTTCATGCTCATTATTAGCTTATGATATTTTTGATTGCCTATCACACATAAACTGTTATTTAATTTTCCACCAAATGAAACTAAAATAGATATGGAAAATGAGAAAATTTGCACCTCTTGATCAAGCACTAAAACATAAACAAGTCAGTTTCTTAATGTTGCCAGTTACTAAAATAATAATAATAATAAAAATAAAAACAAACCAAAAAAAAAACTATTTACGACCAGTAAACTCAAAGTCAAATCGTATAACACAATATATACCATATATGTATACATGTGTACATATATATATGGAAAAGCAACTTCAACTAGAGTTAAATTTAACCTAAACATGAAGAAAGTATATCAAACTATTGTCTAAATATTCAAATATAACAGAAACAAAAAAAAAAATTGAATATTTCAAAAAGAAAAATTGGTCTTTTACTGGAATCGTAAGCGGTTCTCTCTCTCTAGTGCTCCACGTGTCGATAATCATTCGCCTGGGTCAGCGTACCAAATGGACGACACAATAATAATAATAACCAAAGAACACAGCCAACAACAAGAACAAGAAGTTCAAGTTTTTCCTCGTGCAAGCATAAATAATTTCATGTCAAATTTGACACTTTTGTGTTGAAGCTTCTGCTGCGTGTGTGTGTTTTGTTGTGTGGTGTGGTGTACGCTTTTTTAATGCTGCAATTTGTATTCAAATGTACGATTTGTTGATGAGTCGGAATAACGGGCAGATAAAGGCCATGAGAGGGGTATGACTGACTGACTGACTGCCATGCCACATCAAACATTCCATAACGCAGCAGCAGCAACAGCAACAGCAACAGCAACAACATCAACAGAAGGCACCAAGAAGAGGCGGTCGGGCATTAGTGGGAGAGACAGAGAAACACCAAAACAGGGGCCATAAATTATATTATCGTGCATCGTGTATCTGGTTCAGGTCGCAGTCATGAGTGACTGTCAGTGGACTACAGGGAACTGCGACTGACATCAACACCAGCAGCAGCAGAACCAGCAAAAACAGCAACAGAGGTTAGCCTGGCTTTTGTGTCGTGGTCGTGCCTGGCGTTCTTGCCATGATTTGCTGAAATGCACAACAGCAAAAAGTAACCAAAATAAAACAAAGAAAGCTTTAATACTTTCATAAAAAAGTACAACGACTATCTAATATTCTCAACAAAAATTATGAAGTCATATTCACAAGATAAATATTTGCTAGGTTTTCTATCAGGTTGAGTATCAATGGAATAGGGTTCTAACGGAACAATTGCGGGAATGTGAAATATTTTTAGAGGTTTATCTATGAAGATTTAGTTTATAAATAAAACTAATTGAATTACTTTATGCTTCAATTTGATTGAATTAAATGAATGCCATATTTAATGCTTTGCTATTAGAAACGAACTAATTATTGTATTTAGACTTTATAGTTCGTCCTTGAAGTAAACGACGTTATTAAGTACTTTCAGCTACTTAGTAAAAATTTGCAATTTGCCAAAACATAAACTTTGCACATTCGCCCAGATAATTTCGCATATTTTTTGTTCCTAGTTAACCTTTAAAGCCTTTCCCCCAGATTTAATGTCTTTTTTTTTTTATATAATTTGATTAAAATTACCTAAAGACTAGACTAGAAAAGTTAAATGTTATGGAAAATGGATAGTATAGTTAATTTCAAGTTACGCTAAATTGCGAATGTTACCCAACCTATGGCCCCCAAGGTTAAAAAGGGTATTATAAAGCTTCCATCAGACAACAAATGTGTAGGCAGAGAGAGGGGGGCAGAGAGAGAAATGTTTGCTCTTTAGATAAGCGTTATGCGGTCGGCATTTGGTATATATATGTACATATATGCTGTATGTATGTATGTATGTATGTACGCACATATCTTTACTCTCTATAGGAACAGTAGAGTTGTACTACGAAGTAGGTACGTTTTTATGATGACTGCACGTGTGTTGGCCGTAATTTGTTAAACGGTTTTTCGTTTCGTTTTTCGTTGATTTTGGTTTCGAGTTCATTGAACAGGTTGTTTTAGCTTTGACATTTTGACTTGGTACGCTTTTTTCTTGTTGTCGTTGTTGTTGGTTGGTTCCTCATAAATCTTGGGTTCACATTAATTTGCTCATCACCTGTCGCAAAAGAAGAATTTGATGAGTATAATTAAATGGTTAATGGGCGAAAGAAGTTTGTTATCAATGACAATGATGATATATAACAAGAGTACATTATGTTTATACACAATAAATAATGAGTATATATTTAATGCTCCCTCATTTCGTTCTCTTTTTTCTCCTCCTCTAATCCTACCCCTTCACCTTTCGCCTCTTATTATAGGTCAAATTTTCGTGTGCCCTTGTTTAGATTAATGAATTCATGTTTGTCGTGTATTGCTTCTGCTACTTCCTCTATATCTGATCTTTCTATAGTTGTTACGGTTTCTTCATCAATTAGTTCTTCATCTTGATCTTTATTATCGTCCGTTGATAGAATTTCTACTTCGTCCTTAAAGTTTTCAACAATTTCTAGCCGTTTTGGACTTTCAGAACTTTGTGCTAGATTTGCTACATCTTCATGTTTATAATTGATTTGATTCCTTGGATGCTTTTTGTATTTTCTCTCCTGATGCGAATGGAATCTTGTATTTTTAGGCTGTGCCAGGATTTCATCATTTATATCATCGTGAGTTGTCAGTATCCAATCATCATTTGATTCAATATCCCTATGATGATGTGGAACCCGCTGATTGGCGTCATGATGTTTATGTTTGGGCGAAAGATCATGATTATTATGTAGATTTGTATCTTGCCATTCATCATCAACAGGTGGATTTTTTGGTTTGCCTCTATGAGTTCTATCATCAAATGGACGATTTTTTTTACGATTTCGATAAACGGACCAATCGCTCCGGTCTGGTGCTGGTTCATTTCTGTCATCATTAGAATCGGCAACTTGATCAGATTCTTTTCTATCGTTAGACACGCTTGGTGACCAATCTTCTATATCAATACGATCTCTGTCCCTATCTTTTTGTTTATCTTGATCATAAAATGCATAACCAATTCGTTTGTTGTCATCTTTATTCCCTTCTTTGGTGGTTAAATTCAAAGGGGCAACTGTAACTCCAAGATCATCTAGAAAGAAGAATTATCTTAAATATGTATGTCAATTTAACAATCATTTACAGCTTACCAGGTGTGGTGGTGTTCATAACATACTCTTTGGATTTATTTGTTGGTGTGCGTGGCGAAGTTGCCAGATAAGAATCAGATGTCACAGGTCTATAACGAATTTGCCAATAGAAAGTCAACCAATAAATGATGAGAAAATCGTGAAACAGTATTAAAGAACCCAGCAGAAAATCATCTAATCGCATTTCA
This sequence comes from Drosophila willistoni, assembly GCF_018902025.1. Lineage (NCBI taxonomy): Eukaryota > Metazoa > Arthropoda > Insecta > Diptera > Drosophilidae > Drosophila > Drosophila willistoni. The sequence goes on from NW_025814058.1 coordinate 1,642,275, forward strand.
GCAAAACGATTGCCATGAATCGTTTGCGCATGATACATCACAAACTAAATAGAAATCTTCGTTAGACGGAAATTTCAGAAACAAAAATCATATTCTACTTACAAACATAATGGTTAAGCTAATGGCTAATTCGACAACTATATATGCATATGGTATCGTATCCCACACAATCAGAAGGAATAAGAGAAAAAAGACAGAAACCATTAAAAATACAAAGGCTACAATGAAAAGAACTGCCACATCTAAAGTAAGATCCATCTGGAATGCAAAAATCCAATAAGTTTTGGCTAATAATAGAATGGAAATGAACTTACATGTCTAGGCAGAGCTGCACCTATGACTAGGCATAAGAAAATGATTAAAACACATAGGCCAAAAAATGCCAAAACATCGGGCCACCAACTGTAAACAACCAAGCCAAACAGCGATATAATCTGTAATTCGACCTAAAAATACAGATGGATATTATATATATCAACTTATATATATATAACATATACATATATACTTACTATAATTAAACTGAAAAGACAATTTATGAACTTTACGTAGCGTAGTCTTTCGCAAAATATGAAAATGGTAAACATTAAAATGCCCAAAGTAAAGGTGATAAAACATATATAATATAAATCACGAAACTTTTGACGTCCCTCCTGTCTAAAAGGAATGCATATCGATTAATCAAAAACATTTCTTTAAATGGAGAAACTTACATCATGCAAACAATTAGCCATTGTATTAGAGCCAATATAAACCAAATGGCAAGATACATATAAGTCCTCACAGAGAATTGTCGTCGTGCCTGACGATAAGAGCGCAAATCGTAATGCATATTGACAAAAAAAAAACAAACTAATATTTTATGTTTCGCTTTCTATTTCTTGCTTTTGTAAATATTAATGTTAAAAGATTATCAAAGCTATGTTGATGAAAACTTTATGATTATATTTCATTTCACTTTCCTAGTCATACACCACGTGAAAATTCAATTGATAATCCTACCAATGAAAAGTCTATGACTTATTTTTAGATAGAGTTGGAAGATTTTGAAAATATATATTTGACTTTATTTCTTGAATCTTTACTATTAGGTTTGAATGTTGGAATGCAATTAATTCTTGGAATCGTCTAAAACAAAATTAAAGAAATTTATAAAAATATAAAGTTTTATTTGTATTTTATATTTGTATTGACCCACCTTCATCATATACAATCTCTGGCAGCTCATCCGAATAGTCCTTATAATCATTTACAGTGGCCATCAATTGTTTGTTCAGTGCAGGATCTAAAATAACTTCTTTGAAAGTAAAATAATTGTATTGGATTTGCCAAAAAAATGTTAGCAAATACATGATAAGAAATAAATGAAATAACATAAGAGATGCCATCAAATGGTTATTGGGATTCATGCGTGCATATCGCTTACCCTCTATGGACTGGCCATAAAAGACTACAAACTATATGGAGAAGTGATATACAAATAATTATAGCTACAGATATATTTTGAAATTACCATAAACATTGTTGCAGATAAAATCATATTAAAGCAACAAAATGCAATTGGCCGACTTGAGTCCTTCACTTGAATGCTTGACATAAGAAAATATACCGAACAAAATATTAAAATATAGCTCAATACAAACACAAGCGACATATTTCGTGTGATATCCAACTGGAAAAAAGATCATTATATACATATATCTAAACTATTAAATTTCAGTATAAACTCACATGAAGAGGTGTGCAACAGGCAATAAATAAGCCAAAAACAACAACAACTGCACAAATTAAATAGTATATCAGTATTTCGCTCCAGCAGGAACGCACAATTAAAACAAATAGCGAGATTATTTCCAATTCGACTATTATCAAGGATAACAATATACTAATTGCACCCATTAGTCGCAATTTTTCAAAGAATGTGAATAACGTGAAGAGACAAATGGCAAGGACAAAGCAACTGGTGCATATTATCTCACAATCATACAGAACCTCACGAACATATTCTCTACAAATTCAAATTCACATATTAGAGATTATCAAAAAACGTTTCCCCAAGAACTCACATTGAGCATATAACTATCCATTGGATAATTGCCACAAATAGCAGAAGAAAGAAATGCGTGTAAGTTTTCTGTGCAAATCGTCGTCGCCGCCTATTTGTTAATGCCGAATCCATCACACATAAAATAATAATCGGAACACATTCAATTTTTAATATCAAATTAAACGAAAACTTTGAGCAAAGCCAAGTAGATCACCAGAAAAACAAAAAACGTCTTTAAAGTAAGAATAGAAAGATTTTAAGCTACTGGATGGTTAAATTGAAAACTTTTTTATAGATTCAATTAATAGCCACCAAAAAAATTAATAAATTGCAGAAATTAGGAAAAATAAATCTGATTGCAAAAACGTGTAAATTCGAATTGATGTTATTTTTTTCTAGCATTGAATACTTTAAATGCCCTCGGACTTCTCTTACGATCAAAGGGTATCATTTCGTTCTATACTTTCTATTTAATATTCCTTCTAAATCCCAAACATTCTGAATGAGATCAGGACAAGATATATAGCCATACTGAATCTAACACTGTCGTGCATCGAGTTATCCTTATTGCCAGTGGGAAGTCTTTTATTTTTTCAGACAATTTTGGAGTACAAGAACTTTTTGAGCAGCCCGAGGAGAAAAACTTGGTCTTAATGCAATAAAGAAAAACATAATTCAAACAACTCTTTCCGTTTTTGAATGATAACTTGTTGAAAAAGAATCCTAAAAACAGGCACCCAACCAAGAGGACCTAATTAAACATCTTATTCTTCAATTTATAAGTCAAGTCTTCAAGTCTTTATTCAAAATTTCTGATTCCTGACAAGTGGTAGCCCATACAAAATAGTTACATTTACTTGAGATAAAGTTTCTTGTAGTCTGCTACAAGTTTTGTCTATTAGTTGTGTATTCTACGAATCTTTTATTGAATTTTTAAATACTTATGTATGTATAATATACATATGTATTGGTATTGGATGCTTCAGTTGCCAGTTATTCCCATTTATTTCATTCTGTGCTCACTTCACACACAGCTGCGAACCCAGGGCGAATATTGCAGTTGTTGAAAAAACGTCAACGACGAAAAAACAAATAAGAGCAAACGAACAGAAAGCCAGGCCCAACCAAGGCAGACCAGACCAAAGTACAGAGGCAACCAAGCGGCTTCTGCTAATGCATAAAGTCAACAACAAGAAAATTAACACAAAACCGACAAACAAGGTAGAGAAAATGCAATAGCCAAAAAGCCCAAAAGCAACAAATACACAAACGATGAAAATTTGCGCTCGTTAGCAAAATTTGTCGTAAACGTTAATAGAGTAAATAAGCTTTGCTTGTCAATTTGTTTCCCTCGACAAGTGTTAAAAAATATATTCCAAATCTGTTAAATAGACTCAAGACTAATGAGCCAAGTAGTTTTCCAAAAAATAAAACCAAAAGCAAAAGGAAAGAATTAGAGTGAGAAGAAGAATGAGAACAAAGTACGAGCAACTGACGCACCATAAAACTTAATTTGCATAGACACAGACGTCACAGAGTTTGGGGCATAAAAATCATTTAGCGACACATTTGGCATATCAAAAATGATTCCCCCTGCTGCCCCCCAATCTCTCAAAACCTATTAAATGGCGTGTGGCATTCCAAATCAGCTGACTGACTGCGACGACGACGACGACGACGACGACAACGACGACGACTTCAACTATCTGACTAGCATGCAAAATTAATTACCAAGCGAAAATTTATTTACGACTCATCTTCTGCCCCTTTATTTTAGCCTTCTTACTCTTCTAGCAGTACACGCGTTCACGTTTCTCTGTCTCTCTCTCTGTCTCTTGGTGTCTCTGCGGCAACCATAAAAGTTTTACGTTTTAGCCGAATTTAGTGTAGAGCTGGAGATAGCCACAGTAAGAAAATATGAGAGAGAAAGAGAGAGACAGAGAAGGTTGTGAGAAGTTGTCGTCGTCTGTGCAGTTTCTGCAGTTTAGATAGTACATACGAGCCAGAAGCAACCAACATTTTCCATTCTACACATAAAATTTCAGACGATGACATTTTTGCAGCCAACTGCATTGCAGTGAATGTCGCGTTTTTCGGTTGCGGTTTTTACGAGGCGCTTCCAACACTCAAACGAACCTTTTACCAACACACACACACACACACACACACACACACAGGCACACACATACACACAGTGTGTTGCCTAGCGGAAAGAGGAGCAAAATGAGATGCAGTTCTGCGCTAAATCCCAAAAATCCAGAATCCGAATCACGGCACTTAAGTACGCGTAATGAAATTTTAAACAGCATTTCTCCACCTCTCCACTCCACCCGATTCCCCCGATGGTATCCCTTTTCTGGCACTCTTAGTTTTGTTTATGATGCATTTTATAGTGGCAGCAACAAGCTCTCTAATTCAATCTGTTTGCAACCAAAAAGTAATGAGCACGAGGAGCAACGGCAGCTCGGCTTCTGTGTTTTTTTTTTCAGTTTTCTAAGTTGTTTTTGTGAAAAGTTATTGCTGAATACCTTGTATTTAGTTTATGCCACCTTAACATGAAGTTTTTTTTTTTTTGGGTGGAACTTGAGTTGCATTTAGATATAGATGACCTATTAAATCATAGAGTTTGATAATGAAAGTCAGGATTAGTCTGAACGACTATTTGATATCCCCTCCTATTATTGGCTTTAAAAATGGGAAAGGATATGCAATATATTTGTTGTTGATGTTGATCATTTAATGCTACTTACATACAGTAGAATCCGGTTATAGCGGCTCCGCTTATAACGTCCGTCCGGGGTTAGCGACTAACGTTCGATGAGTGATTGGTTGGTCCCAAAATAACTTATATGAAAGTTAGTACGTCTTCCGGATATAACGACGTAAATCCGACGTCGGTCCCTTGAGATTCATTATAACCGGATTCTACTCTATATTAAGCCTTTAAGGATTGCTTTTATAAAAACTAACTTTCTGTAGTTACAAATTGTTTCAAAAACTATTTACTATTAGTTTTTAGAAGACCTATATCCATTCAGAAGGAATGTGTCTTTTTTTCGGAAAAGGGTTAATAATATGATATAATAACTGCTAACAAGTGATATATAATATTGATTCTTATATCCTTTGCCTGGAAGTGGCTTAATAGTAATTACTAGTTGTAATTATTGAAGCGTATTATTACCCATAAGAGCCAAGAAAGAGAGTGATCAGAATTATATATAAGTTAACAGTTTCTCTTGCAATTAGCATACCCTTTACCCAGCAATGTTCTACAGGGTAAAAAAGTACAAGGGTTAACGGGCGCAGATTAGGGCTATACCAGAGATAACTATACAAACAATAGGGTTTAGCCTTATCTAGATTAACAAAAACAAAATAAAACAACTACTTGTTAGCCCTCTATCAAACTAGGTCGAAAAAAAGTTTAATCTAACAAAAGAAAAAAAAAATTAAACTAACCGAAACTACGGGTTTTTTCTAGACAATTAAACAGAAATTCTTAGGTCAGGGTGAGTTTACCTAAACTCATATAATGTGATATGGAAGACTTCCTCTGAAAAATGCCAAGAAAGTGCAAATAAAGTTCCGTTCAGATAGAGAGCCCACCCTCAAGTAAATAGACGTCATTGTCATAGGAATAATGTGTTTAGTTGGCACAGCAGCAGCACACGCCTCTTGATAAGGACCACACACTGACGGCAGCATCAGCAGACTCTAGGCGGTGACTAGACCTTATGATAAAGACCCACAAAAAGAAAGAAGAAGAAAATAAAATATAAAAAAGATAAAATTAAATTTCACATACTACACATACATATATGGCAAAGATAGCCGTAGCTGGACAAAGTTCAAAGCAAACCGAACTGAACTAATGTCGTCACATCATCCACATCATCATCATCATCAGCAGCGACCAACAAATTAGAGGCAATAACTACCAGAGAAGATTTTACTCCTTGGCAAGGGGTTCTTTTCCACTTGCGTCATCAAATTTGTAGCAGGTTATCATTAAAAAAAAAAAAACGTTGACTTGATAAGAAAATGAACGAAATGCCGATGAGCTATGCGGCACAGTTTTATACATATATTTTTTCTTTCCATTTTCGTGTGAGTCATCCTGACAAGGAGAAGACCTAGCAGGAACGTGACCTAGCACTTTCGGTTGACATTCCATAATCAGGCCGCTGCCAAATGCATGGAATGAGGGATTGAGTGAATGAGTGGAAATGAGGTTCGGTTCTTCTTCTACTTAGACTTTTATCAATTTTACGACTTCCTTTTTTCTTGGTTTCTGGACCACCATCGGTCACCAAGCCAGACTAGCTAAGCTAGACTGCAATTAGTTTTATTTTCTTTATTTTCCACTTTACCATCATTTTTTGTCGATTTTTGTTTTTTTGTTCGTCTTATCGTGGCTAATTGATATTTATGGGTCGAACACGTTTCAGGTGAAAAAAAATCAATGGAAGTAACATTAAGGGGTTTTTAACCTCTTTCATTTTGAAGCTTTTATTGGCAAATGGGTGAAGGGTTTGTTGTAGACCGCACTTAAGAATCCTGTTGCCTCTCTCTCTCTCTCTTTATTTTTCCATTCATCTCTATCTATACAAATTATATGCTATCATTATTTTTGTAGCAACTAAAAATAAACCATGAGGAAGCAGTTTACATCTTTAGAAACACTTAAAAATTCGAACAAATTAACAATACTTGTAGCCTGTTGATTTATGAATGAGTTTTTCGAGAATGTTTTGATGGCAGGACATCGTTTTTCTGTTTAGTCCCCTTCCCCCCTGTCCTCTAGCATGATGTTTCAATTTTTCAACACACAAAAAAATAAAACCAGACGGCAGGATGTGAATGAATGTCTACTTAAAAGTGAATAAATAATAATAAAAAAAAAAGAAGAGGAAATTACTTTTACTTATATGTGAATAGAGAGTGATTTGGTACAAAAACAAGGTGTAGGTGTAGAAGGCAAGGAAATCTATATCAGTTGGCATCATTTCATTCAAAATTTAACCTTGCTCACTACGGGAGTAGCATTAGCAGCATCATCAGCATGAGCAGCCGATTCAACTTGAAGAACTTCCCTTTTTGCTTAATTTATGACACTTTCAATTACGAGTTACGCTCTGGGCACAGCAAGAAATCAAGAATTCCAAGTAAAATCTCCTGCACACACTTCTTCAAATCCCTTTGCCTGTTGTGAATTGAAATTACATTTCTTCGAATACATTGAAAGCCATAATTATGCTCACGCTTAGACAAAATCCATTCTACATAGTCCTTTTTGGCAATTGCTCAAAATGGCCAACGAGGAAAATGTGCAAAGACAATACCTGTTGTCCTGTTGTCCTTCTTTGGCTCAATAGACCTTGTCAATGTGCTGACAAAAAGGCCAGACTCTGAATAAGAAACAGAAATGAAGGTCTTCATCATCATTACTATTGAGCAGAACATGTCAATTTTGAGCCAAGAATTGTTGCTACCCAGCTGGGACATTGTTTCGCTTTTTGCGCAAAAGAAGTCAATTCATAAATTGTGCTCAAATCTATCAAAATCCTTGAGAAAGATAAATCAATTTGTCGTCAGACAAAAGATAATATTTGTAATTTAGATTGATGACCTACCCCATCTCTCATTCTCCACCAATCTCCATTGAATGCGGTCGAAGGATCATCTAAATGTAAATGGCCAAAAAAGTGTCTTAAAGTTGTCTTAGTTTAAGGTTTTTTTTTTTCTCAGGCCTTTACTTTAATTTTATGGCTAGTTCGTGACTGGGACAAACTCAAGGGGTAGGGGAAAAACTACCTGCTGCATATCCTCTATCCTAGCCACGCGTTTATGTCTCGCTTTCATTTTTTTCTTCTTTTGCTTTTACTGTTCTGTGTCCTTTGGTCTCTTTTTATTTTCTGGTTTTTGTTTTTACGTGAGTACACGCGTACCATCAACAGTTTTCGTTTTTCCAGAAAATTAGTTTAAAAGCATCATAAAATAATTTTCGTTCGTTTTCGGTGGGCGTTGTGAAAATTTTCGCGTTTCGCGGCATTTTATTGTCTCTCCTCTCCCTCTCTCTCTCTCTCACACACTCTCTGTTTGTGTGTTCCCTTTCCCTATTTTGGCTTTTAACTTTGCCCATTTAAGGTTCAGGTGTGTAAATGGATTTGGAGCGCTTCAGTTAGGCCATCAACATCATCATCATCATCATCGTCATCGTCACCGTCATCAACGTCATCGCCATCAACATTTGGCAGTTGGCGCGGTTCTTTAACAAAAATGATTCAACGCATGAGCATCGACATCGACATCGAGCTGGCATCATGGCTCGTAAAAGGACCAAATGTTTGGAGCCAAATTAGATTTATACGATTTTTTCCTAGAATTGGGCAGTAAAAATAAATAAAAAATGTTAAATGTGTAAATGGAAAATTCACGCTGGCCAAGAGAGACCCGTCCGAACCGACCAGACCGTATAGTGTAATTAGGATATACAATTTATGGTGGCCATTCCAAAAAAATATAGGTATAACAGAAAAGGTAAATTGAATTTGCCGAGTTAAGCACTTTTCAAAGACATTAAATTGTCAGTAATTAAATCATAATTCTAATTACTTTTAGTAGTCTCTTTATCAAAATATATAAATTGAAATTTTCAGCACAAGTGCCATAACTTTTTAAAAGTTATTTCAACTTAAGCAATTACTTTAAAAAGGTTTTTTCATTATTCTATCTGGAATACTTTGAATTATTTTCAGCTAAAGACTACTCTTAGTTTTTAATATTTAATTACATAATGTTTCAATAAGATATAAATCTTATTTATTTGCCAAATTAATATATATTTTTATGTTTCTATATCAAAACGATTTGTCAGTTTTGTTTTTCTCTAATACATTGCAAGTAATCTAAGTTGTGATGTAATTACTTATCTAAGTGTTTCGAGGAAATTGTGACAGTTAAGATATTTAAAATTTAGCTTTCACTTACACCTTATAAATTACTAGAATAATCTTATAATAAATTCCTTAAAAATATTTCTATATATGATTCATCAAAGGTTCTTTTGGGTCTTATCTATAATCTTTTTATTATCTACTGAATCAGACATTTAAAAACTAAAAGCTTTGTCATTGCCTTTAGATTTCGTCATATTGGGCAAATCTGAAACATGAGCTAAAGATAAAGTCATCTGTTTCCAAGAGAAATTCCCCATTTGATACTCATGTGGTAAAACTCATAAAAAAAAAACCAGATACTTCCTCTTTTAGTATAACCTGGTCATGCAATTGTTTTCTCATAAAGTATTATATGTAATCCATACCAAAATGCACTCAAGTCCTTATCCACTTCCCCACACATGCACACACACACACACACACACACACCCACACACGCGCACAGATGCACACATGTATCCTTATGTATGCTTAAGAGACGGTTGTAATTTGAGCAATTTGTTTTCATAAAAGATCTCCTGGGCAACCAGCGAACCTTATTCTTATACAATATATGTGATGGAAAAAAATAGTATCTTGTATCCTTCTTTTGTTGTTGCTTGTTTTCGTTGGAATTACACGCTAAAAAATTTGTTAAGAATCTCTCTTAAGTGAAGCATGTGTGGAATGCTTGCCAAACCAAATGAAAACTCTTTCCACCGACCAACTTGAGGCGTGAACAAGTGCTTGGGACAAACTCTTCTTACACTCAGACAGAGACAAAAAACCAAAAATATGAGAAAGAAAGAAAGAAAGAGTGAACTACCGTAGAGAGAGAGCAAGACAGAGACCGAGAAAATAAGACTCTAACAGTTTGTTTGTAATGGCTTTTAATAACAATTTGCTCACAGCCTTTTCTCTTTCCCCTTTCTTATTTTATTTTTTTTTTCCTTTGCATTTATTCTATAATTTTTTTATATGTAAACATAATTTCTTTAATTGGATTTTGTCGTCGTTGCCCGACTGGCTGCCTGCCTGCTTGTCTTCCTCCTAGCCCCTGTCCTCCTGTCTTCCCATCCTCTTGCCTACTTGCCATGGCTAGGCTAGAGTAAACATTAAAAGTGCCGTATGGAGGTGGCGTCGGTGTGAAAATAGGAAGCCAGTCGCCAAAAAAAAAAAACAGCAACAACAACACAACCTACAGTAACACACACACAAAAACCAGACAGACAGCCAACCAGCCAGCCCAAGTCGAGGCAGCTGGTAAAACCCGTTAAAATAGCGACAAAATAAGAGAGTGGCATTCGGTTTAATTTTGGGTTGGGGTACATCCAACTAACAAATTCGCTGTAAAATCTTCAAATATCCATCAAGCAGCAAAGTTTCACTCAATCAAAAAGTGTCCCTTCTTCTTGAAAACAAAATAATCCACACATCTTTATTTGCTTTCCAAAATGAGCCCAAACAATCCAAAGAAAAAAAAAACAGTATTAATTATCAAAATTGACACAAATAAAAGATTTTCACGTACAAAGTTTAAAGTTTTCTAGTTCTTCCTCTTTAATCTTTATAATGAGTCTTACCAAAAATCGTTTTGCAGTGGAAATTAAATTCTTAAGAGGATATCATAAAATACTTTACTTCTACTATTTTTAATAACTTTCTTGCTTCACCTGACATTTTTATTTAAATTTATTATAGTAATAAATTTGATTTAGTTTTAATAAATGTTTTTTTTTTTTGTTTCTTAAGAACTGAAATTTATTTTATGTCTAGGAAATACTACAATAATAATTTAATTCTCCTCTTAAAAGACCATTTTAACTTTCAAATACAATTTGTTGTTGATGACAGGCCCAAACCAAAACAAAAAAAGAAGTTAAATTCGTTTTAAAATTGATCGACTTAGATTCAATATGGGCTGAATTCGACATTTATATAGTCTGAGGCTTCAACTGGCCATATGTCCATCAAGTTAGCAGGGTATCAGCGAGAAAACAAATGCCAGTGACAGGCGACAGCGCGACACGCTGTCTAACAATTTTAATTTTCAATTTTAACTGCAGCGACAACAACGACGCCGACGACGACGACGACGTCACACGGTTTTACTCTTAACCAACAGCCATTCCGAGCAATGTGTAGTAGTAGTAGTTGTAGTTGTAGTCGTAGTGGACCCCCATCGACTCTCTAGTCGAAATGGAGTCAGAGTCCAGTTTTTTTTGTTTTTTTATTCCTCTCGCCCGCTCGGTTTAAACTGGGTCACTGGTGTCAATCGTTGGCCCGTTGCTGCTGCTGCTGCTGTTGTTGTCAACTTAATTATGTCGCAATTGCTTTGAAGTCGACTTTTCGCAAATGTAAACCATGCTCGAGAGCCGCCCCACCACCAGCAGCACCAGACAGCAGGTGGCAGCGGGACAACATGACCGACCACGACCGACCATATTGCTCCATGGGCTTCTTTCCCCCAAAACCATTCTGTTCTGTCATTGCCATGCTATGTTTCTTCATTCGGAATTGCGCTTTATTCAATTTCTTGTATATATAGCATGCCGCCAGCCACACTTTTTTGCTTTGGTCGGCTTTCACACTTTTGCCCTTTTTAGAGTCGTTGTCACTAGTTTAATTGGATTTTGCCTTTGTCTTCTTGGCCATCCACATCATCATCATCATCATCAGCAACATCGTCGTCGTCGTCGTCGTCGTCATAGCTTAAAAAGCTGCAGCCCATTACAAATTGGTTTTGTTATTGGCTTAATTGAATTGTCGCTAAATTGGCGGACTTTAAATACTCGTACTCGATGCCGCCAGAGGCAATCTCTTTTTGGTAGTAGCAGCCAACAAGAACAAGCAATTAACTACACAACGAAGAAGATTGCCAGAGCCAGATAGAGAAGCAAAAAGTGTGTAATTAGAGCACAGTTTTTGAGAGAATTACAAAAAAAAAAAAAGTGTGTAAATCTCATTAGGTATGCAAATATGCACAAATGTAGACGACTGACACTTGATGTCAGTCAAGTGTATAATTCTAAGATACTTGCTTGGTTACCTTTTACTGGAATCAGTTAAATTTACATACATACATGTAAAACTTTCCGACAAGTCTCAAAGTTTTTTTCTTCTTCTTTTAGTGGAATCAAATCATTACATTCACACCAGACACAAGAATCAAGATTAAAATTGTTAGCTTGGCCAAAAAGATTTTCCCAAATAACCAATTAAAAAACTTTCAAATCATTATTTCAAACTGTTTACTATAAACCTAATTATTTGGTCCTCTTATATAAATTCATTGTAAATTTCTAATTGTAACTATTTTAACCTAACTAAAATAAGCTAATCCTTAAATTTATTTTAAGAAACTTAACGTCTTGGCATCCTTTTTTAATTCCGAATAAAATAACATTAACATACGATAAGAACATACAGCTTTTATATAGGTCTCAAAGTCTTGAATGAGCTAGAATTTTGATTGTCATACAACTGTTGATAGAGTCTGGAGTCTGTTGACTCCTTTCAACTTTTGGCCATTTAATGAAATGAAAAATCTGTGAGACACCACCAGGCACCACCTTTCATTGACAAACTAGACACCTTTCGAATGGCCCATTTACCCCAATTTCTGACATATCACTTTCAAAACGAAAAGAGAAAAAAAAAACACTGCCCCAGCGCGAAACAATGCAACCGAAACTCAACTGACACTTCCAAGAATTGCCAAGCCGAAAATCGAAAAGAGTGAAGAGGAAAAACAAAATCAAATGCTTTGTAATGCTACTGTCGCCAGTCTGAGACCCGCCTTTTGCTCCACCAATACCGACCCTCCTCCTCCTCCTCCTATCACTACTACAACCCTCTGCCCCAAAAACTACACCTATTTCTTCTTTGCATGCAACGTTGACGAGGCAGAAAAAGAAGAAAAAAAACTTTGAAAACGTCAACACAAAACACAAACAAAAATTGAACCGAATACCCAGAGACATTGAAGACTGATTGACATAGGAAAAATGTTTGGATTTTTCCCCCGGCCATCCAATGTATGTATGTACAGACAAAGGTAACATACTTGAAAACTAATGCGCTTATCAGTGGAAATTGATCAGACTTCATAGCGGTATGAATGCAGGTGATTGTTGCGTTACTTTCGGTTTGCTGGCTGTGTCTCTTGTATGTGGAAATAATTAACATGTACTTTCGATTTCGTGAGGCGTAAAAGAAAAGTCAACCAGCGAGGAAAACCGAACGAATGACTCCCTATAAGCGGGCAACTGGCCGACCGACTGAACGACCAACTACAATCAATAACATTTGTAATGTCAATAATTGACAAGAGGGCTCCGCCTCCACCTCCTCTTACTCCCTCTCTTGAAATTGAAAGTTTATGGTCGGCATTTTGATGAATTACCCAATGCGATCCCCAGGCACCTTGCATATCATATCGACTGATAAGGCGATAAGCAAACGGGAGAGTAAGAGAGAGAGAGTGTAAGTCAGTGAATGAGAGGTAGGTGAGGGGAAGAAATGAATGATTGGGAAATCTTAAGGTTGATGTGAGGTTTCTCCTTGTTTTTTTTTTCCCCTCCCCCTCTGAGTTTCTTCTCTAATTCGATAAACACGTTTTTGATCGATTTTCTCCATTATCGAATCGATGAAGCCAATTGAGGTCATGTATTAGGCGCCAATTGCAAAATTAAGGTTAATTGAAATATGGAAGGCTAGAGACAAAAAGCGGATCCATTTCATACATTGTAGTTAAATAATCTACAATTCAACTCAATTACATTCAACCAGTACTTCAACTTAAATTTTATGTCTTTTCGATACTTTTATTCTGTTTACTGCTCAAACTCGTAGGCATGAACAGTTAACTTTTGAAACCTGTTCTTGGTGACTGCTTAGAACTATTTAATAACTAAAATTAAATAAAGGCTTACATTGTGTTTCAGGTACTTAAATAAATGATGTGATTATTGTTACTTAATTTATGACATTGATCAACTCAGTTTTGTTACATAAAGATCGCAGTAGTTTGTCCAAGTTCCAATTCTGTTCTTGGTTATTAATTAGCGTCCGAAGAAGGCGTCTACAATATTACGAGATATTATCAGTAATTGGCTGTAAAACGATTTATTCCGCGTGGAAGCTATAAATTACCATATGGAGTAAATATCTTACAAGATTCAATAAAGGTTTTTATACATTTGCAAAAAAGGGTATATTCATTTCGGTCATTTCAATCAGGCTGTTAAAGCTATAGCTCTGAAATTTTGGATAAAGCTTCTATATACTAATTGCAGCCGGATCGGACCAGTAAATCAAATACTGCATTTCTCAAAAACTGCATTATTTTCCAAGCGATTGCTATTAAAATTAATATTAATTCAGTTCAATATACATATTAATGACTGGTCTAAATTTCGTCAATATCGGATGAGTAAAATATATATGCATCTCCCAAACGAACGATCGATCGAATAATAATTTTGTTCGTAAAAACCTTTTTTTCACAACCAAACTAGGTTAATGACTTAATGGTTTATAATTCTGTCAATTTTCCAAAATCGGATAAGTATTTTCGCCAGGCATCACACAAGCATAGCCCCCGTCTAAGATATTAGGTCGTTCCTTCGCGAAAATTTGGAAATGAAAGAGTTCAGAGTGTATACAAAAATCAGACCAACCGAAGTAACTTCTGTCTTCTGGGGTTTTAATAGAACCCAGTATATCATTTCCAACACGAGACACTTATTATTGCCTAAATAATAGTAATAATTAAAAATATTAGAAAATAGCGGAGAGTAAAATCCAACAACAATCTATTCAAGTGGTTGCAGTGTATTTTTATTGGTATTGAGTTTAATTGAGTTAAGTTATGCAATAGGCTAAGAGAACTGTAATTAAAAACTACTCGATAAACAATATAATTAATTGCATTATCTTGTCAGTTAACAATTTGTTTTTGCTTGTAAGTTATTCAACTTCTTTCTGTTGGTATTTGCTACTTTTATTAAAATTTCTGTATTCAATAATAAATATGCATAAATTTTAAGATTGCTTCTCGTGAATTAAAAACATACATATGTCGTATGGAAATTATTTTTTAGTATTAAAGAAATGACAAATCTTCTTCTTTTCACTTTAAATAAGCTTTAAAAATATTGAATCTTATGTATATGAGGATTGAAAATATCAGGTGTATTTATATAGAAACATCTTATATTAACAATTCATTCCCTCATTAAGGATTAGCAGGATATGGTCACCTAATGAGTTAAAAATATTTCAGGGACATCCTAAACATATATACTTTTTTTTGAATATGACTTTATTAACTCTGCTCAGTAACTTAGTTGCAGAATTGCAACCCTTAAACTGAAGTTGCCTTCTTCAACGAGAAATACCCTTTTTCTTTTGTTTTTTTGTAAGCAAAGGCATAACAAGAGAATAGCCTTCTGATTCCCCTAGTTTTTCTATTAGATGACAATAAATCTTTAATTTCCCTGATCATCATTAACAATGAATTGCCATTTTTCATAACATCCAACAACGATAACTAAGTAAAGAGAAGAGAAGCTAGAGTAGTGGAGAATTCCAACCCATATATGTATATACAAACAGCATTCAAAACATTCATGGATAAGATCAGCATTAACCATCGAATAGAATGAAATTGCTTCTCAACAAGAATCATTGAAGATGCATTTTCATTGCAATATCCAAAGGGTTTCTTCGTAAAGGGAATTTAATGGAGATACAGACAGAGAGATATAGAGAGCAAAAGACTGATTTGGCTGATGAGCTCATCATCACAGAAATGAACATTCGTTATCATGATCTGGCTAATCTGTTTTTTAAGGGAAATGAATCAGCAGGGAAGTGAAGTAATTACACTCATACACACACACACACACACAGTTATTAGAAGAGGGGCCCAAGATGAAAGATGATGACAGTTTTCGTTTTTTTCGGTTCTCTTCCAGTTGATTTGGTTTTTGGCTTGAGTTCTCGTGGTTAACCCCCAGGTATGCAAGATCAATTTTGCAATAATTTTCCATTCTGTCTCTCTGTCTGTCCATGTCTATCACACATAACCGTGAGACAATACAACATACAATGGCCAACTAATTAAGGTTATGGGTTCTGGCCTCTGGTTCTTATTCTCGTTTTAGTTCTCGTTGGTCTTGTTTGGTTCTTGGGTGTATCTGCGTCTTGTACTATGTAAAGATAGTACCAGTAGCCCCTTTTCTTTCTTTGTTCTGTTTTTGTCTTGGTCTTCCACATTGGCTGTGGCTTTCTTTTTTAGTTGACCGACTTGTTTAGCTTTTAATTTAAGACCCTAATGAGGCATTTAGGCATTCTTTGGCTTTTGTATGTCTCCGTTCAATGCCGACTACTGTGTGTTTGTGTATTATTCAGAAATAAAATAAAAAGAAAAAAAAAAGAAACAACAAGAAGAAGAAAAGAAACAAAAAAATTAATGAGTCCACGGTCAGAGTTAAGACTTAGTCTCGGTTTGTGTTTCGTCTCTGCCCTCAGTCTTCAGCTCCATCTCTGTCTCTGTCACAATCTCCAGCCTCCAGCCAAGGGATGCGGGTGCCATGCCGATGATGATGATGATGATGATGCTTTGAATGCTGATAAAGCCGCTTAATTTTTCACTCGGTTTCTTCTGCTTTGCATAATGCATCAAAACCAAACTGAAACCCCCCCCAAACCATATGAACAACAACAACAACAACAACAAGAAAACAGCATCCGAAATGAGCCAAAGATATTTTTACATAGTTTATTAATTTTTCAAATATTTAGAGGAATGTGTGGCTACTCTTGACATTAATAAATCGGCTTAAATTTGATCTTGAGTAAAGGAATCAAACCTTTTTTTTTTTTTGTTGCCCTATAAATGTGACTTGACCTTAGGATTCTGTTCTGTCAACTTTGTTTTAAGCTGCTTTCCCAACTCGGCAATCAAAAGTTCAACCTTAATTATACACGTAAAGCATATGGAAATGGAACTTTGTATTGTCTTAAAGTTGGGGCAAACTAATCATTTACTTAATGTAGATTACTAGACTAGATTTTATAGAGAATGAAAGCGAGAGAGAGAAAGAGAGAGAGAGAGAGAGACATAAAGTCATTATCTAGATGTTTCGTGTAGTAAATTTTATTTTACCAGTGAAAGGTTCCAGGTAATTTTTGCAGTGATGTCTGCCAAGTATCATTTAAAATCTCAGCAGGATGTATTTAGCATATTGATGCAATTTCCTGTAGCTCTGGTACGCCTACTTCCTAATTTTTGGTTCCCTTCCCATAATTGATTTGCCAATAACCATGCAACCCTTATTCGATTTGGGTATGTATGTCTGCAGTTAATGCATTTGCTTGTATTGCTCTAATTGAGTGATCATTGGCAGTGAGAAATCAATTTTAACATACCAAGAAATCTCAACCCTCCGCCCTGTTTCTCTTCGACGCGCTCCTTGTATGATGATGTCCCCTCCTGTGGCTTCACATGTGAGCCATAAAGTCATGACATGGACAGAGAGAGATATCCTGCCAGGCTGAGAACTAGAAGCACTTGTTTCCTAACTCTCTGCTGGATCTGGCTTTGGGTATGGGTTCAGGTCCAGGTCCAGTCGGGGGCGCATTTTTTTTTTTGTGTGTTGTTGAAGCTCAGCAAGATGCCAATGACAACCAACTGAGCTGTGACGCCGGGTAAGAAGAAGGGAAAGGAAGAGGCAGCGTCAGAGAGAAAGGAGAAACAGAAGAAGGCAGAGAAGACAAAAGCAAATGCAACTGCATGGCATAGACCAGGTAATTGCTGCAGTTGTTGGAAGGCAGCGATGTGAAACATTTGTCATATACCGAAACACAAGACGTGCCCGCTGCCATGGGAAAGTTGCTGAGCCTGCTTGGGTCTTGCCTGCCTGCCTGACTGCCTGCCGGTCTCCTAATCTCTGATATAGGTCATGCAACCCTCAAGGTTCCCTCAAGGAGCAAGTCAGCGAGTGAGCGAACGAACATAACCATAACCATTCGCCAACCATGGAGTAGAGGAGGCCTCTTTTGTCTTTTCTTTTGCTTATATTTTTATGAATTCGTAGAAATTACTTCAGCTAGAACCTTTTTTTTTTATTCTTCTACTTCTACTTTTTTTGTTTTTCGTTGTTGGAGGACTCCTGGGCCAAAGTAGCTTTGCTTCTTCATCATGATGACTGTGATGAGAATGATGTGTGTGTGTGTGTGTGTGTGTGTGTGTCTCTCTGTCTGTGTTGTATCCTAACAAGTGCTTTTTCCACCATGCACAATTAAAAACGCAGTTATGTATGCCTATTTCGCCCTCTTTGAAAATTCTCACTCCTACTACTACCAATGGCCATATACCTTTAGCTATTCCTCTATTCGTTCAGCTCTCTCATCTAGCCCACCCAACCCAACCATTCAATGTCAATGAACCGCGGCTGGTAATGTTTATATGCCCATCATTCCTATCCACACTCCCAAGTTGTCCACAACGACACAACATGCTTGTTGGATTGTTGGATTTTTACTTTATTTGTTTATGGTTTTGCTGTATGTCTGATTATCTTGGGCGCATTTCGTTGCTGTTTCTTTAACTTCAAGTTCGTTGCGCTTGGCCAGGCTTCTGGCTGACTGGCTGACTAGCTGACTAGCTGGCTGGCTGGCTTACTGAGATACTTTGCGAACGTACTTCCTAGACCCAATACATCGTTGTTGCTGTCGCTGTCGCCGTCGCCGTCACCGTCTCGTATCTTCTTCTAGTACTTATAATGTTATTTCATTTTATTGTTGTCGTCAAAGTTTGTTTTTTGTGTGTTTGTTGGTTTATCGCTTCAAAGGTTTCTCCATATATACATATATATATATATGTATATATATAGGTATATATACTACAACAATTGATTGAACATTATTAGCACTCAAGCATAAATTTTATTCGACATTTTGAGAGACAAGCAAGCGTCTAACTGCCTTTACAAAGACTTTGTACTATTCCCTTTTTTGAGTGTGTGTGTTTGTGTGTGTGTGTGTGTATGTGGGTGTAGATTGTGTAAGGGGTTAGGAAGTAGATGTAGAAGTTTGCTCGATAATTATCATGTTTTGTGGCAAAGGTGAAAATGTTGTCCAGAAAAGAATGTTACGTTTGATTGAACACACATAGAATAACATGTTAGGAAAAAGATTTTTTTTTTTCAATTAGAAGAAAATCTTTGCAATATATCGATATATCCATATATAGCCTGGCTAGAACAAAATTTTTCTATTGAATGAATGTGAGTGTAAGTATATCATCAAAGCAACTTAACTTAAAATAGGTAAATCTGAGCTGGAAATAAAAGTGTAAAAATCAAAGTGTAAGTGATTTCGATTAAAGTTTTTATTTTTAAAGACTAGTTTATAGTAAATAGACAATTTCTATTTAAATAAAGAATATGGATTCAGGAGCAGAAATATTATAAATGTGAATTTTCATTTTAACTTGTTGCTCTGAACAGGGTTTTATAATAATTTTCTTATTTACTATAATATAATTTACACTGCCGATCATTTGAATAACAATTTGAATAGTTTTAAAATTACTATAATTAACTAGAATTAAAACTATAGCAATATTGATATGAAATTGATCTTATATGTATATAGTATATATTATATAATTTATTAAAAACTTTTTTTATATTAAATAAACTTGAACATTATAAAACAAACTTGTCTCTAGAGAAACTAAAACAAAGCTAAAGAGGAAAATCTTTGTAACTCAGATTTTTGTAATTCTTAGAATATCAAAATATTTATTGTGATAAGGTCACATCTACCTGTTGCACAATAAATCGATGTACTTTTTTACTATATTACTATTGGCCAAGTGATTAAAGTGTATAAATATGTCATTGGTTGTGAATCCAATGTGCAGGATTATCATTTACCCTCTTCAATTTCATCTTTCGAATACACCATCATATCATCTTATAATTACATTCATCTCTTTTGGCCCATAAATGGGCAAAGCCTATGTTCTTTACCTGACTGTCTCTGTCTGAGACAGAGCATCATCATCAACAACATGGAAAGCGCCCACAAAACAAATAAAATAAAATAAAAAAAAAAAGAAGAAACAACAACAACTACAGCAAGGTAGAACAACAACAACAGAAATTGCTCTCCTCCGAAATAAGATATCTGCACGTAGCTGTAATTTAAAACCCCACCAAACCAGAGCCAGAAATGAACTTCAGGCCCACAACGAACCTACATACACCATACACAACTGTATGTGTATGTGTGTGTGTGTACAGACACCAAACATTGTATCCCTGCAGCCAAATAATTTCTTTTGTCGAAAAGAAAAAGAAGATATGTCATTTGCCCAGGCTGAAATATAGAAATGAAGATCGATGCTCCATAACAGTTCTCAGTTGTTCCCTGAATGCTCACTCCATCTTCCTCTCCCTCTCAGTCGCTCTCTCTCTCTCTCTGTCTTTTAGAGCAACATGTGCGCCGACGTTGCTTTGTAACGCCAATTATGGTCCCATAATTTGAAGGCATTGTATGCCCTCTAGGCCAGCCCCTGCCCCTGCCCCTAACTGCTACACCAACTTCTGTTCCTGCCAAAGAAATGCTGCTCGCTTCTCTCTGATGCGTAACCAAGCGGCAAATGAGCAAAATAAGCCGACGACGACGACGCCGCCGCCGCTGCCACCGCCGCATGCTGAGCTCAGAGAGTGATCGAGAGAAAGAGAGATATGAGAGCGAGAGTTTTTGAGGGTTCGATTGAGCGACCGCTATCTCTCTCTCTCTCTCTCTCTCTCGTTCTCTTGAGTGAAACGATCGTCTCTGATCGGTGGTCTTGGGTCTCTGGGAACTCTGGTCTTCCTTCAGTTTCAGTCAGTTTAAAATCAGTTTGTTTGTAGACTTAAGCCAAGTCGCACGTGTTCCCTGCGCTCGCTTCTCACCTTTACAGAAAAATATACATTTTTTTTTATTGTCGAAAAAGATACTAGCCCAGTGAAAGTATCTTTTGCAAAGTGAAAAGATTTACTCATTTTTTTTTTGCGACTAATTTGTTTTTGTTTTTTGTTCGTCATTGAGTGTGCATACATTTTAATTTGCTTTGCTGATATATAAAAAGGCCAATATGGAGAGCCTACCACGCGCATTAAACTACGAACTGTCGCATGATCTGCATTTCAATAATTTTGATGCCGGTGCCGCAGCTCAACAGATACTAGTCGATTCTAGTAGTAGTAGTAGTAACAATATTATTAATGCCGATGTTGTTGCCTCAACACCAACAATAACCACACTGGATGCCTTGGCCAATAGTGAATTTCTCAAGAAAATTGGTGCAACCATACTAAATTCCATACAATTGAAACATCAGCAACAACAACAACAACAACATACACTACAATTCAGCGATAGCAGCAGCAGCAGCAACATTGTCAGTGGCAGCAGCATGGATTTCGATATGGATTTGTCCAGCCATAGCAGCAGCAATCATGTCATATTGGATAGCTCGAGTGTGAATCAATTGCAACAGCAATTGGAATATGATAAATTCATGAATGAAGTCTGGATTGGCATTGTATTCACATTGATACTCATATCGATGATTTTTTGCATATGCTCGTGTTTTCTGTATCATCAGTTTCGCACCTGGAAACGTAATTGTAAGTAAAGTTCTATACCAAAAAAAACCAAGAAAAGAAAAGCAAATTTAAAAAAAAATATCCCATAACCTAGTGCAAGTGCCCTGTTAAAGTGTTTGATAAAGATTTAAATCTTATCACAAAAACTTTTGCTGGTATTTCATGATTATCGCCCAATTTGTGTGGACATAAATGAATCATAATTATTGATTAGTTAATATTCGCAAAAGACAAGGTCTACATGAAAAAAAAACCAAAAAATATTCCATTGTGATTTCAAGCATTTTTTTCTGTGATTAATTCGCATAGAACTCTCATCAACTTAGAGTTTCTTAGAAGTTTCGTTTTCAAGTTTACATTCAATTAGCTTCATTTTGTGCTTAATTGTAACCTTCAAGAAATTAGCACATAAGACAGTTCCCAAAAAAAAAAACAGCAAAAAGAAATAAAAACAACAAAAAACTCAATTTTGTTGCTGTGGTTGCAAAAAGACACAACAAAAATTTGAGGTAAAAATTATATAAAATTTTAACCTCAGTTAAAATTGTAAACGATGGCAAGGCAATTAAATTGAATATTACCACAAAAATTTAAACGTGAAAATGTTGATGGAAAATGTCACAGACTACCATGGCGAAACCAATGGGCGAATAATTAAAATTTAAATGAAATAATTTTTCAGTAATTTAAAAAAAACAAAACGCAAAATACAATTTTCCTTTATTCCTATTAATTTGAAACTTTTCTTTGCTTAATTTTAGATCACAATACAAATGCCTCAAATAGCTCAACACAATGCACTATTGTTGATATTGAAGCCTTGAAATTGCATCCCGATATTGAAGATCCTGTGCCGGAATATACTTTAGTATCCGGATTGCCAACATATGAAGCTGCTTTGGAGCTTTTGCATAAAACACCTCAATCAAAATGCTTGATTGTCTATCCAAGTGTGTTTAATGTATTCAATCAACAGCAGCAGCAGCAGCAACAACAACAACAACAATTAACCACAACTGTTGCAGTTGAGGCAATGCCACAAACACCTTTACTGAATGAGGCAACGATGCCACTGCTTCCCACACCAATGCCACATGCAAATGGAGCAGCAGCAGCAACATCAATAACAACAACAACAACAACACCATCATCCGATGGCGAAGTCACTCCTATGATCAAACCAAATGGTCTAGTGATGATGCCAATTGTGCCCAGTTATGCGGAGATATTTGGTAATAGCAGCTATAAAACAAACAGCGATGAGAAAAAGAAACTCAAATTAAAGGATAATCAATTGAAAGACAAATGCTAATACCTCTCAGCAAACATTTGCACACACACACACACACACACACACACACACACACACATACACAAATAAATAACGATCTTCAAATAACTGAGCTCTGTGATATTGGATGAATGGTGTACTATATATTCCACGTAAACTTTGCGCTGTGATGAATAATGAAAAAAATCTAATATAAAACAAACACAAGACGTAACTAATGTCAGGAAAAAAAAACTTTAGTAACCAATTATTTGTACTGTATTTATATATATATAAATATTTTTTTTTATTAAATATAACTATAACTGCTTAAGAAGAAGCATTGAAGATTGTTGTTAGATTTTAAGTAGAAACAAAAGATATTATAAAATATTTAATAAATTATTTACAAATTATAAAAACAAAAAACATTTCTTTTGTCTTTGATTGAAAAAAAGTTTGTTCCTTTTGATTATGGCCTAGAAATTGAGTTTATGTCAATATCAAATACACTTGTTGGATATAAAGTTATTATATCTATTCTTAGTCTCATTTCGTTTCGTTTTTTTCTATACCTATTCAAAGTATTTTGCATCTCTTGGAGTTAACTCTTCTGCCATTTATGTGACATCTCAATCTGTTTGTGCAGAAAAAATGCTGCTGCCGTTATCAACTCGTCTTCTTTGTCTCTCGCTTTTGTGTTAAATTTCACAATTTGTTATGATTATTTTCCTATCAATCCACATTGACATTCAAATTGATTTGACGTTGCAACAGATTTTGTGATTGACGTAGTTTTCCAGTCGCCACGAAGCATTGGAGCTCCCCTTGCTACCCCTAACCCTAAATGTAACCAGGGGCTTTCCCAACATCTCTTCAGCTTTGACGTTTTTCTTTATACAAATAAATAGCAGACCAGATTGAGACAGTTTTTTTTTTTTGCTTTTTTTTCTTGACATTGAGCTGAGCTGAGGACGTGATAGCAAGAGCAACTAAAGCTAAAACTGAGATGGAACACAGAAATGGAAATATATATGTATAGAGAACTCAGATTAAGATGGAAATGGAAGCAGGTTCGGACAGCTGAGACGATTGCAAATGCATTTGTACAATTGTAATTTGTTATTGATAAGCTCGTAAATCCATGTACAGGTACCTACAATGTATGCAAATCGGTCGGTTTGTCTGTCTGTCTGTCTGTCTGTCTCTCAGTCTGTCTGTGTTGCCTTTGTTTTGTAGAACTGTTTAACAATAGACATAATAAATGATCTTAAAACTGTTTATAGCACACGATGTTCGTTGAATATGTACATATATCTATTGGTACGTGACTTTGGTTAGTTCATTTAACGTCATCAGACTAATAAATATGTACATATGTAGATATATATGTATATCCACACATAATGTTGTGGAAAAATACAATATCAATTGTGGTAGGTCTCGAAACAGAAACATTTCTACGTAGTACTCAAAGTTTTACGGCTAAAAAACAACAACAATAATAGCAAAAACTTTGCAAACTCTATTAACTGAAAAATAATATATCTTTTTACACATAATTCGCAATAATATTGTTTTGCCTGAATTCTTCATAAAAATGCACTAGAATTTCCTAGAAGCTTTACCTGAAAATGATACCATTTACTTTCTTTCAAAAACTTTATATAATTCGATCGATCGACGTATATCTGATATTAAATGAGTAAGAATATTTGTTATGGGTTTGAGCATATGTTGTTGATAAGTTTGAAACGAAACCTTAAGATAGATCATTGTTTACCGACCTTTAAAATGGGACTTAATCTTATCAATGTTGACAGTTAACACAACAATCGTTTCTTTAGTAAATACATTTAGTTATTTATTAGCCAAGTTAAGCAAAACAAAACAAACTTACAACAGATTTCTTAGTCGTTTTGTTCAAAAATCTATAGATTGGTACATTCCAAACCAGCAAATCGGATTACCCATTGTGATCAAAGTGTATAAAACAAGTGCCATGGCATTTGGCATATCAAATGAAAGTACTAGGAATTAAAGAAAACTATACCATTCGATAAATAGAAGCCAATGTAAATTTTTTTTTTCTGTGAAATAGTTTTCCGAGCTTTGTATATTAATAAATAATGACAATTTGTTTAATTATACAGTGAATTGTCAACTCCATTAGAGCTTCATTTAATTGTTTCATAACTCGAGAACAAATCGTGCCCATATATGTATATGTATATAGATATCTATTTATTTTTCAAACTAATCTCCACAACAACAAAATAGTATGTATGCACTTGCATTTTATTGTCTATCTGTACAATGTATGTACTTTTGTTTAATTTTTATTTTTATTTTTAGATTACCAGTTTGCAATTTCCGTGCTTATCTTTCCATTTGTATCGATATTATGATTTTGTATGACAAAAATGACCAAGTGAGAAAAGCGAGAGACAACAAGAAGGTGAGTGGGAGTGGGAGTGGGATTGGGAGTGGGGGGAATAAAATCGAATAAATTCTCATAAAAATAATTCATTTTTACAACTTGACTTCAGAAGGTGTCAACATTTCAATACGAAATTTGCATATATCTGTAGCTATGTAGAATGGTTTCTCCAAACCACAACAAAAACTAATAATAATAATAGTAATACTTAATTGCAATTACAATTTATGATTGCTTCTAGTTGATTTGACAGTTTTATATGACATATGGCAATGCATATTCTAAGCGATATATATACATATACCCCCCCATTGGGGCATTGAGTTGAATTCATAATCAAAAGTATGATATGAGGGAATGGGGGTGTAGGTGTGGGTGTGTATGTAACTAGTGGTTGGGTGGTTGGCCAGTATTTCTGCCACGATCACTTCGATTGACATGCCCACAATTTGTTTCATATCACACAATGTGTGCAAATTGTTTCATTAACCAAAAGTAAACAAAACACAATACGCAAAACATGCCAAAAATGTTTGACTTAAGCGTGGCGCATTGAAAATATTATTAAAGAGTCGCAATTCAACTCACGTATTGCTAAAAAAAAAAAAAAATCGAAAACTGCGCAAGTGAAATCTATGGATGACTGTACCTATTCGTTGAAGCGACAAAATCTAAAAATATTCTAAATTTTCATAATATTTACTATTAATAAACAAATAATACAATGGAATACAACAAAGAATGGTAATAAAATCAGAATTGACTGATAAATTAATTGATTGATTGATGTATGGATTGCAAGGTTTAAGTCATGACGACATAATAAACTGACACTATGATCTATGGAAAACCTAATGCACTTTAAGCCAGGGGGAACTACATAAACCCCTAGAGATATATAGGCGGATCTAAAGCTTTGAAATAGCGGAACTTTTACTCCTTTAAGTATGCAATAGGCTGGAAAAGTATTAATTGTTTTCAAATTTTGCATAAAATGTTTCCAATATGGAATTCTCGGACTTAAGTGATCATAATTACTTTATTTTACAAGCCTAGATTTGCCACTAAAAGATTGATGGACATTCCTTTATGACGAATTGCACATACTTTATTCTGTCTTTGGTTTTACAAGTGCATTCCTTATATACCCTTTTTTTTTAGTTTATCGTCAAATGTAACTATGAATATGATACTTAGTATATTAAATATTTTGTAATTGATAACAATTGCAGTTTTATTTTGTTGTTATTTTTGTCCGTACTTGAAATAGTTGCTAATGTTATTTAATTGTTAATGCAAGTGCACAAAAGTTTGTGTTTGACTAATGAGATTTTTTTCGTTTATTTTTTACGCAATCGATTATGAAAGGGAAATAAAAGTAATTTAGTTATTAACGTCTTAGTCATCTTATTGTTATCATTATCGGCACTTGCCAAGGTAGGGATCATAAGATAATGCTTTAAACTGAATTTTACAACAATAAGTATTCATACATATATGTATGTTTTAGTTATATTTATAGCTGCCACAGGGCCATGAAAACATGTGTAGATATCAAAATATTTTATTAGTTATACAACATAGGCAACAAAACAAAACCAAACCAAACAAAAATGCAAATTCCCTATTTATGTAGATGAGAAAGCCAAGCAATTTATTAAAAACTCATCGAAAATGCAACCGGGTGAAAGTTAAAGACCGTCTTGGTCCCTCTCTCTCTCTCTCTCTCTCTCTCTCTCTCTCTCTTTCTCTCTCTCTCTCTGTCTGTCTGGGATGATGCGGATGATGTTGCCCTTAAATATCTAAACATGGACCCGAAGGCCAGAAAACCTAATGAAGCGAACAATTTATTAATAAAAACCGCTGTACACACACTCACACATACATACATACATAGACACACACTCCCATGCACACATTAGCCCACGGTTTTCTTGCCCATTTTGTTAGTTGAATGAATTTTCAATTAAGCGCCAAAAATTTCATGGAGCTGAATCTGGAAGAGCGAGCAGCTTATAGGAATCACTCCGCCGATGTGGCTTAATGCTTGAAAGTGAAACCGGTTGGACCATTGGCTACGTCACGTCACACTATACGCTATACTATACGCAACGTCGTCAATTTGTTGACCCACTTTTTGGTGGAGGCAAAAAAAAAAACGATATTTAAAATTGGCAAGCCAGTTTTATAAAATCTAAATATGAGCATTCATTCTCTTTTTATATATATATATATATATATATATATTATGCATAGATATTTTTTATATATATATTTTAAATAAATATCGCTATTAGGTCAAGAACTCAACAATTGTGCAATGCCAGTTACATGGTTCTTGAAATTGCAATGCGTTTTATGCAAATATTTTATATTTTAATGAATGAAAGATAGATTAACTTAAAATTCAAGAGATGAGATTGCCAATTGTTTTTAGTTTTAGAGAACGGAATTATAAGTTCTCACATGTTTGTGTAAGCTCCAAATAAATGAGCTTATAAAAACTCAAGTGTAGATAACTATTAAGATAGGTTTTGAGCTCGAAAAGTATAGAATCTGATATCTGATTAGTTTGCCTACAGATAGATAACAAATATGTGGTACCTTAATTTAGTTAATACATTACTTTTGTTTTTGAGTTCAAGCCCAGACATACATAGATAGCTTTTCCTGTCCGATGATGCAATACGTAAAGGTAGTTCTTTTGAGGATTATAAAGAAAAATATTGTTTTTTTTTCAATTCAGCATGAAATATGTGTCAAAACGCAGTCCTCGGTAGATGAGTTGTCTAAGTGGCCCAGTCATTTAGTCAACTGAACAACGAGGATCCGGGTTCTCAAATCCCAGGCTAGTGTATGGATTTAGTTTTCGTCTAACAATATGCCGAAGGCCTTTGTTGCCAGTGCTTGTAAAATATAGTTAGGTTGATAGTTTACAACTATATCCTACACTCTTATAATATAATGTGTCAAAACTTTAGTATATAAAAAAAATTATGAAAAAGACATGTTAAGTATATTTATAAATCATATCTTGTGGTTTGGACCGACCCATGCAATTCTCTAAACATCCATTTCCATATGTTTGTGTAATTGTTTTGTATTATTGTTAATGCATTTTTTTTTTTGCTCATTAGTTTGGCCATCTATTATATTATCTACAAAAGAAAAAATATTCACTGAAGGATTTATGTATTGTTTAATTTTAGCTAAGGGTGTTTGGGGGGAATACTTTCTTTAAATATTTATTTAATTTCAATTTACAGTATTTCATTTGATGCAAAATTAAAATTACTTTCTTTTGTTATTCCACGAATAAAAGGATTTATAATTAGTATTAATATAAAACGGCATTTAAGTTGAAGAAGTCCGAAAACAGAAAAATACATAAATTTGTTGATGAAGTTTTTCCAATTGTTAGTTTTTTTTTAAGGCCAATCACCAACCAATGGAAAAGGGAATTGTGGAAGTTATTAATCATTTATGTAAGTGAAGTAAATTTAGATATGGTTTCTTACGTTTTATATAAATATCTGTGCCAGACACAGACATGCCAAGTAAGGAGTAAATTTTAAGTCCTGTTCTAGGACTTTTTTTAAATGGCTATATCCTCAAATTGGTAGTAAAAGTCAATAGTAAAAAAGTGTTAATATCACGTCGAAAAAGGTCCCGCCTGACCCATATGACCCAACGAAGGGTTAATTCATAAAGGACTTACAAGTATTAAGCGTAATCGAGAAGGTGAACTCGATTGTCAAAAAGACTTTACAATGAATTTTCATAATTATTGGTATAAACATTTAAGACAAACTGACTGAAATCTAAAGATTATATAATAAAACAATATTTATTTGACCTTGAATTATTATTTATTTTTTATTAAAAATAAACTTTACAATTTTCATACCAAGCATATATACTTAATAAGTATTACTTATACTTGGTAAATAATATGTACATATATAAAAAATTAATGAACAACTTTGTATGTCGCTCTTTTATACCCTGTATACCTAATAAAAGTGTGATGACAAATCGACGCTCGTGTGGACTTGAAGTTATTCATTAGTTTTAGAGTTACATAGGTATATAATCGTCGTTATCTTCAAGTTGCGACTAATTTATTTACTACTCGTGTCTAAGAAAATATTTCAAATCAGAACTAATATTTATCATATTTTCCATTTTGGACTTGTGCAAACAAAACAGTTTCAACTAATGCTTGCGTTTAGAATTCTATTTACTTGGCTCCAAAGGTGAATTTGAAAGGTTCTGAAAAACAAATCCAAACAAAATGGCAAAGCAAACATTGAGTAAAAAAAGAGCCAGCGAAAAGGAAATAATAAAAAAAAAAACAACAAAAGTTTTGCAATTCTACTGTGATGTGATATATGTTTGCCTTTTCAATAGTAACTGGCGGTTGGATAAATATTTGGTCATATCTGATCATGATATGGTTAAGGCTCTCATTTCAAGGCAGAGATGAGAGAAATGAATGGTAAGTACACTTACTTACATATATTTGTATGAAAACATTCGAATGACGTTTCGGTTTTTTGTTTGGTTATTATTATTATTGCTATTATTTATTGGTGTTAAGTGTCAAACATTTTTCAAAACGCGAAAACAAATCAAATTGTTGACAATGCTAGGCCATAAAAAAGCAAACGAAATGAAATTGCAACAAAGTGAATAAATTTTCAGTTCAGTTCGGTTTGGATTCGGGTTGGGCAAATTGGAAAAAAAAATAAAAGGTTGCATTGAAAAACAGACACATTAAGATTGGGTCAAGCACGGAATGCCAATTAGTGGCCAACAATCTAAACAAATAAAAAATCACCTACACTTGAATGAAAAAACGTCGACTTTATGGATACCCTGTGTCCAGCATCCAGAAGCCAAAATCATATTTAAAGAAATCTTTATGCATTATTCGTATTGAAATACAAGAGAAGAGAAACCTATTAGATTAACTCTCATCTGTGTTCAATTGAAATCTATATTTCCTCTAAATAAGTCAATGAAGTCTTTGGACAATATAGAAAACTCTTAGATAAAATGTAAAGCAGGGTATCGAAATAAGCAAGAATTGCGTATAAGAATTCAAGTGTTTAACTTAAATTCTAAGTGGAATAAGACTCATGTTTTTTTATTTTCAATTTTTTGTGTGTGTGTTTTTTTTTTTTTTTATTCTATCTTTTGTTCTTACCGAAATAAATTCAAAATTAAATTCTCTATCCCTCTCAAAAAACATTCGAAGAACCCAAAACAAATAAAAATGCAAATAAAAGTTAGATGAGTCAAAGTTATACGTAAATACAACAACACATAAAAAACTGATTGTTTGTGTGTGAGTGTGAGAGAGTGAGATGGAAAGAGTTAACTATCTTGGGTGCTTGCAACAGTTGAAGAAGTTAAGAAAACAGGAAAAAAAAAACAAAATAATAAAAAAAAAAAAAACAACATCAAAGCGCAGCATTCGTAGGGATTTGGAGTCTGTGCAGCAGCCGTGGTTACAGATGCATACAAAAGATACAGATACAGCAACAGCTCCAGCTTCAGCTGTAGATACAGATACATATAAAAGTAGGTTTTGTTTTTCTGATAAGCTTGCGCGCTTCAGATTAGTCTTCATCCCCCCTCCCGGCCCTTCTCCACCTTTTATATTTCCCTCTTTTTCTATCTCTCTCTCTCTCTCTGTCTCTTTCACTCTATTTGCTGTTTCTGCGTATTTTGCTGCGGTTTAATTTTATGGGCCAAAGATTTTTATTTTGTAACTTAATGTTTGTTTTCGAGCAGCAGGTTGGTTGTTCAACAGAAATGCTGTTAAAAAAAATATATATACATACATATATAAACCAAGAGCCAACTAGACGAGATGTTGAGATTTGCATTTTATAACCTTTTTGGAGTTTTCGAAAGAGAAGTGGTCCATGGAGAAGGGGGTTGAGAGGGATTAAGATAGTCTTTAATTGTGACTATTTGTAGTGTTTAGACTATTTGGACAACATGAGATTCAAATACAAAAAGCAAAGAATACAGTTTACGACTTTGGTCTAACAATAAGATATAAGATATAAGCCATACAAATATGGTAGGCAATAGAAACAAGTTTATCACAAAGTAAAATAAACAAAGCATACCTTTGGGCGCAAACTCTATGAACACAATATCTATTAATAATTTTCGTAACTATTCGCAGAAAACTTTTGATGATTTAGTAAAACTCAATTATACATTTATCTCTTCTTACATTTATTTGACTTATTTTTCCCCAACTCTTAGTTTTTTTCTCTTTTTTTTTTAAGGCTCAAAGTTTGTGGTTCATATTGATTTTATCATCAATATAAATGTGTGTACATATATGCATATAGTAAATATACAGCGGTTAACCAATCATGTAATTGAACTTAATTTACCAAACAAAATTTACTTAACACTTGCAAGTAAATGAAAAATAATAATGAGCAAAAACCAAAACAAAAAAAAAGAAAATGGCAAATAAAAACCCCATTAACAAAACCAGTACAATAATTTAATTTATCAATTAAAAAGTTTTGTGTTAATTAAGCAAATAGTTAACCATTTGAAAAGCAGAATATGAAAATACATAGTCTTCTGTTTTTTTTTCGTTCCTGTTTTCCAACAATAATAATCTTTTTATGCTTTACCATAATTACACTTTCATAGAGTTCAACACCCCCAAATATTGTGCGGATATTCCATGGTAGACTGAACACCTGAACTAACTTGAAGTGATATTCATAGAGAATTTACTTCCCTATATACATAGGAAACTCTACATATCGTTGAGGAGATTGATTAATTTCTTGTCTAACTTATATAGATACATGTGTACCTATGTGTGTGTGTAGGTGTGTTAGATTCACTAAAAACTAGTGCAATAATTGAAAATTTTTAAAGTTAGTAGCAGACTGTGCCTCACAATGAGTTCGCTTAGACGTGTTTATCATCCGATTTTATTGAGCACTATAGCAATTCTGGGAACTTTATTAATTTGGAATATCTATATAAATCAACAATATACCAAACAGTTGGCCATTAAACAAACTCACACACATCCCACATTGCAGGATGAACTATATGATGCAATACGTATACTCTGCCTGATACCCTATAACTATAAAAATCCCTCATCGGCGCAATATGTAAAACGGACATGGGGCAAACATTGCAACTATTTGGTATTTGTTAGTGGTAATGTCGATGCCGAATTGGAACCATATGTCCCAATTGTCAATGCCACCGACAATTGGACCCTTGTGCATCGTGGCTTACTCTATGCGTATACATATTATCATGACAAGGTCGATTGGTTTCTCAAAGTAGAGGAGTCTAGGTAAGTTCAACTAACAAAAACAAAAAAAAACAAAAAAAAGAAAGAGAGATAGTCAGAGGTAGAGAAAGACATTCACATAAATTGCCGCCTTTATCGCTCTTTGCATATTGTTATGACATTCTAAACATATTTTCAGTTTTTTTTTTCTTTCCCGTTCATGTGATAAAGTTATCAGCCTTTGGCAATGTGGACCTATCTGTTATATGTACATACATACGAAAATTCTCGTTTTGTTGCCTGTTCCGTCATTTCTTGGATTTTTTTTCTTCTTCTTTTTTTGCCCTTTTGTTGTCTTCTTGTTGCTCTTTTGTGGTTTGTAAAGGAAGTTTTATCTGCTCTTTTGTGCGATCCATACAATACGATTTTCGATGATTGCTCTCCAGGGAGGTTTTAAATGTTTCTCATAATTGGTGTACCAATTCGAAAAATCCAAACATTTTCCCATAGTTTATGCATCATTTTGACCATTGATATTACATTTTGGAATATATGGTGGTTTGTTTAAAATTTGTTTAGTATTTTATGTCACACAAAACCAATTAATAACAATTGTAAAAGATTTCTACATTGTTTAGTTTGAGATTAGTTAAAAGTACTAACAAATTTTGCTTGATAGCAGGGCTCTAGTATTACTTTAATCATAGCCAAAGTACTTGAAAAAAAAAAAATATATATGTATAGGTATATAAATGCATTGTATTTTTGAATAATCTTTATCAAAAAGGCTTTCGACCTCTGCAATTAAAAGTTCTTTGAGCGCTTGGGACATATGAACCTATTTTGTTGTACGTCAATGTTGGCTTGTTTGTTTGTTTCACAATCTTTTGAAAATTTTTAGCGAATTAAGCATTAAAAGTCACTCATATCAACGCTCAATGAAAATGGGTCATTACATAGATTTTAATTGACGCGCAAATAAATATAATTCTCAATTTGTATTGATAGCTTATCAAATCAATGAAACTCGGGGTTTTTTGCGCGTTTGAAAAATTGAAAATAAATATAAATATGTATATACATACAATGTGCCTAATAAATTTTGTTGAAAATATTTACCCCTTTCAAATAAGTTTACTCCATCGATCGGTCTATGAGCAACGTCACAATGTGTCTTATCATTATTTTTGGTTGAGTGTTAAAGAGTTCAATTAGGTCTTTGGCTAGATGGTTCGTTGGTCTCTGCCATTGAATTTATGCCGTCATACATAATTGAGAATTTATTACAAATGATGTCAACACTCCATTCAACCATTCGATCGATAGCATTTAGATTACAATTGGAATTGGAATATTTATTTTTTGTAAATATTAATGATCTCTTCAATAGTTTAACTTGTGAGCTTGTGTGTCTGTCGGTCTATGTGTTTCTTTGTGGTACTGCGCTTAGTTATTGACTTGTAATTAAAAATTTTATTTTCTTTTTTAAATCTTTTACTATTAAATTTAACTTCTGGGTGCTCAAGTCAAGGTTGTTGTCGTGGCAAAACTTCATTAATTATCAAGAAGCATTCTAAGCCGGTTTCGGCAATATTAAAACAAAACAAAGAAGTCATCATGTGGTTTTAGATGCATCGACTTTAGGATACTCAGCTCTAAATTTGCATCAATCAAAAAGATATTTGAGCTATTGTGCCTAAATAGTAGAATAACAAAAGATTCTAGCCAACAAGTTGGAATGCTGTTACTAAAAATGATTAAAAACAAAAGACGCATCATACATTATGTGTAAATTGTGTAGGTCTGTTCATATATACGAATTTCATCTATAAAAGAAGCATGAAAAGAGAAAAGAGTGTGAACTATATAGGTAAAATGAATACTCGAAATGATTAACTACCTGAAATAGTGAAGAGAATTAGAAAAATTAAGAATCGAACATAAATAAAGGACCTGAAGTTTATAGATATTTATGTAGGAAGAATAAGTATAATATGCAAATAAATATAAACAAAGTTATATATTTATGGTCAGAATAGTCTATATTTACCTCTGCTGCTTGTTGCACACATTTTTGTTGCCGCAAATGTACCAACAAACATTATTTTTACTAGGTATTAAAAGTATTAGGGTATGGTGGCATTATCTACAATTACTTTATTTTGCCGTTTGCTTGTCAAATAAATCAACAACAACCAAACATCAGCTAACACACACACACACAAACGCACACACACACACACTTGCTTGTTTTTGACATAACATTTTGTAGGTACTTGTATATCTTTATTTTGTTTTTTTTCTTAGTTTTTACCTAGTTTGTTTACATCGCACATTTGCGGCTTGAACTTGGCTTTTGTTTATTTTGCATGTCCACCACAACCGCCACCAACAACAACAATTCATTCAAAAACGGATCTTGGCGATTATGTATATACATATATGGAAAACGTATACATACATCTAGTATATATATAGGTATATTGTTTGTTGACATGGTTTTTTCTTTTCTTAATGGGAATTGTTTGCTTACGGAATATACAAAATATATTAGTGCGGTTTCTTTTGTATACACAAGAGATGAGCAATTGAGATTATTGATCTGTTCTGCGACTTAAATGATGAATAAACTAAATTTACATTGCAATAATCTGATACACAATCAGATTCAAGACACTATGCAACACACTCTTAGTGTCAATTAATGCCAAATTTGGCTTCAGTCTTAAGTGCCTAGTTATA
Organism: Drosophila willistoni; assembly: GCF_018902025.1. Taxonomy (NCBI): domain Eukaryota; kingdom Metazoa; phylum Arthropoda; class Insecta; order Diptera; family Drosophilidae; genus Drosophila; species Drosophila willistoni. The sequence goes on from NW_025814058.1 coordinate 1,677,683, forward strand.
TGCTCAAAGAACATGAAGTCATCCATTCCGTAGAGTTTTAAAAAGCCAAAAGTAAATAAAACTTTTATGCACTGTACTTGATCAACATAAAGATCCAAGTCGACAAAAACACATGTCTGTCTGGGTTAAATTTTATTTTTCGGGGATGGCTCTCTGCTTTATATACGAATGATCGACCCAAAAACCTCGAGCAGACCTTAAGATGTTTTATTCTAAAAAATAACAAAGTTTTAGTTAGTTATTAGGACTTTCTGTTGGATCTATAGAGAACGAGTAAATGAAAATGCAAAACAAATATCGCTGAATATATACAAAAATTGAAATATATATATTTTATATTGGTTTATACAAGACACTGTAAGTTATTACTTATCGACATTTTGCATGTATTTTTTTATACCTATAATATATGCAGGGTATTGTTGATTAGTGTTATCTGGTCAGCGAAAAATTCTTATCACTTTATTTGTTTTGTCTCAACCATTCAGCTTTGTGGCTCTTGAAAATCTTCGTTACTTGATACACCGGAAACAATATAAACCGACCGAGGCAATTTATTTCGGTTACGAACTGAAAGATGCCAATACGCAAAAGGTAAGCAGAGACAAAGATAATTAAAATTTTGTGTTTTGCAATTGAATTTTATAAATCTGAGCATTCTCAGCCTTATGTCTATTGTAAAAGTGGCTATGTTATCAGTAATGAGGCCTTGAGACTCTATGCCGCAGATCCAGATAATGAGCATTGTGAACATAAAGTGGGCATCAAAGAGGACTTGGAGATTGTACGTTGCTTGCAACATGCGGGTGTTGCATCAGTCGATAGTCGCGATGAATGGGGCAAAGAGACCTTTCTGCCCATACATATTTCGCATCAGTTTGCTGAGGGTTATTCACCTTGGCTGAGAAATGCCAGCTATCATAAGGTGGCAAAGGTAAGTCAACCGCCATAAAAAGAAGTCTTATTAACCGATTAAAACATCCATTTTGCCAGGATGTCCATACTGTGCCCATCTCCCAGAGTGCCATTACTTTTCGTCTTGATTTTCCACCCCATATGTTTAATTATTATTATTTTGTCTATACTGTGAAACTATTTGGTTTACCTAGACCCTAACAAATACATATTGAAGAAAAACAACAGCAAACAAACCAAAATGAGGAAATCCTTAAGCAGCTGGCCTTGTCATGGATATGTGTGTATTATTATATAGAATATTGATGTATCAATTTTATTTCCTGCTAACCCACATATGGGACAAACACACAGAGACATTACGTGTTCCCATCAATGAATCTCGGTTTCCCATCAACGTTTTTTTTCCGTGTATGTTCCTTTTTTTTCCCTTTTTGTTTTTGTACTTTCAATGTCTCAGTGTCTGGTTGCAAAATTACTTCCGTTTTTCTTGTGCCAAGTGTTATTGTTGCATCATGTCTCAAAGAGAAAGAGAAAATTGTATGCAATATTGCGCTTTTTCATACCCATCCATCCTTCTATTCAATGAGCCAACCAGCCAACCAGCCAAGCAGTCATTCATCCATCATCCTCCCATGCTCATCTCCTCCTTTACTTTCAGGCCTTTCTTTGTTTATTATGTTGCATACTGTGGCTTAAGTTTGTGTGTGTGTGTGTGTGTGTGTGTGTGTGTTTTTTTTTTTTGTAATACCTGTTAGACGGACATAAAATCTCATCAGGTAATTTGAGCACGTAAACTGAGACATTAACACGGCGACAGTTTCATATGAAAAACTTACTCATACATACCCATGTATGTATGTTTGTATGTGTGCTATCAAATATTGTGTCTTGTTTCTTTTCATCTCACGGCGATTCATTGTTTTTATTATTATTATTATGTTGTTGTTGTTTTTTTTTTTGCCATTGTCTGTTGCTTATTTTTAGTGGCCATATCTTTCTCTTTTCGCAACAATGTAGTAAAAGATTTGGAGTTGTCATGGAAATCTATGCAAACTATGGAACGTGTTTATTTAGAAAATATATCAATGAAATGGGTCATGAACTACAATATTTTATATTGATAATGAATGAGAATAAAAAATCGGCTTATATTAATGAAGGTGGTACACTTTTTTTTTGTTTTTTGAAAAGTATATGTTTTCTCCACCCACAAAATGTTGACCCCTTGGCAAGGACCTGTGTATTAATTTCCAATGAGCATCTGAATGGAATCGTAAGTGCTCTTCAAAGAGCTTACATATGTATTTATCTAGCCCTAAAGACTTTGTGACCATGAAAGCCTTTTTAGGCTTACTCATGACACTGTGTGACACTAAAAAGAAAGAAAATCTTGTCCTGCTTGAAAGAGCATTTTTTGGAATTTTGTTTCTTAGCTATTTTTAAATTTTGTTTGCAATTTGCCTGCACTTTAAATATATTTCATTAAGAAAGTAACTTTGTTTTGCTTAGTAGAGAGTTATCCTTTAGGAGTCACACTATCTAAACTAAGATATGACTTTAAATGAATGGAGAAATAGAAGGACGGACTAACCGACGAACTGTGTTTGTCAATTCTCAATTTGAAACTGCAAAACGAAGCATAGCCAAAAGTTTTGCATCAACTTCAGTTTGCCATTATCATTATCATAATCATCATCGTAGTCATCATCATCAATGGGACACGCAACAAAACAAAACGAAGACAGAGACGAAGTTGAAGACAACATTGAAACGGAAGCCTTTGGTCGTCTCGGTGGGGTCTAAGTAATATTTCTAATTGAAAAAGGCAATTTGTATGCGGCGAACCAATCAAGCGCAGGCAAAGGTAACCGAAACCCAACCACCATCCATCCGGGACAGACAAAACCACTCAATATAATTAAATTGTAGTGGACGTCGACGACGACGAGAACGATAACGGTCCATCACCTCCAACTTTCAACTGCAGCTCCAACTAAACTACAAATTCACCTACTCTCGACACTCTTCTAGTTGTTTAGTTTAGTTGAAAATGCCACGATTCTTTAGTACGCGGAATAAAATTAGCATTTGCCATCCACTGAACATACTTTGGCTCTGCATTTTATGTCTGGTATATCTTTTCACTTTACGCCAAGATGCAGCATCCAAAGCTAGGCTAGTCTCATTGGAGAGTCCTTCTGCTCCATCTCCACGCATCTTTTGTGTGATTGTGACCTATGCCTATCGGCATCGTGTTGCCTTTCATATCTATCACACCTGGGCAAATCAATGTGACAAGTATCTCTTTGTTAGCGATGATTCCCATGAGGTCTTGGAGCCGGCTGTCTTTCAAAATTTTAATGATAAATGGCAAAGAATGCGTGCCTATATGGAATATTTATATAAATATCATATCAATGAAGGCGATTGGTTTCTCTTCGCCAACGATGATAAGTATGTGTTGTTGATTAAAGCAGAGCAGCTTAAAATTCCATACTAAATGTTATGCAAACATTCTTCGACAGTTTCGTGATTGTAGACAATCTGAGATTAATGCTTCAGAAATATAGCTCAGATGAATTGATCTACTTTGGCTGCAAGCTAAAAAATCCCCAAAACCAGGTAAACACTTGAAAGTCAAATATAAACGATTTAACAATTTTACCATTTTAACCATTTTATGATATGAATATGTGTAGCCTTATATGCTAGAGTCGTCTGTTATGGTCTTAAGTCACTCTGCTCTGAAGCGTTTTGCTCTTGATGCATTAACTAATGAAAATTTATGCAGTTCAAAGAGTCTGGGAAATGCTGCCTATGAGGAATTTGGACGGTGTCTTAGCAATGTCAATGTCATAGCTGGCGATAGTCGCGATGACAATAAATTGCATAGGTTTTTGCCATTCGAAACAACGGTTCATTTGGGGTATAAGCCCTTGAATGCATCTTTAGAAGAGCACAAATATTTCATAGATCGTTCATTCGATGAAGTGCCAAATGTAAGTTCAGTCGCCACTACAAGAAATTAATCAATCAAAAGATTTCCAATTTAATTAATAGCTTAAACTGCCAGTATCTCCGATTTGTATAAGTTATCACATGGACAATATGGATCGCATATATAATTTGTATTATTTCATTAAGAATGTCAAAATATTTGGATTTGCTCGAAAACTAATTCCGGCACTACCAAAAACGAAAAAGAATAATTAACTAAATGCAATTTGTTTGATTACTTGCCACTTTAATTAGTATAAGATTTTTCTTTACAAAATATCACATTTGCTTAACATTCTCCCAGAATCCTCTCATAAGTGTTTCATTTATATAGCCCAAATTCCATTTTTGATTTAAGTTCACTTCATCACAGGAATTCGCCGAAACCGTTATGGCATTGAGATCAGCCTCAAGACATTGTCTATCGCTTAGCCTTTGACCTTGTATTAATTGTTTTGTATCTTGATTATAGAACCAAAATTGATTGCCCTGCTTTTTATGGCATGGGAATAACCAAATTTGATTCTCGCCTCGTCGTTCCAAGCACTTTGAACCAGATTCCACATCTCGAAATGACCGAAGAGTCCAACGTTGTTCGGCTTTGGGATACTTCAAATCGATGTCACAGCGCAGGAGTTGAGGATGTTGTTTCGAATTATCTCTGCGATCCAAACAGAGATCGCTATGGCCAATGCTTTGTATGGCACCAAAGGCGTAGTCTCTTTCCTCTAGAATCGGATAAATAGCAAGGAAATCACTAGCCAATCGGGAAAGGAACCAACTGAAGGGTTTGCATTCAAGACGCTTTTTTAGAGCGAATTGTTTTTTTAGGGAGCCCGCTTTGACCACAGTTAGTTGCGGCATATTAACGAAAAGTTTGTCTTTATAGTCATCCAACCAGACCTCAGCCACACGTCGATAGTTCTGAAAATATATTTTAGCGATTAATTTCTCAATATTTTCCTAGGATCTCACCGTATTTTCTGCCTTGATCAATCGATTCTTTTCTTCTTTGGGCAAGTTGACCTTGTAGCTGGCATCTCGATACAAATGTCCAACTCTAGAACAAGGGACTTCTAGTAATGTACCGCCACAAAGCCAAATCTTAAGGCTCAATTCAAATTGCTCGCCACCCCAGAGACGTAATCCTTCATCATAGGCTCCCAAATCGAAGAACCATTGTCGTGAGATGGCAAAGAGACCGCCGTTCATTATGGGATTCTCATGTGGAGCCGGCAAGGCTACATATTCTTCCTTAAGTAGTGGTAATTGAATATAATTAAAATGCCAATCGAAAAATCCTCTGGATGGTGTTGCTCTCTTATAGGCGAAATTATTCAAATCTATTGTATCTATTATGGGAGTTGTACAGGTTCTATTGTCCCTTAATATCGGAGTTAGTAATGGCTCTAGCCAACCCTTGGTAACCTCCACATGAGCATCTAAGAATACGAGAATATCGGCTAAAGCTTGTTGTGCGCCCACAACACGAGCTTTCATCAGACCCACTTGGGTATTAAGGCGTTGATGCTTTACCAGATCTTGATATTTGTTCTTCAAGAATTCGATAAACTTGGGATTATTTGCTCCGCTGCTGCTGCCATCATCGATCAATATGATTTCACGTAATAAGAATATAGGAGTTCGATCCCGGATACTGCTAAGGGTACGCAAAAGTACACTTGTCTGCTCATTATAATAGGTGATCACTATACTGATCGCTGGAAGCTTTTCCACCGGGTACTTGAGCTTTTTGCAGCTGTTTTAAAAACAAATATATGGAAATCTCTTATACTACTATTTGCTCTCTTATCGCTTTCACTTCCTCGCTCTTAGTTACTTACCTTCTATGCCGCATATCAAAAAGCGTACGCTCTGGCGATATACGCTCCGAGAGCCAAGCATTGAAACCTGTTTCTTTCTGCCATCGCTTGATCTCTTTCAACTCTTTGGTTTTCCAATTGCCTCTCGCTGGTCGTCCGAGAGCCCCCAGTTTTGTTATTACCAATGATTCGAATTCATTTGGTGTTTTTTGTATATCTTCATTTACCAGGTTTATCGATTCTAGACTCTGTTTTACTATATTCAAACTATGTAAATAATATATAACACTGCAAAGGGCCAACCACAGAAGCACTAATAAGAGCCTTTTCTTATGTCTTATGAAGATCTCGAGGCACATTACAATAGCCAATACACCAAAGACGAAGAAACAAAAAAACAAAAAAAAAACAAAACAACACCAAGCTTTTGGCTTAAAACCGTACAACGTTTTGACCAATACTGAATTGATGATGGCAAAGTGAAAACGAAAGCTGATGTTATGCCATATTTGAACCAAGCTTTTATTGCAATCTTATACGGTGAAAAACTTGCACGAGATTAGGTATAGAAAGAGCATTTACTAAACATGGAGCTGGCCCATCCAGCAGATGGGAAAGAATGTGTGATCGTGGCCAAAGACTCTCAAATGTTTTAAAAACTATAAAATTAAAAAGTGAAAACAATCTAAGGTGCAAATATAAAAAATCTTTGACCTAAATCATTATAGTTGTAGCGACAAAAATAATGTTTAGACCCAAAATGATTTAGGCAAAACACACACAAAAACAAAAAAACAATATTGAGAGAGAAAAGTCCCAGCTCTTAAAAGAAAATGTTCTATGTTTAAACTTTTCATTATCTGCATTTTTATATAAAATTGTAATTAAACGTTGCCAAAAATTTCAGACTCACTTAGGCCATAGTCATTGAGATAATTCTGAGTCCAGTTATCCAAAGCTTCTCTATGTTCTGCACTTAGTTCATCCTTATAGGAACCAACAATGCCACGGCGCATAAATCTAAAAATGAATGATACCCAAAATCAAGTGGACGAAAATAGAATTAAGATGAAAAAACTTACTCAAAATCTGGCCCGGCATTAAAATTTCTAGTTGGATTACTATATTTGCCACCTCCAATAAGCAATTAATATAAATCTTTTGTTTGAATTTTACTGAACTTAACTTACTTTTCATATTCTCAAATGATAAATGTTTCAGCAGTTGCGCCATTTGTATATCATCTAACGGTTGTCAGTTCAAAAACTTGACAAGTTTTTCAACAACTTGCTTCAAATCGCGTTTCATTTCTTCGTAGATCACATAGAATATGTTCTCCTCGTTGCGCATACGATAAAAGTCAACAAAGTGAGATAAATAGGATATAAACATTACTCGATCCGTCATAAATTGGTCAACAAATTCATCTAAAGATCCCTCCCAGTGACCTACACCTTTCATGAAATTATATGAAGAGACAACGACATCTTTGGCATTACGGGCTACAAAAATAATTTGACGTTTTCTTAACCGAATCTCCCGTGGCAATAGCTGCGCAGGTAAATGGGTTTTGATGAGACGGGGATTGGACATTCTATCACATTCTGTAACAGAATATTTTTCATATCTGTCACGAATTGTCGATAATCTGCCATAATAGAATGTTGCTAAATAGGCTACTACCCACAAGTATTTTATATTTAATTTGCTTACTCCATGAATTTGCTGCTGTCCATAAGATAACTACGTTTGGCTTGATCAAAGTCCAGCTGATTAAGCAGCAACCAGGCCAATTCTTGCATTCAAGTTGTGCCACACTTCATAAATGTCACCGCAAACACATCGCTGGCACGCGTCGCAAAGGCATCGATGCGGTCACAGAATGATAGATATCGTTGGGGCATGGTACACCAGCGATTGCCCCAATCCTGTTGCAAGGGCAGCCACAAAGCAGCTTCCTCCTTGCCTTGCAACTGCATCATGGGTATTGTGGAGCCTGACAACAAGGACCTAAGTGGTTTACTTACGTTCATGATGACGATGACGACGACGGCGACGGGTGACTGCAACTTGCAAAGACCTCCAGTTAACTGTAGCTTGCTTAGGGTTTGACATTGACTTAAATAGCTGAAGTTACTGGGCAATATATTAGCATTTATCATGCCAATTATAATATTTCTTACTGATAGCAATAAGATAAGAAAGTTTCTAAACCATAACATTAATTTTTTACTCAGATAAATATAATTTAACCTGTTGGAAGTAGTTATCTTAGTTATCTACTAGCCAAAAAGATACAGTTTAAGACATAAAAATATACCAATCAGATTAAATCGATTAAAACTCTAATGAGATTGAAGATCGGCTACAATTCGTATTATAGAAAGTAATTAAGGGTAGACAATCAGCTTTTAAATTATGCTACATTTAATGTTCATCTATGTATGTATGGATATATAGTTGGACTTATATGGGTTTGTGAATTTGTCCCCAGCAAGAAGCATTTATGCGGTTCAACTACCAATATCCATCTCCATCTCCCACCTGACACATACGCACATCTTATGCATCCATCATTACTCATGCCATAAACGGAATCCACTTAATCTCGCAACGAAACATTCAAACATTTATTAACGACATCTAAACCGACACCAACTGAAAGAGAAACGGGAGGCTATGATGAGGGTTGTGTGTTGTCCCCCTTTTCTCAAAGCGTTTCGTTTAGCCAAAAACTGCAACAAAAGGTACAATTTATAGTTCGACACCCTTGGAGAATATTGCCAACCATCCAACCCCCAAAAAAACGAAAGGCAAAAAAAAAAAAAACACACGGCAAGGACATCGGGTGGGTGGTATAAGAATGTAATTGCTGCCGCCCCAAAATTTGGCAAAGACCTTGAAAAAAAAAAGGAAACGCAGGAGCAGGAGCAGTAGCAGTAGCACGATTTAGAGCTGCGATGGAGTTGGAGTTGACTGACTGATAGAACTTTAAGCTTTCTATGCAATGAATATTTACGACCGAGTGTGGGTGTTAGGACAGGACCGAGGACGGTCCTTGGAGGATTTTTGGGCTTTATGCAATTGTGCGCAAGTAAAAATCTAATTTATCCTGCCACCCTTCTTTCGCAGTCTCATTCTCAGCAATCGACAATTGCCTGAAATTATGTATATGCAATGCATTGGCATGAGGCAAAAAAGGCAGAACTGACGGCACGTAGGCAGAGACACGGCTTTAAGGGAATTTCCCTAAAGGCGGCACAAAAAATTGCTTTATACCCTTTTCGCTCGTTCCGTTGAATATATGTACATACATATATTTTTTGGGGTGGCTTTAGTCTATTGTTGGGTGGTGGGTGGTTGGGTGGATGGTGGCTTGTTGGTTGGTTGTCTGGCTGGGTGGCTGGGTGACTGGCTAGCTAGCTAGCTGGCTGGTGGTTGGGTCTCATCATTTTACCACATGTTCTGAAATTCACTGGCGACATCCTCTGACATCGTTGTCGTCGTCGCGCTGTCGTCTAACTTCATGTAGATTTCTATCTATTCTATTGTCTGGACTTTAACATTAATTTCGTTTGATGAGGCGCAAAGTTGTGGAATTTATTGCGTACATTGGGAAAGAAGTTAAGTGGATTTTACGTAAATTAATGTGAGTTGAAGTTGGTGTTGGAGTCGAAATTCGAAATGGAGTTTCGACTTAAAGTTTCATCCCAAAGCGGGGTGGTTGCAATTTTATTTCTCATTTAAATCGCGATAGTCAAAAGAAATACAAACAACAAAACAAATATTCTTACATTAAAGGCAATAAAGCAATATAATATCAAAACAATTTCTATAGTCGACATAATGCAAATTTTAATCACAATTATAATATACTTATATGTTTGGTATCAATGGCCTTAAGTTATCAATTTTTTAAGTCAACCTGTTTAAGTTTATTTTCGTAATCGTTCAACCTTTATCGTGTTTGTCCATCATTGAACCAAATTCCATTTTCAATTGATAATTTAACATAACTCTTTGATTTCATTTCTAAATGGGTATATTATGTGTAATGTTGTAAGACATTTCAATGGTGTAAAAAATCTGATAAAATAAGGCATTTTGAAATCTTCAAATACAAAGTCAAACAAGTAAAAAAGTTGTGTGTTTCTTTGAGTTTCTTAAAAAAAGGATTGCTTGACTAAATTTATATTTAGCACCAACTACGTACAATGCTAATCAAAAGCTAAACGTTTTGGCCTAAACTTACCTAAACAAGCATGTTTAAGAATAAACATCGGGTTCATCTGAAGCGGCTTCACCAAATCAGATGCACTAAAGAAAATATAATACAACTGTACTTTGGCACAAAACAACTAACCTAGCATATGACTAGAATTACTATCAGCCACACGCGTTGTGGGAAAAACACTTGTAATTGTAAACTAACCCAAACGATCACGACGGCAGGATGTCAAGTGGCCGACGCCGTGCCCAAAATAATAATAATTTTTCAACCCCCGAATGCGTGGGTGTGAGTTGTACTAGAATAAGATCTCCTTAAGAACAATTGTTACCTCCTAGAGCCTAAGATTTCCTATATAAACTCCGTACTTTAGTAAATAAAATCAGTTCATATTTTGAATTCAACGAATGAAGATTGGGTTATTTTCCTTCTCTCCGGGAATCCCTATTCATTTTGGTCCTTCGAGCCGGATGGATCATGTTTGGTCCTTCGATAAAAAGAACTCTGTAGTTTTCCCCACCAGTGGTAAGAGACTCAGAGGTTCAATCAGCTCCTTAAGGTCTGAATTCTTATGATAAGATCAGATAAAGGTAGCAAAATAAAAAACTCTTGTTTTCCCCCACCAGTGGTAAGAGACAGAGTATAAAATTAAAGCAAAATATTATTGCTTAATAAATAAAAAATGCGTGCGTCTGAATTTAAAGGCAGTTTGGCTAGTGGAGCAACTGTAGTATCTTCAGCGGCGGGAGAGTTTTTAACCGATCTTAAAGGCAGTTTGGCTAGTGGAGCAACTGTAGTAATTTCGGCAGTGTATATGTACACTAATATCGTTGCAAACGCTGTATGTAGTTGCAAGTAGGCAACAAAGATCAGCAGCAGAGCAATGAAACAGTTGCAATTAGCCAACAAAGGACAGCAGAAGAGCAATGAAATATTTGCAAAGAGGCAACACGTTAGCAGAAGAGCAACAACATAGTTTCAGAGACGAAAAGGATGGTGCCAGGTGGCCGCAGGAGCAGATCGGAGAGGCGAGCGGAGTTCGAACGAGTTTAAGGAGAGGCGAGCGGAGGCAAAGCATGGTTTTCTAACAATTTAAAGGTCGCTTAAATAAAAAACTAATTACATACTATACAAATAAATCCCACTTGCCCCATTCGGTGGCCCCTTGCAGAATGTTTAAGAATAAACATCGGGTTCATCTGAAGCGGCTTCACCAAATCAGATGCACTAAAGAAAATATAATACAACTGTACTTTGGCACAAAACAACTAACCTAGCATATGACTAGAATTACTATCAGCCACACGCGTTGTGGGAAAAACACTTGTAATTGTAAACTAACCCAAACGATCACGACGGCAGGATGTCAAGTGGCCGACGCCGTGCCCAAAATAATAATAATTTTTCAACCCCCGAATGCGTGGGTGTGAGTTGTACTAGAATAAGATCTCCTTAAGAACAATTGTTACCTCCTAGAGCCTAAGATTTCCTATATAAACTCCGTACTTTAGTAAATAAAATCAGTTCATATTTTGAATTCAACGAATGAAGATTGGGTTATTTTCCTTCTCTCCGGGAATCCCTATTCAAAGCAAATTAACCAATGTAAGACCAATTGTAAGACATTTTTTCATCATTTTAATAAAGCTTTCAAGCAAATTAAATACAGAGTTTACAATGAATAGGATTTGATCGAAGAAAACTATTTAATTATTTGCAGATCAATCAAAGAAATGGTGTAGAGTTCCATTTAGCCAATTGAAACACCTTTTGGGTGAAATGTTTTTGCTTTTTTGATATGATAAACTAGTCTTTATTTATTTTTTTAAAAACAGATGACAATTTCATTTTAAGCCAAGAATCTAATATGAATGAATTTGCCATTTTCCTTCACAATTGAGTATAAAAGATGTAAAAAAAAGCAGTAAGCCTATCAAATTTTGCCAAAACTTAGTGTGGAATTCCTTTGATTTTAGCATGAACAATAATTTTTGTATCTATGATTTTTTTGAAAATTACATGTTGTCAGTATTTTTTGATTTAACAATGACAAGAGTGAACCCAATTCTTTGTAAAATACATTTGGCCTGTTATATTTTGTGTAAAGTTTTTATTCTCATTTGAGTGTAAATTTTCTATAAAATTTTCTTCTTTCTTCTTACTTTTTAATCTCTCTCACCTCTTGCTTTTAGTTTGTTGATTGAAGTCCTTAGAGGGGTAGTTATAATTTAATAAGTTGGAGAAAAGAAAAAAGAAAATTTTTAATCGCATCTACAAACATTTCAAAATCCATTTTACCCATTTTCCCCATCTACTTAAACGTTTTGATATCATCTTTATGGCAAATAAAAATTTTAATCTGCTAATTCAACAATGATTCAATTCTTTTTGCTATTTTTAAATCTCTTAAGATGAGCCACTCGAAATGCCAGAATTCAATGGCATCACCCTCAGATTCCAGCTTGCTGCTGCTCCGGCATCCTCTGCTCCCTGTTCCCTGTTCCCTGCTCTTTGCTTTTGTGGTCCGAATCACAGCAATTTTCAAAGTAAACACATTTTTGGTGCTACCGAAAAATTTTTTCTTTATTTATAAAACACTCGAAAAGAAGAGCAAATGGAACAGTTTTTCCAGGGCGCAAGGATTTTCATCACACACACACACATAGCGAGTAAATGTGTGAGTGAGTGAGAACAAAAAAAAAAAAAAACACAGCAGAGATCAAATAGAAGTCCTGCTTTGAGTTTGTTTTGCTTTCTGCTGTTTTCCCCATTTTCATTTTTTGTTTTTTTTTTTCTTTCGCAAATGTCACATGAAAAATGCCAGCACTTTGCATTCTCCGATTTCCCAAACTGCCGAAACTCCTTACTGCATCCCACACCATCCCATCGCCTCGCCTGGCATCCCCTGCTCATGATGGGGGTGGTGGTGATGGTCGTCGGTGGTCTCTTTGCACGAAATTTCCATTTAATGTGTTTGCGCAAAGTATTAAAAGGCAACGACGATTGAGTATCGACAGCAAGTGGAGTAAAGCTCTGCTGGCGGCGAAGGCGATGGTGAAGATGGCGACCCCCAAGGGTGTTGGACGATGCAAAAACTGCAGGCCAATGCCAAGACCAAGTCCAAACCGAACCCGAACCCAACTGAAGCATATCGTTCCGTACTGAACTGAAGCAAACCAAACGAAACCAAACCAAACCAAACCAATAGCCGGCAGCAGGCAGCTGACTGCTGAGTGATTGCCATGATAAGTGGGCCCATTATGATGCCAGTTTGCACAACGAGATTGCTCTGCGCTCCATTGGAGTTTGTTGCTGTTTCTGATGCTGCTCTGATGCTCCTGCTCCTGATGCTTGAAGCTGGGATGATGACGACAAGAATTCGTTTTTAATGCATATCAAAGTGGGCAAACTTCTGACCGAAAAGTGCGTCATTGTCCATAGTTCTTTTGCCTGTTTTATTTTTTTTTTAGTTGCTTTTCTTGTTCGTTCGTTCGTTCGTTCGTTGGTTGGCTGGATGGTTGGTTGGTTCATTCATTCTTTCTTTCGTTTTCTCTCTTCTTTTTTTTGCGATGTCTGTTGACAAAAGACATTTAATTTTCCCTTAGTTTGCTTTTGGCCGTAAAGTGCGAGCGGAGTATCTTTTGCCTCTGTATCTCTGAGCAATAAAGTTAGTCGTTGTCGTGGTTTCTGCACTGGCAAAAGGCAGGGCAGACAAGAAAAAAGAAAAAAAAAAACCCCAAAAACTTTGATAAGTGAAATTTATTGTGGGTGTCCAGAACTGAGAACTGAAGAATGCGCAACTGATGATGCTGATGCCGCTTGTCCCACACTCACGTCCTCTTCTTAATGTTCTATGGCATGCAAACTTATTCGTCAAATAAATCAAAGAAAAGACCTAAGATGAACAATTTCTTTTGGTATGATGGTGAGAAGTCAAGAGAGAAATTTTGTTGGCAATTGTTAGATAATCGAGACTGATAACAAATGTGCACTCAAATATTTAACCGATACTTATGCAAATGGCTCAAAACTAAACATTTCAACTTTTAATTTCTATATCAACATTAACTTTTTTATTTCGGTTAGTAGTCTACGTGGGATAACTTTTGTTCTAAGAAGTTGTTTGGGCAAGCAAAACAAAAATCAGTTATAAAGATAGTTCGGCCCTCTGGTTTTTGCTCATTTGGCTCATTTGGTTGTAATTCTCAACTAGTTTAAGCATTGCAGACATAGAATTCTCGAGGCCGTTTATCAGCTTACATTTTGTGCCCCTGACAATGATATACTCTTGCTCTTAAAATTTTCATCAAACTGTCTAATTCTCAATATACAATTGTGAATATAAATATTTAAACTTTTAGCTTTAGTTGAAGTTGTAAGTAAATAATGAAAAAAAAAACTGCTACATTTCTATTTTAATTTGAACTGACAACGAAAATTGTCAGACTAAATTTAATTTAATATGTATTCAAGTTCAAGTCTAGGAAATGGACTAAACTATGAACAGAGCTAAAATCAGTTGTAGATGGTGATGGGGATGGGGAAGGGGAAGAGGAAGGCGGAGGCGTCTGTCATTCGTATCTGTGCCTAATTAATTGTCAAACATTGCGCGCTATGTGACGTTAATAAATGTCAACTAAATGAGCTGCATGTAGTTTCGTATAAGTATGAGTAGGATGAGGCATGAGGATGCATGTAGGAGATCCAGAGACCATGAGAGACTATGACTATGCCAGTCCAAATGAAACGACACGAAGCGAAGCGAGACAATGTCGCAGGAGGAGGAGGTGAAGAATTTGAGGCAGTAGACAGGCTACTTAGTAGTAGTGGCTGTGCCAATGTGCCACATGTTGTTGCAACCATCGGAAAACAAATGAAAACTATTTTAAGGCTAATGGCGAGAGAGGCAACCAGCAGCGGCACAGCTCCTTTATGCCAGGTGTGAATGCTGCGCCTTCATCTATGTACAATAGTCTTGTCCTCCTCCTGCAATTGCGATGCTATGACTGGTGGCTCCTTTTTGGGTCTGTTTACTAAATTAGATGCATTTGAATTGATGTGCGTGCATAAATTATGTCTCTCACTCGCTCATCCATCCATCCACTCACTCAGTCAGTCAACCAAAGTCTTGTGGGGGCAAATCTCAGTGTTTTCTCGGTTCGGTTAGAATCGGGGACAAGTTTAAATTAAATGTTTAACATTCAATCAGAGGCGGTGGCACTGCGGGCGGATCTATGTTACTCTGTCTATGTCAGCAGTTGAAATGCATTGTAAACTTTTCTATTTGTCAGTTATACACTCTGCCCCCAGAGCGATACCCTTCCAAAAACTCGGCACAACTTCTACACACACACTCTATCTTTCTCTCTCTCTCTCGGTCTGTCTTTCTCTCTCTCTCGTTGTGCTCCGTTGTAATCAAGGCAACTTCCTGCCCTACCATTTTCACACTTTAATTTCCGGTCTTTATTGTTATAGTTTTCTTTTTGGGTTTGTTCGGGTTGAGTTGAGTTGAGGTTGAGTTGACACTGGGTTTATCTATATAGCTACAATCTATATAAATATATATATATATATATATAGGTACATATAGATGGTTCAAGTGGTTTTCGGATGTGATCTGTCCTTTGCATGGGGTTGTGATGTGTCTAGGATGTGGTTTGCCCTTCCAAAAAAGGGATGAAACATTCGAATTGAAAACCCAAAAAAGCTTTAATTGAAAAGTCAGGCAAATAGCATGAAAAATAATTTAAGCAAAAACAAAAATGATTAGAAAGCTTGTTTGGAATATGCCCAACATGATTAACCAGACGAATTTCTTATAGAGAGCTTGCTCTTATGTCCTTTAAAAGATTATACCTCTCAGACCTAATCCCATTTAGACGGGGAACAAAAAAATCTAACTTATTTTGTACCCATCATCGCTTCCTCTTTATCTGCATATCATTGACGTATCATTCACCTGACTTTCTCCTTTTGTCTTACTTTAGCCCTTAGGGGTAACAACCTTCAACAGAAAGGGATAAATAGAGAGAGAGAGAGAGAGACAGCGAGAGAAAGGGATAAAAGTGAAGCGAAATCTGCTTGCATGCAAAAAGCTACTGCGAAATCTCTTTTTACCTGGGGGTCATTTTCAGCACGACAGCACAGCAAAGGTTTAATATAGTTCAGGGACCAACTGTGTCCCGCCTAGCCCTTACATTTACTCCTCCACACACACACACGCACACCACATACATACATACACACACGCTTGTCTCATTTTGTATTTGTTTTACGTGCTATAAATATGCGCTTGGGGTTAAATTCTATTTGAACTTTCTCCTACCTCTTTTCGACTTTTTATTTACTCCTTTTTTACGTAAAGTAAAATTTCCTTCACACTTTCATTACATACACACAAACACACACACACACACTGACATGGACTGCGTCAGGACTAGAAAGGGGGCAAGTACATGTGTATATTGCACCCCAGAGGCATTTATCAACATCGCAAACAAAAAAAATAGTCAACGAGATGGACATTGATATTTGCTTTTTGAACTTTCAACTTGAATTTAGAGGTTTCTATGTTAAATTATCTATGGATCTGAACAATGCCGAGCAATTAGTAGATAAAACGCCTTCATTTTCCTCTACTTCTTCTTCATATTCTTATTCTACATACCATTGCAAACTCATTTCCCGCAAGAGTGAGAAAAAAATAGATGTATTTCTGTATATAAAGCCAACAAAAATACGCCTAGTCACGCGGACGCCTAGAAACTCCGCCTAGCACATTAATCAAGATTGGTTGCGCCTCTCGCAAAAGGTGCAAGCTGCAAGTTGCAAGTTGTAGGTGCGGGCAATGCTACGATTAATTAAGGTCAGCAGGTTGCCACTCCAAAAGAATGCCGACATACTAGGTGAACGCGAAGGAGCTCTGGTCTAATCATCGGCAGGCAACAGTGGCGTTCCACCACCCAGAAGAAGGGGAATCATCATCATCATCATCATCGTCGTCATCATGACTATCATGATCAAGCGTCAAGAGACTGTTCCACTTATTACTTCCTTCCTTGAAATGAAAAAGTAACCCCAGCTCATGATTACATACATCTTCGTCTTCTTCTACTTCTTCTTTTTTTCGGCTTCTTGGCTTCCTTCCTTGCCCCGATGCATGTCCAATGCATTGTAATGAGCGGGGGGTGGCAGTGGCATGTGCACACCATATGTGGTCCTTTCCCCCACGCCCCATGCTTCTTGAGAGAAATCTACGATGAAATCAGCTTGCAGAAGTCATCAAACATCATCAATTTAATCAATGGTCAGCAACTGGGTCTACTTCGTCTCAGGGGTCGTGTCAGGGTCACCGTCAATGCACTGCGAAATTGCAAAGTCAAACTGGGCGATGGATTCGAGAATGGTGATGGTAACAGGAGATGGAGATGAAGATGACGATGGAGTTGGAGAAGAGAGCTGAAGCTTACAAGTAATTAAGGGTGGCAATTTTCGTAGACAAATCCAATGGATAAGGTGGACCATTGCCATTCAATTGGGGGATGCATATTGCCGTTTTGGGGGGGGATGCATTGAATATACGTGATAAGGGCATTAATGATGTTTAAGCCGCCACCTTTGGTACATACCAAATAAAACTTGATGAGTTTCAATTATGCCACAGGAGCC
This sequence comes from Drosophila willistoni, assembly GCF_018902025.1. Classification (NCBI taxonomy): domain Eukaryota; kingdom Metazoa; phylum Arthropoda; class Insecta; order Diptera; family Drosophilidae; genus Drosophila; species Drosophila willistoni. The sequence continues at coordinate 1,695,317 of NW_025814058.1, forward strand.
GAGTTGAACAAAGTTCGGCTGGGGCGGGAGAGCCGAACACGCAGACAGGATGCTTTTGATGAGGCGTTGATGAATTCAAGTGTGTGAAATGGCACTTTTGTCAACATTTCACACATTTCAAGATGATTCGGCCGAGTTGGCTAGCTAAACGAAAGCCAAACAAGCCTTTTAGACAAACAATAAAATGAGGCTTTAATTGTTTTTCTCAAAAATCGAAATTTCTAAGTAAATCGAGGCATCTGTATTTTTGTTTTATTTTTCCAATCAAACATTACTCAATGCTTCAATATCAAAAACAAAAAAAAAAAAAATATTTGAAAGAATTCTGAAACTTTTAACAAGTTCCACCTGTTTGTTTCTCACTCTCTCTCTCTCTCTCTCGCTGTCTCTCTCCTATATAAAACATAAATCATTTGGAATACTTTCATTCACTGTCAAGCCCAAGTTGAAGATCATTTTAAGATCAAATTTTGCACCTGCTGATTTTATTTAAAATGTTTTTGTTTTTTTTTTTTGTGCTAACAAGAAAACGAAACCAATTTCAACTTTAAAATCCATAAAAAGGAACCTACTTAAATTCAAAAGGAAAAAAACCAAAAACCAAAAACGAAACACATATTTGTCTTCAGCTGCTTTTAAAATTCCACCACACAAACATCATTAATTTTGCACGTAATTATGTTTGTGGACGATGAGGAGGCTAAATGAGGAGGAGAACAAGGTTCCGAAGAGGCAGCACCAACACCTAAACGAACCCCAGGGAGACGGCAACTGTAAATCAGAGCAATTAAATGCAACTTTTCAACAACCGAAAAAAATAAAATACAACATCAAAATTGTATGTGTGTGTGTGTGTGTGTGTGTGTATGCTGAAAATTTATGACAACAAACGAGACTAATTACAACTGGATGGGGACATGAAATGAAATAAACTGAAAAACTAAACATTAATCAAGGACTTATAAAACTCAGCAACTAGCAACATATACTATTAGACTCATTAGCAGACACCGTAGACATTGCCGTTGCCATCGTCCTCGTTGGCATCGTCTGGGATTGTTGTTTATCGCAATTCCTCATCATCAATACATCAAATTTAAAGTGGAGGCGACTTGAGGCACAGCCCACTTAACTAAACTGACAGTTCAGCTGCTACAATTTCGGCGATTAACGTCACAACGAGGTGAAGTCTGGGCCAAGAATCTTTGGGATCAGATCAGCTTGTTGCGATCGTTTTTGCCTGCAACCTGTCGTCATCAATTTTGTGTGGCAGCTGGCCAAGGCTAACAACACCAACAACAAGAGAAAGAAATCACTAAATGATCATTGATCCGCCACAGGTAGCGTATCGGCCAGACGATCCATATTCAACAACAGAGAGCAGGTGACTTTTGTTTGGTTTTTTTGTGTTCTTTCTTGAAGAAGAAGGTTTGACTTTAGTTTTGAATTTGAATTATGAAATGCTGTATTAATCCCCTCCATTCCTCCCCCCCAACCACAAAGAGTACACAAATCTGATTTCCCTCTGAGTTATATGATATGTTTTTTTTTTGGGAAGATCTATATCGAAAAACCATTCAAGTTGGCTCTTCTCTTATAATTAAAACTTGTTCATTATCAATATCTGAAAATCTATTGATTGCCTTTCCTGGAACCTTGTTAGTTGTTAAGCAAGTTGGAATACCAAATGTGCTGGACCGCACATTCACTTGGATTGAATTAATGATGGTCAGACTTTACGTTTTGGAGTCGGAGTCGGAGTCGGACACAGAGTCAGAGACGGAGTCGAGGTCGGGTCCCCCATCTGTTGTTGGCATTGTAGGAACTTTACACACAGTTACTGCTCAATGCGAACAGGAGGGAACGCGTGTCTGCATTTAATTTAATAATATGGTGTCATGTAGCAGTTGTTAGGATGCGCTAAATGCCCCATCCGTTTTTGGTTTGCTTCTTGGCATCTGTTTGAGTTTGAATTTGAGTTGTGTAACCCAATGCCAAGGTCCAGCCTCTCTCTCTCTCTCTGTTCTATATCTTTGTCTTTCTCTGGACTGAAATTATAGCCTAGAGTGTTTGTTCATTTCAGATTCCTATGCTAACGAGCACGGGGACGCGTGTGTTTGAGCATTCAGTCTATAGAACTTGAGGTGCTTAGAAAATTTCATATAATTAAATAGGAGATACCATTCAAAAAAAGAAAAGGAAAGTACTTAACAGGCTGTTAGATGATCTAAATGACCACACAGCTGCAGAAATGCCATAAGATCATGTGATCATATGCATTTCCTAAGTAGGTGCTTAGTGGGAAAATGATCCTTGACTATAGATAATAAAATCCACACTTCAAAACGTTAGATTACAATAAAGTCAGGGCTGAGTTGGGATTAATCAGGACTTTACTTATTTTAAGCACTTCTTTTTAGAAAGAAGATGGATGACTTTTAATTTAAAATTTATCTTATTGTCATTGTTTGGTTTTTTTTTTTTGTTTGACAAATTTTAGTCAGTTTAACTTAATCAGTCTCAAATTAAATGTAAATAAAAGACCTTATTTTATTACATCATCTAAGTCAGTTTCTTTCTAAACTATTTTTTCTTTTTAATATATCACAAGATTATCATTTAAATGGCATTTTCTTTATACAAAAGGGCAATTTCTACTTACACTTTCAATTGGCCTTCCCACAGAAACAAAACAAAAATAAAGATATCATCTTAGGCAGTTGCAGTTCATAAAACTCTCTATCTATCTCTTAAAATTCATCTACTTCTCGACTATGCGTCATTCGCATTCATGTCAACAACTCGTAATGCCTTTAATATAACACTTGATTATCATATTTCATCATCAGTCCCAACTCTCTAATGTCCTTTCCACTTATTACATATGCAAATGGCAAACAGATTTATATGCGGCTGCCCCCAAAAGGCTCAGCTCCACTAGGAATCCCCCTTGCCAGTCAACGCCTCCACCCCCTCCATGGTCGAAAACTTTTATTTTATATACACAACTCTCCAACTACAATTCAAATGCAAATCCCCAACCAATTTTTTGTGTGTTGTTTTATGTAGCCAAAAACTCGGGGGGAAAAAAAAAAACAAAAAAGAGACAAGAATATGTATGAAATTTACGCCCGGTTGCATTTTGTCTTTCACCCTTTTTGGTTTGATTGAGGGCTACAGGAAGCGATAAAGAGTGGGAGATTGGCATACAGCTGGTCCATGGCTAAATCGTAGAGTATACAAAATTGGCCACAAAAATCCACTTGGCTATATTAAAAAGGGCCAACCGCAGAACAATGACAATGCCAACAAGGCGTCACGCTCTTCAATAAATCGAGCAAAAAGAAGAAGAAAAAAAATAAATTACATATAGAATTTTTCATTTCCAAAAATGTTACATGCAATCAAATAAAATCTAATCATATTTCTGAGGGTTGGCTAAGCATATTATGCCGCCTAAGGAAGGGGGGTGAGGTGGAGGCTGTGCTGACAAAACAGTTACAAACAATTGGCAACACTTGTGTGACTCAGCCGCAGCAGCAGCCGCAGTGGCAGCCACAGAGTCAAGGGGGATAGAGATGAATGGAAATGGAAACTGGCTTGCCTTCAAAGATGGGTGGGGAGTGGTAAGGGGGCAGAAGCAACCCTCAAGAGTTTGCCGGGGGAGAGATTTGTAATTGCAATCAAAACGAAATTATTTTTATGTGGGGACACTACATCGGCCAGAAGCAGGAGCAGCAGAAGCTTTTTCCCTCTTGTGATATATGAGTTGTAATTAAAGTCCAGGCCACGAAATCAGTTTTTGGGTAGATTTTTAGTGCAATAGTTGGGACAAAAGGACGTCGACGACGTTGAATTGGACTTGCTGTTGTATGAAATAGTTGTAGTTATAGTTATAGGTGGGGATGAAGTGGGGTGTCAATGTCTACTCTGCTCCGCCCTGCCTGTTGGTGACGTGTCTTTGATTATGCCGCAAGTCGGTTGGCATTGTCAACGTCATCGCCAACGCTATCGCCTCATAGAATAGTCCTTGTCGTCCTTTTGCTGCTGCTCCTGCTGCTGGTGGTCCTGCCGCCTTGTTGTTTGTTTTTAATATAAATGCAAATTTGCCCAACGGCATTCAAACGTATGTTTGTGTGTGTGTGTGTGTGTGTGTGTGTGCGACTGTATGCATATGTATGTTCCAACCAGATCTGTCATAATTAATATTTTGGAACATCGTCATGAGTCTCGTCATATCCTGGTTTTGTTTCTAGTCCTGGCCCTGGCCCTGGCCCTGGTCCTGCCTTTGCTTTCAGTTCGTGCATATTAAATAGAAGCCTAATGCAATCTAAAACTTTTTGACTTATCTAGGATCACAGTCACTGCATGTATGTGTGTGTGTGTGTGTGTGTGTGCCAGTATGTTGAGTGTGTGACTTCTTGTTTAATTTATGGCTTGCAATTAGCAATAGGCAAATGGCAGAGCAAAGCGATAAGAACTTGGTCAGAAACTAAATTGTTAAGTACATAAACATTATGGCCCTTTAAAAACTGTAAGCCAATTGAATCGGCACCTATACAAAAGCATAATTTCATTTTATTTTCTTTTTCGATCCGATCATAGACAATTGTTTGTCAATAAATTTTCCATGTTCTCATCATATTTATCTTTCTGTAGCTATCTTTGCCTCCCTCTAACTCTCTTTCGGTGTGTGTGTGTGTGTGTGTGTTTGTGTGCTTAAAACAAATCCATAAAATTGCCCTCCGGCTAGACAGATAAATTGACTTTGAAAATATTGCCATAGTGAACTATGGCGAGACGTGAGCTGTTGACATGCCACGAACTTGAAAACAATTAACGTCCGATTTTGATATGTGAGCTAATCGAAAATCCCAGACAACAACAATGGCAACAACAACATCAGCAGGAGTAAAGCGGAGTCAAAGAGGAGATTGTATTGTCTGATATTTGCCAAATGACTGAACACCGGGCACCGGGCACCGAGCAGCGAGCACAGGGACACGTTGGATGACCACGATGTATGTAAGGGACAAGTGTTTTCAGTGATAACACAAAAGGTGTTGCAGCAGGTCCTTCATTTGCCCTTTCCCTCCATCTCGTTCACTCTGTTTCGGTTTGCTCATTAAATGTCAATTTCGAGTTGCCTGGAAGGCAACATCAAAAGCCTGGACATGGACAACCCGCTGTGCGCGTGTCTCTCATCGTTAGCGTGTCCTTTGAGCGACTTCTTCTTTGGAACATACCGAATACAACAACAGCAACAACAAAAAAGAAAAACCTCTACTAATGCGGTCAGCTCACTCTCACTCGTTATCCTCATTTCTTTTTTATTTAGCGCTTGTTTTTCCCATTCCCATTCCCATTCCCATACCCATAACCACCATAGGTTCTTTTCGTAGTAGGTTCATCTGGCGCGCATTGTTCTGTGAATTATTATCCCTTTCGCATATGTTGTTAGTTAGGGCCAAGTCCTTTTGTCTGGCAGTGTGGCTCTCTATATCTCTCTCTCTCTATGTCTCTTCATGCATTTGTATCCTTTCAAACGTCTGCTGTGTCGTGCCCTGCCCAGCTCAGCTCAGCTCGGCTCTGCCCTGATTACTGGGCGTTTTGCAGTTAAATGTCCATTGGCAGCACTCTAAAGTTTCCTTTCCATTCTTCTTCTTGTCTCGCCTCGCCTCGCCTTTCGGATATTTTTGCTTCTTTTTTGCCTCATTTTGGTTTTTGACTGGAGGCGTGTTCGTCTCATAAATTGCTTTTGGCTTTCTTAAGAAATTTTTTTTTTTATTTCATTTTCAAATTTCATAATTATTAGGGCGTGTCGACCGACTACTACTACAAAAGGACAAAAAACAAAAGAAAAAGAGATACAAAATCAATTTTATTGCGGTCAATGTTCCCTTCCTTGAAGACTCCAATTCTCACTCTTTATCTCCTTCTCTCCTCCTCTCCTCCCCTCGCTCGTTCATTTTATCTAACTGTGGCTATCTCTCTTGCCTTGTGGTCAGCCAAATGTATGGACAGCATTATAAATATTTTAGTTTCAGTTTTAGTTTTACTCTTTTTTGTGAAGCTTATGCGAAGAATAAATGTTATCTGCAGGTTCATTGAATTGTTCAAGGAATTTTCAAGTGGCCAACTTGAATTGTATATAGAGAGAGAGGAGAGAGGGTGGGTTTAAGTTTTCAGTCTTTGTTTGTTTGTGGCTTTTTCAGTATAAATCGTTCTAATGAAAAACTTTACTTTTATCCCCCCTCCCTTTGAAGAAGAAAGAAAAACATTGATATCCATAGATATTTTTATGGCGCAAAACAAAAGAAATGTTGAAAGAAACTTGATTCGTAAATAGCCAATCGAACAAATGGACACAATCTGTATTATATGTATATCCTGAATTATTGCTACATGAAAATAAATTTAAAAATTTAAGTGAGAATAACATTTATAACATAACATTTAACATTTGTATTTTTAATTTATGAAATATGTATATATATTTTATCTTACCTGAAATAGTAGATAACTAAAATAGCTGTTTTTGAGACCAAAAGTTTCTTCTTTTTTGCTTGTATAGAGCTAATTTTAGTTTTTCCTTCTCCATTTGAAGAATATGCTAACCCATTAAGTTGGTTATAAGGCCAAAAGGTGGACCTTCTTTAGACCATCAGGTGAATATGTATATAAATATGGTAAAAACTTGTTTACTTCTGCCAACATTTGTGCCTTTTAACCTGCCACATAATCTAGACTATCTATTCGCATTGTCTATGCCTTTTAAAGATTGCCAATCACAAAACTTAAGCAGAAAAATGGAAAAACTAAAACCTGTCGTCGACATTCTTGGGCTTTAAGAACATTAAAAAACACCTTCTGTCAAAAACGGGCTACCCCATCACCTTTGTTGCCACTTTTTCCCTTTTTTGTTATAGCTGACTCAGAGCCATTAAACAACAAACCAAAAAAAAAAAAAAGAAAAAACCCCCCCAATATTGCATCCAACCACCCTGTTTTGCAGCCAGCCACCCACTGATTCTAGTCGCACTCCCCCAATGAACAACATATAAAAGATGGGCACACGTTTTGTTGCAATCCTCCAATGAGGAAATGCTAATCCGCATGTAATATTCGAAAATGATATGAAAATGCCAAACCAAACAACCAACCACCAAACCCAAACTGAAACCCACACCCAACCCAAACTTAACCAAAATCCTGCCCAGCCAAGCCTGCCAAGAGCCAAGCCAGGAACAACAGCCAACATTACTCAATGTCAACATTTGAAATTGCTTTGGAATTCATGCAGTCATTCATTCATTTACCCAAAAGCTCTCATCTAAAAAACAGTATAGAAATTTTCCATTTTACCATTTTGTATATATTTTTAATTCCGGGATGTCCCGGCACCCAGCACTCCAAATCCCCGAGTTCCGGTTTTCCCCTTAAATAGCTAAACACAAAGCACAAGGGCGCTGATTAAAAGTGGCAACATTTTTGTCTATATATGTACATGGGGTTGAGAGTCACCATATTCTGGATGATTTCGGTTTCGGATTGCAACCGTTTTCCGTATGGTGGGTGTAAGGGTCGTGTCGTGTCGGGGGATGCTGCCTGTCCACCCGCTCAACCGCCCATTCGACTGACTGTCTTCCTTGCACTTGTTTCCAAAAATTTCGTCACAGACGGTGGCGTGAAATTTCATGTAACGAATTTCTCTAAACTCTCATTGTAATTTCTATAATGTTGCAGCAGCCGCAGTCGAAGAGTGTGAAGGAAGTTTGTTTTTGTTTAAAAATTATTAGAATTCAGTTGGTTGTTTCGCGGGTGGGTTCTGTGAGAGGGTGCAACAGCTGGTGCGGTGCTTCTTTTTGGCCAGAGAATGTGACCAGCATTTGGCCGCAATGCGGTTGCCACAATACCAAAAAAAAATAAGAAAAAAAATAAAAACTGGGAGGCAGTCAAGTTGGAGTTACAGCTGGCCAGAGAAGCTAAGGCACTTGTCCTTTGCCAGAGTCATGTGTGGCCTGCACTCTAGAAATTTTCAATTATATCCCTAATGGTACAAATGGTATAAAAAAAGGCAAAGGGCATGAAAAAAAGAGGAAAAATAGAATCGCTTTTTGTTGACTTTTCTCTAGAGTTGTACAAATCTGTTGATACTTGTAATTTGTAAACTATTATTTTAAACAAAGTTAGCTTAGTTTAAATTATTGACATTATAATAACATGGACTGAAAATCATTTGCTATGCCACTAAATATCTTTCAATGACTTGGCTATAATATAAGCATTTTAACTTATCTTCTTTTTTGAAATAGCCAACCAATTCGAAAAAACCAAATAATATCCGATAAGATCATTTTGAAAATGTCTTTATTAATCGTAAAAAAGAAATGGTTTACTTTGTGGTTTCTCTTAAAATGATATAAACAATCTTTCAGAACAAAATTTATACATAAATCATTATATGTATTTACGATTGACATAAAAAGGGGTATAAATTCTTAACAGAATATACATCTCTATATAACTATCTAGAATTTTAAAAATTAGTTTATTTTTCGAATGATCTTTCTGATTCAAAATCTTATAAATGAGCTTTTTTTCTGATTATAAATAAGAACTTTGTCGAAGGAAAAATGTACCCCATTTACGAGTCCTCCTAAAGAGACGGAATATGATTATCATTTCATTCAGTTTTGATCTTATTTCAGAGTCATATGTTATATCGTACTCGACGATAGCCTTACCTTTTCTTATTGTACTTTATATACATACACTTATTAGATTTTAAGCATATGAAAAAGTCATTTTCGTGTCTTGTTTTAATTAAGTATGAAAATTGTCATATTTTAATAAGCAAAAGAGCTTAAAAGAGACCCATCAAGATGATTTTTTTGTAAAAAACACATTTTTCAAATGCTGGGTGGGTACCTATTTGATGATATCTTTAGGACTATAAAACTATAAACTATAAACTCTGAAATGTATACATGTAGCTACCTTTAAGCTAAATATACTAATCAAGTAAATAAAGCACATAATTTGTATAATTGTTAACAGTATTTAAATTCATTCAAGACATTTGACATACGTAAATCCTATAGATAAGTTTACCTTTAACTGATGACAAGTTTATAACTAATCAAATTCGTCCACCAAATTTTCATATAGTAAGCCTCCTGGAAAGATACACACCCCGCTCCGAGAAAAAACGAAAACTCTGGTTCATTATTTTTACCCTGAAGGCTTCAAGTCCTCATAAATTCTGTCAGCAGCAGGAAATATTTATGAGCTAATCATTTTTAATTATTTCACAACAACGAGATGAAAAGTTTTTACTTGAAGCAAATCTAATCATGAATACTGAAATAATAATTACAATACAACAGAGCGCCAAAGGGCAAAAAAGACAAAGACAAGAAACAGGGACGACAGATACACTTACACAAAGACTGAGAGAGAAAGGAAAACAAAATAAAAATCAATTTCAAGTCATTTCCCTGCCACGTAGCACGTGCCACGTGCCAAACACTAAATTGGGGGATCTTCTTGCATATATTTTACGAGTATGTGCCACTTGAAGGCACATTTTTTGTAGTAGTGGTAGTGAGAAGGGGGTGTGTATAAGGGGGGGGGGCGGCGGGATGGATTGGTGAGTAAGCAACAACCAGCAATGGCAAGAAAAGTTGCCCTTTGGGCGGAAAAGAGAAAAGTCTAATATAGAGTTACTTAATATTTATCTAACGTCACTAATCAGCAGTCCTCTGACATGTGTCGAAGATCTTGATAAGAATCCATTCCCCTTCATCGCCCCATCCGCCTCTTACAGCCAAAACGCAAAGTAAACCAAAATCAGAGATCTAGAACATGCAACGAGTTTTTAATAAACTGTCAGTAAATAATGAAATTTTCAGTGAATTTTGATTATGATGACAAACAAGGAGTATACTGGGGGTGAGTGTGAGAGCTATAGAGGGGAGGGGCGTGGGGGGAAAGAATACGTGGGTCCTCATCAGCCTACCTTTCCAGCACTTCTGTTTCTCTCTAACCAGAGAGAGCCTAACAAAAACTTTTTAGTTAGGTGCCTGAATAACTGGAACTTGGGTGTGAAATTTGTCAGCTTGTTACAGTTGTCAGAGATTTCAAATTGGTGGTGGGCGGGGAAGGATGGGGTAACGAGATGGAGAATAACCCGACTTGGCTTAGGATATATGTATGTATGTGTTGGCCTGGCTTGGGGTTCTGTTTAGAGTTGGGGGTTCTGTTGGGTTGAGTTAGCGACCCTAATCATGTAGCAGCTTGTAAAATTCTGAGCGTGAAAAGAAAATTGAAAAGTTAGTTCAATGAACAATTTTCTTTCGTTGCCTGCCTGACTGCCTGACTGCCTGCTGTGATTGGATAGAAATTCCTAAAAGCCAAAAGTTACTTGAGATTAGATGAAGTTTTCCTATACAAGAACAAAAAAAAATTGAAAAGAACATTGAAACGTGCAAAAATGTAAAACTTTTGTTCATAATCAAAACAAAAGGATACAAATTTTAACAAATCTGTACGAATTTGCCAAAATTGGTAAATCCTATTTATGAAACATCTATTTTTATTCAAAAATTTTATAATTGTAAGACATCGTGTACATTTTGGCAAGTGAGATCCAGACAACCCACAAGGGTAACTGAAAATAATGAATTTATTCTTGGAAAATCTGGTTATAAATAGATAAATGCACTTACTCAGACAAGAGGCCGCCTCCATTTCGCAACGTGTCACATTTGTCCATTTGCCTTGAAATTCTCGATTACAATGGCAATTGAACAGAGTTATAATATCACCACTATATTGACCCACTTCCCTTTCAAATTGACGACAATCATGTAAAAGATTATTACAAAAAACTACATCTTGACCCTTTGCTAAACAGCCATAGCATAGCACTAAGTAATTTTTTGATGAGTTAATGAACTTTACTTTCGACTTAATACGGAAACTCACCCATGAATAACAAGGTTTTTAACATATCTGAACAGGTGTAAATATGAAACTAAACTGAAGCATTTTAAAGGCATAAAATCGTTTATATAAGTATGTAAAACAGATGATATTTAATTCAATGAGCAAGAAAAATATTTCATATTTTATTGAAAATTAAACCAAATCCAAAACGTTAGCTATATTATGGCAGGAAATATCAGCACAGCGCGTCAGAGTCACTGGAAATGTATAGACATTAGAATCAAAAAGGGATCTGATGACTCAAACTCACATAGGCAAGTAGCCTTTTCCATTTGACAACGCGTCACATAAGTCCAACGTCCACGAGACTCACGATCGCAATAGCGATTATATGAATTGATAGTCTCATCAAATCGCCCCAATCTAGGCGTATGAAACAGACAATTCCGATATATACGCTCACAATATTCACGCTCAGATTGTGCCTGAATCGGTGACCACAGCACACAGCAAAGAACTAAAAGTATGAAAGGATAACAAACAAAAAATCGAATGAAAATATAGAAAATTCAACTTACCCAACAATATAGATATTTTCAGCATGATGCAATTATGCAAATGACATCAAAATATCTCGTATTTATAGCTCCTGAAAGTAGTTCAAAGCTCTATTTTTGAATACAAAGATAAGAATAGTCCTTTTGTTCTGCCAATCTTAACCTCTTTGCGAAACCCTGAACATCTCCTATATATAGCCCAGACCAGATCAGTTTTATTGCATCAGTTGATATAGTTCGCTTGATAAAAACAAAATGCACTGGCCCAGCATTATTTGTATGCTGATTTTAATCATCTACTCTATTACGATTCGGGCTCAAAGAAATGACTGCAGTAGATTGAGGCAACGTTGTGAGCCCTGTGCACGCCGTCTTACCGATCCTGTCAACAATTTGGAATCCATTAATCGGAACTGTCGTGCATGGATCAGTGATACATGGATTTGGCGCGATGTGAACCGCTGTGACATGCAAATTATAGCCTGTGAAAGTGAGTTTTGAGCCTTTTAATTTTGAGTATCGCTTTTAATTGCCATTATTTTCAACATAGATCATGATAGGAAATTAGACTGCGAGACTGTGGCTTTATTGGCCGGCATGAGAAGGCGACGAAGGGACAACTAAATGAATGACTAAGCAGCATCGAAAAATAAAACAAATTGTTAATGTTTACACATCAAAAACGCCGATCGTTTAAGGAAGTCATTGATATCGAAAACAGCTGTGCGGCTTGAAATAGGTCATCAATAAACATATGTTCGATTGTTTAAATTACTTTTGTCTTATTCAATTAAATATTGAAGTTATTATTCAATAAAATACATACCGAATTTCCTTGTATAAAAATTATTTTACACAGATAAATCTCATTTTTTTGAACACCTTGTTAACTAAACAATTAAACATTCGGGATATATTTTATATACGGTTCAAATCTGTCGTTTGCTCTGATATGGGCTTTTACTTGAAGCATCTTAAGAACTAATCATACCTTTATACTTAGCAAATAAATGGAAGAGGCCCAAGTTTATCAATGTAACAGTAACTTACAAAAAAACTATAAAAAATTTCGCAAAATTACAACACCTGAAAAATATATTTACAAAAGTCACCAACAGTCACTTACAGAAACCTTCAGAGATATTTAGACACCAGGGACATCATGGCTGAGGCAATTAACTATCGGGATCAGCCTCAAAAAGTCCACGTAGACAACATTTACCATGGGACGAGAAAGATGTCCTGGTATGTCCTGGCTTGATGCCTTGCCTAGTTCTTATACTGGATCATAGGCAGACTGAGAAGTGCGAGGTGCTCTTTAGCAAAAGAAGAATCTTGGAAAATCTTTCGATGACTGGAATGAGATCAAAACTGTGCCTACTAAATAACTTGCTGGTCTATAAGGCCTTCTTAAAGCCAATATGGACCTCTATTTGGGATACTACAAGCAGGACAAACTGGAACTTGATCGAAAAGTTTAAAATCGAAGTTCTAGGGAATGTGCATCTGCTAACCTCTGAAGAAGAGATCTACGTGGTACTTGAAGTCCCCTGGATCAGTAAGAACATCTCCCGACTTACAAAGATCCTAAAAAGACTCTAAAACCCCTGGACAGTCATCAGAATTCCTTTGCTACAAACCACGACTACAGCAATTTAATCAGTCGCCTAAAAGAAAGATTTGACAAAAGAACGGACATGAATACATGCTCCATTTCCAGTTTTTATTTCGCCAAGATTCCATATATATCTTGGTTTTATTTGTCTATATAATATAATATATAATTCTAAGTGGAAGGAGATTTATGATGAATATCATAATATTTTCAAGAAAATTGTCTTTACAATATATGCATTTATTATTATTGGAAGGTTTCTGATCTATTCCAGTTTTCAAATAATATAAACAATCTTTTATACAGTTTTCATAGTGTTTATTTAATGAACGCATATCAAAATATGACATTTGAATAAATTGTCATTTATAGTAGAACAGCCAAAACATTCTGACAGGAGAGATTAGCACATCGAATTAAAGTCACTGCAAATATGGATACAATTCGAATCCTTTTCGGTTTTTTTTTTTAAATCTATAATACTCACATTCACATGAAGCTCGCACCAATTGGCAACGTGTTATATTCCGCCAATTGCGATTAGATCGACGACACCAATCATTATAGATGCCCACAGTATCATCATTGGGACCCACTGTGCCTTCTGAACGTAGGCATTCACGTGTCAAGCGATTACAGTATTCGCGATCCGTCAGAGCCTGACCCTGACAGTGCACCCAGCATAGACAGCAAAGGACTAAATGACAGACATAAAAAGTTTTGAGAATCTACATATTTCAACTAGATCATACACACATCATACACTTACCTATGAGTAAGAGAATTTTTGACATTTTGGATTTTAAAGTTGCTTTGAGATTGAACTTGTATAATTCTCTGCCTGGACATTTACAATCCCAAAGGTATTTATACCCAAATAAGCTGATCAGGAAAAAAGATATAAGAATTTGTATAGGTTATTGTATAGATTGGTTAAGAAGACTTTTATATCATAAGATACAATATGAATAATGGCAATCATCTGCACTTGTTCCATTGAAATTACTTTCACATAGTATGAGCTGATTATATAAAGTTGATTCTAAAGAACATCTGCTTAATCATTATTTCCTGATTCTCGTGAGCTATATAAGCGGATAATTCTCCCATTTCAAATGTATCCGTAAACCATTCTGACTTGTCAAACCATAAGATACGGAAAACTTTCACATTAAAATGCAATTATTTAGCATCCTTAGCGTCCTTCTGGTCATCAGCTGCTGCCTTTCTGTCAATGCTCAGCAACCAGATTGTCGCCGTTTAAGAGAACGTTGCGATGCATGTGTTAGAAGGTTGAATGATGTGATTAACCTACTACCCGACTATAATCGGGAATGCCGTCAGAGAACCATCCGAACCTGGATATGGACAGGAGTGACACGTTGCCAATTGCAAGAGATTAGCTGCGCAGGTTAAATGAATTGAAAACACCAATGTTGTCAATTGCACTCACTTATTTACTTTTATATCTACATATCCAATATAGCTCATCGCAGGAAACTCGACTGTGGTGTCGTAGCTGAATTGGCTGGAATGCGTAGACGTAATTGAGGAATCTCTGTCCACTATCTAATCAACAGACAACAAATAATATCTATACACAAATATTAAAGTTGTTTAAATGGAAATAAATTAAAATGCTTTTAATCTACATATCGTAAACTTCAAGTTGTTAATAAAATGTTTAAACCTTCAATTATCCGTATTAGCATGTTGCGATCCAAATCTAAAACCTAACTACAAGTCCTAGCATTTCATTAGCATATACAAAAGTAGGAGGATAATACGTCAATAAGAACTACCGATTTAAGAGATCAGCAATTAAAAAGTTTTACAAAGTGAAGGAAATGTTCTCAATTGCCACCATGTCTATAAATAATTTCTTCCTTCTATCCACTATCTAAATCTCTTGATGCTAACTACATATCCTAGCATCTCCTTTGATCACGATAAGTAAAACAAGTCAACAAGAACTTCCGATATAAGAGATCAGCGATTCCAAAGTTTCACAGGGAAAGTTAAAGAAATGTTTCCAATTAACATGAAGTCTATTATTTAATTCGACTTTTTATCTTTATCTAAGAAAAAAATGTGAGCAATGTTGTTTTGGTCTAAAAAGGAACATTTAGACAGTGTAACCAAAGAACACACTGTAGTACTCTATCTAGTCTATGAAAACCAATTATATTAGTAAGAAGCAGCAACCGAATTTAGGTTTAGTTTACTTTCGATAAAAAGACATTGTAATATGATAGACATCAAATTTATTTTGATTGCAAAATGTGTGATTAGTTTATGTGCATTTTTATCCATTTAACAAATTAATTCCGCAAAACTCCAGCAACATTAGCACAAGTTAGATTGGCACATCGTATCAGAGTCACTGAAATGAGAAAATTCACGAAATCATAATCAATACCACATGACTTTTGAGACCCGCCATTGATCTTACATTCACAAGAGGCTCGCACCAATTGGCAACGTGTTATATTCCGCCAATTGCGATTAGAGCGACGGCACCAATCGTTATAGATGCCCACAGTATCATCATTGGGACCCACTGTGCCTTCCGAACGTACGCATTCACGTGTCAAGCGATTACAGTATTCGCGATCGGACGGAGCTTGACCCTGAATTTGCACCAAATATAGACAGCAAAGAACTAAAAAGTTTACCAAATTGTTTTAGTTAGTAACTTAAAAGTTGGTTAACCGTCAGATAAACTTACCCAAGAAGAGCAGAATTTTTGACATTTTTATTTCTGGATAACGTTGAGATGAAACTTGTGAAATTTTCTGATTGCATTCATTTTGATATCCTGACTATTTATACCCAAAACTCGAATGCAATAAATCCTATAGTTATTATGTCTCATATTGTTGGTTAACATCTGGAATCTTTGTTTCTTTTTGTTTAAAATATGGCAATAGGTCATCGAGAAGAACAAATAATACAAAGATACAGCTGGTTTAAAGATCATTTCCTAGTTGCAGACGAGTATAAAAAGCTGATAACGTCTCCATAGATGAATCAGTGATCTAAAGACAGTGTACTTTAAAATGCATTTACTAAACATTTTCGCAATTCTCATCCTGATGATCTGCTGTGGCAATTTGGTAAATGCCCAGCAGCCCGATTGTCGGCAGTTGCGACTGCGATGCGATGCCTGCACCAGGCGATTAAACGATCCTGCCAATAATGTTCAATTCATGAACGATGGTTGTCGCCAGAAGGTCGGTAACCGTTATAGATGGATCAATCAAACCCGCTGTGATCTGCAGGTGATTGCCTGCGGTGGTGAGTGCTGTTAAGTGATCTCATATGTTCATTTAATCATTAAAACTGTAATATTCTTTAGCTCATACCAGAAAACTGGATTGTGTCGTCATTGCCGAATTGGCTGGCATGCCCCGACGTACTTGAATCTCTTAAATATATATGATATGAAAATATGATTATATAACAAAACAGACACATCAAATCAATTGTGGATTTAAACATAATAAACACAATACATTGCAGTTCAATTTGCCTTTAATATTCATTTATTCTTCTTCGCTCCCCCTCCCCTCCTCTTTCTGACTTGTTTTCTCTTTGAGTGTGTGTGCATGTTGTATAGGTGAAGTGCTTTTTAAATACTTGTAGCGGTTTAAGCTTTTACCCGTCGTCCATCCATACCCAACCTAAGACCCACCACTTGACTACACGTCATGAACATGATTATGTACTTTATGAATGTGTAGCAAAAATCATAGAAGAAACTATAATAATAGCTTTAGGCGAATATTGAAATACCCTTAAAAACAATAAATAAAATCATTTTGGCTGAATCGAAAATGATATAGTTTTGCACATCTGACACGTATGTATATAGTATATAGAAATTGTAGTCTTCTTTCTTTTGGGATGATTTTATTAGTCTGATTCATATGATTCCGATAAAAGTGATCCATCTTTCCAAAAGGAAGATTCACTCAAATAGCTTTAAAACCGATTGTTTGAAAAATAATTATGAAAATTTCAAAAATTTTCAAAAACTTTATTTCACCGAATGATCCAATCTCTTATCAAACTCATTGTACTGCAATTTCTTTCAAAACGTAGTGTATAATCGAAAATTTCAAAGTGAAGTGGAAATGATTTTCACAACGCTCTCATCGGAGACTGAGACAGAGACAGAGACAACGACTCGGTTGTGAGTGTGCCAACTGCTTATATAATATTTGAAATTGAAAATCTCCTTTTTGGCCGTTTGCTGCACTTGAAAAATGCTTAGGACGGATGAACTTTATGAAAACTCTTGACCACATTTGCCACACCAACCAGTGTTGTCTCTGCATCCCCCTCATATGCCTCGGCAATCGCTTCTAACCTCGACCACTTTGGACATGTCTGACCAGCTGACGTTCTGTAAAGAGACCAAAAATAAAGACGGAAAAAAAAAAAAACAAGAAACGAAATCAAACCAAATAAAAGAGTGAGAGAAAATGCATCGCACTTGACTTTAGCGCCACTTGTAAGTGTAAATTTTATTTGAGCCAACATCCATATATATATATATATATATATGTATAAGTATATATGGATATGTATATGTATATAAATGCCCTTTGTCAAGTGTTTCCAAAGTGCTTTGCCTCGGACTTGGAGTTTTTGGCGTCGTGTCGTGTCGTGTCGTTGACAGCTAAGTGGTGATAATCGCTTTTGAATTGAATTTCTAAGCAAGTAAATTTTAAACACGCCCCAGACAAAGTTTAAATTCAAAAGTGCAACAGAGAGACTCAACGAACTCGTCCAAGGGTAAGAGAAGGCACAATGAGAAGGAGTAGGAGCCGAATACAAAAAGGAGAGGGAAAGAATATATAGTTGGACACTGGCCATCATGGACGGCTGAGGACAAAAGGCGTCACTTGTTTTCGGCTTTGGGTTTTGTTCAACTACAAGGAATGGGAAGATGGAGATGGATATGAAAGAGGAATAAATGGTTGCTACTGCTGTTGCTTGCGGTCGGTGTTGTTGGTTTCTGTGGCTTCTAATTTGTGAAACAAGATTTTTGTTGGAGCATGGGTATATGGTAGACCAAGTAGCTTGTGTAAGTCATTTAATCAAAGCTGCTTTAAAAGACTTCTTTACTTCTCAACTTAACAATAGAAATTATTCAAATTAAAGCAGCTCATTCAAAGCATTCAAAGCTAACACAATTAATGTTTAAGTAATTTTACCAAGTCCAAGTCCTTACTTGAATACGTAAAAAGAAATCAATTGCATACTTTTAGGTTATGACCGTAAGCCTATTGATATTTAGTAATACACTTTTCATTCATTTTGCATTTAAATAAAATTTATTTTCCAAAAAAAATTTGTATTTAGTATTTCATTGCCTTTCCATTTTAATATTTTTTCTCGATATTCGCCCTTTATTTTTTACTCTGGTCGACGAGTCATGCCAGCCAGGGCAGCTATGACTTCACAATTCATCAGACGATCAGCTCCTAGAATAAAAATTCAAGTACGTTATTGAATCAATCCATAAGAAGAGCGTTATAAGATTGAACTTACCTCTGCAACTGTATTCGGTCAGTTCACAACGATTGATATTACGCCATACCCAGGTTCGACGCAACTTTTGGCGGCACAAACGATTTATGCCAGGAATATTACGATCTTCAGGATCGTTTAAACGTGGAACGCAACGGTCACAGTCACGTCTTAGAGTCTGGCAATCCTGATTCTGAGCCTGAATAAGGCCAAGACAGACGACTAAGAGTGTATGAAAAATGGAAATCAAAAATTTTCTTTTGGTTTTATCCTGTTAGTTATCTTACCCGAGAAGAGAAACAAAATTGCCTTGAAATGCATGATATTGTCAGCTAGTTTTTGAGATGTTATTCGCAGTTTAACAACGTATCGGTAACTACCATAGATTGATGACTGAACTGAACTTTATATAAAGGGACGCTTATGCTAAAAACCATTGTTCCAACATCTGGACAATTGTCTAGCTTAAAACAAAAGAGTTATGCATTAATGAAACGAAAACTGTCAATGAAAGGAACTAAAGAACTTCCTCAATTGTATTGTTTCATTTATTTAAGTTTTTCGGATATAATCCATGTAAAAGATAATGGGCCATTGAGTGAAAGAACCAGATGTTTATTTCCTGGCCTACGAAACCCTGTATAAAAGCTCTTCGACTGACAATCCAATATCACAGAATCAAAGTTAGTTTCTTTCAAACAACATGTCACGCATTCTACTCCTATTGGGTAAGCTTTCTAAAACAAAAACAAAAACAAAAAAAGAGTCCTGTTTACAAGGCCATGGAACATCTGTAAAACAATAATTTTCTTTTGCCCCTTAAGCATTATGTTCCGTATGCTTCCTGGCCGTAGAGGCCCAGGGAGGTGGACGACAACTCTGCGAGCGTCAAAATCGAATTTGCCAATCCAATGAACGCCGTTTGGGACGTCGCGATGATGTCACGGATGCATTCAATGCTCGTTGCCGAAGGGATAATTCAAGATGGCGCAACATATCACGTTGTGAACTGGCCAGGGCTTCATGCCAGTGTAAGATATTAACAAATTAGCCACAAAGAGTGTAATACCAAATTTAATTTAATTATTTGTTGAACAGTAACTGCCGTTCGTTGCTCATTGCTGGCTTGCCGTGATGTTGCCGATGCTCTACGCGGTGGACCTGCAACACCCTCTCCACGACCACCATCTCGACCAACATCTCGACCAACTCCAGCTCCTACTCCAACAACAGCTGAGTAAAAGGATGAAAGAAAAATGAAAAAAAAAAAAACCAATACAAAATATTCTGACAAAGAAAATGTTCTTTAAAGTTTTTGGCAAAAATAAAAAATGGTATATCTTATGAGCAATAATCGAGAATCAGCCTCTCTCTCTTTCTCTCTCTCTCTCTCTTTATCTTTGCCTTCATCCTTATATATTCATCGTGTATAAATCTTCTAAGTCTAGCCTTCGTGGAATCAACAGTCGCAGTCGACTGTTCTGCTCTGGTTTGCTCAGCTCTATTCGTTGCATCTTTCACGTACTTGGCATTACCATAAGAGAAAAGAAATATGATGGAACTTCCAGACAGACAACTTTGTCTTATTCATCCTGATGCTCTGTTGCTGTTGCTGATGCTGATGCTGATGATGAGCCAGGCACGCACATCCCCATCGCCATCGCTATCACCATCATCATCCTCGTCGGCGTCGTCGTCATGCTTGTCCATTCTCCATATAACTTTTCACACGAAATTGTTTTGATTTTTCTTGATGGGAATTTATGACTCTTTTGAGCTCACTCTCTTGAAAACAAAAGCCCTGCGCCTTACTATGTATATATGTACATGTGTATGCAATACATATATAGATATACATATATAGGTATACATTTTGAAAAAAAAAAGTTCATAAAATTTTCCACGACTTGGTTAAACAAAAGTTTGTTTTCTTTTTATCAATATGTTGTTTGGGTCAGAGAACTTCACATATTTTGGACACCTAAGTCGGTCCTATATTTGGAATATAATTGTCGGTCCCAAAATAGACGTTCCATAAATATTTGCACAATTGCTAGTCGAATTATTTTAGTTACTATAAAAGAAGCTGAGCGAATCCCATTGAGATACAGTTGCAATTAATAACCGATCCTATAGGGTTCGTGAATTATGAAGCTAACATTGATCTGCATCTGCGGTAAGAACTTAAGACTGATTCCCTTTCCCAAGGAAAATTATGTTGATAAATTTTTTTTTTTTTTAGTGAGCTTTGTTCTCCTTCAATTTGTGAAGCAAAGTGATGCTTTTCGCGAACGGATCGCGCCTCGTCGCGAAGGTGAACGCAATGCTATCAGATGGTCTGGAGGATTTACTCAGGGGGAAAGGGAGAGAAGACCAGGACGATTGGGTCAAGGAGAAAGAGAGAGAAGACCAAGACGATTGGGTCAAGGAGAGAGGGAAAGAAGACCCGGACTAGTGAACCCACAAAGAAAAGGCGGAGGTGAACAAAAAAGAAGACCAGGACTTGTAGGTAACCATGGTGGCAAAAAGCATGACACTGGTCGATCATGCCAAGGTGAAGCTGGTAGAAAAGGATTCGGAGGAAGGAGTTGTCATGAGCCATGTCAAAAACCAAAATTCCATCCTAAGTCGTGTAGTCCAACTCATCTTCATCCAAAACATAGTTCGTGCGGTTGCCATGAGCCACCCCGAAAACCAAATCCCCATCCTTGTAGTCCCATTCATCCTCATCCGAAACCTAGTTCGTGCGGTTGCCATGAGCCACCCCGAAAACCAAATCCCCATCCTTGTAGTCCCAGTCATCCTCATCCGAAACCTAGTTCGTGCGGTTGCCATGAGCCACCCCGAAAACCAAATCCCCATCCTTGTAGTCCCATTCATCCTCATCCGAAACCCAGTTCGTGCGGTTGCCATAAGCCATCTCCAAATCCAAGACCACATCCTCAGCCTTGCAATCCTCATAATTCTTCTACAAAACATACTCCCAAACCAACAACTCGCAAAACTACAACACCCAAATCGAAAACCTCCACTAGGAGACCTTCACCACACAGTGGCCAGCCCAGTCGTCCTTGTGGTTGCACGAAGCCAGGAGAACCAACAACCAGTACTACACCATGCAGCACGACTTCCAAATGTTCAGGAGGAAAAACAAATCCTGGAGGATCATCTACACCATCTATTACGCCCAGTCGTCCTTGTGGTTGCACGAAGCCAGGAGAACCAACAACCAGTACTACACCACGCAGCACGACTTCCAAATGTTCAGGAGGAAAAACAAATCCTGGAGGATCATCTACACCATCTATTACGCCCAGTCGTCCTTGTGGTTGCACGAAGCCAGGAGAACCAACAACCAGTACTACACCACGCAGCACGACTTCCCCATGTTCAGGAGGAAAAACAAATCCTGGAGGATCATCTACACCATCTATTACGCCCAGTCGTCCTTGTGGTTGCACGAAGCCAGGAGAACCAACAACCAGTACTACACCACGCAGCACGACTTCCAAATGTTCAGGAGGAAAAACAAATCCTGGAGGATCATCTACACCATCTATTACGCCCAGTCGTCCTTGTGGTTGCACGAAGCCAGGAGAACCAACAACCAGTACTACACCACGCAGCACGACTTCCCCATGTTCAGGAGGAAAAACAAATCCTGGAGGATCATCTACACCATCTATTACGCCCAGTCGTCCTTGTGGTTGCACGAAGCCAGGAGAACCAACAACCAGTACTACACCACGCAGCACGACTTCCCCATGTTCAGGAGGAAAAACAAATCCTGGAGGATCATCTACACCATCTATTACGCCCAGTCGTCCTTGTGGTTGCACGAAGCCAGGAGAACCAACAACCAGTACTACACCACGCAGCACGACTTCCAAATGTTCAGGAGGAAAAACAAATCCTGGAGGATCATCTACACCATCTATTACGCCCAGTCGTCCTTGTGGTTGCACGAAGCCAGGAGAACCAACAACCAGTACTACACCACGCAGCACGACTTCCAAATGTTCAGGAGGAAAAACAAATCCTGGAGGATCATCTACACCATCTATTACGCCCAGTCGTCCTTGTGGTTGCACGAAGCCAGGAGAACCAACAACCAGTACTACACCACGCAGCACGACTTCCCCATGTTCAGGAGGAAAAACAAATCCTGGAGGATCATCTACACCATCTATTACGCCCAGTCGTCCTTGTGGTTGCACGAAGCCAGGAGAACCAACAACCAGTACTACACCACGCAGCACGACTTCCAAATGTTCAGGAGGAAAAACAAATCCTGGAGGATCATCTACACCATCTATTACGCCCAGTCGTCCTTGTGGTTGCACGAAGCCAGGAGAACCAACAACCAGTACTACACCACGCAGCACGACTTCCCCATGTTCAGGAGGAAAAACAAATCCTGGAGGATCATCTACACCATCTATTACGCCCAGTCGTCCTTGTGGTTGCACGAAGCCAGGAGAACCAACAACCAGTACTACACCACGCAGCACGACTTCCCCATGTTCAGGAGGAAAAACAAATCCTGGAGGATCATCTACACCATCTATTACGCCCAGTCGTCCTTGTGGTTGCACGAAGCCAGGAGAACCAACAACCAGTACTACACCACGCAGCACGACTTCCAAATGTTCAGGAGGAAAAACAAATCCTGGAGGATCATCTACACCATCTAGCAAGACCACTCGTACTAGTGGTTGCTCCAACCCAGGAGGACCAATAATCAGTACTACACCACGCAGCACGACTTCCAAATGTTCAGGAGGAAAAACAAATCCTGGAGGACCAATAATTACAATGCCGCCTATAGAATGCACTAGCCCCAGTTCTTGCGGCTGTGGGTGCAATCCGCATCAAGGTTACCAGCCAGGATTTAATCCAGGTGGTTTCGATATACCAAAAGGACTTGGATGCGGTTGTGGTAATGGACAATCTGGCTGGTATCCAGGCCCTAATCCATTAGAGCCAGAGTTTCCTCTTCCAGGTCAAGTTCAGGGGAACCCCATTGTAAATCCCTATGAACCTATTGGACTTCCTTTGGAACCCATAGTAATTCCATGTCAGACCATTGCAGATCCACTGGAACCCGTTGAATGGCTACCTGAACCCAGGAATCCAAACTATCCAATTTTACCACCCTATCAAACCGAAAATTGCTGTTAAAGTTGTTAAGGACTTTAAAATGCTGCAAGACCACAAAAAGCGACATCCCGTTTGTTACAAAAAAATAAATAAACTGTTATTAAACTATTACTTCTTTATTTGTGACCATCATGAGGATCTAGAAATTATACGACTCATTGTCAGTTGCATACATACAATGAATGATATGCCACATTAAACTTACTTTAAAGAAAACTTTATGGCTTAAGAGTGCCTTGAACTTATTTCAGTTTGTTCTGTTCAGGATTTCTTAACTGTCCTAGTGATCTAATTACATTTCCTGATGGTTCATATTATTCATTGCATATCGCACTACACGATCTTCTATTTCATAATCATTACCATAGTCCTGATCATTCTCTTGACTATGTGCAAGATCTCCGCTAAAGAATTCACCACCGATAACTTCCAACATGCGTGACAATTTATGCTCATCAAAATTTGAATCATCAAATTCATAATCGTTCAATTCATTTGATTCAGTCAGAGGTCTCATCTGTTGAGCATTATCATTGACATGCTTTACCTCGAACGGTATCTCATGGGAATCCTTAGAGTCTGTGGAAATGATTGTTACAGCTGAAAATAATAATTTAATAACATATTTAGTTATAGTTG
The DNA here is from genome assembly GCF_018902025.1 of Drosophila willistoni. Classification (NCBI taxonomy): domain Eukaryota; kingdom Metazoa; phylum Arthropoda; class Insecta; order Diptera; family Drosophilidae; genus Drosophila; species Drosophila willistoni. The sequence goes on from NW_025814058.1 coordinate 1,719,776, forward strand.
GAATTATATTATCTTGATTTCTGGATTTACTCACCACTTAGAAGAATTAAAAAATAAATGTATAATCCCTTGAACATTTCCATAATATTAACTTTAGCTTTTCAAAAATGTCTTAATACTGAAACAGTGGACTTGATAAAATTCAGTTTTAATGTAAAGAAAATATTTATACAGCATTTTAATATTATTCAAAACAATATTTAATTAAATGACAACTGGTAAAAAATTAAATTTCGAGGCGTACAATGACATTTAAATACCCTAAAAGAGTATTATATACGAGAATTTATTCGAGCAAAGTTTCCATTAAACCTGATGTTTTCCATTTTCGATGCAATGAACGATGAACTATTTAAAAACTGTTTTCAAAACGATTTTGTTAGATCAATATTCCATTTTAATCCAAGTGCCATCTTTTATGAATAGCTCTTCAACCAGTGTGCATTATAAAAAATGTCACACAACATTAATTTCAGATAAAGTTTTGGATTAATGTTATTGATTTACCATATTAGCATGGTATTCAAATGAAATCCCTATAGGTACACAGAAAAGTTTCCAGTCAGGTTTTTGGCTGAGCTCTCAAAAAGCTCTCCCTGACACAACTCACCACACTCGATCGGCTCCATGTGGGGGGCACTCTCTTGGGTAAGCACAAGTATACGTCGTTCAATACGGTACCAGAAAAGTTGAAACCCAACCAGACCCAGGCCAGGCGTTAATACACAAGTACGCAATGTTTAAACAAGAGACAGATCTATCTGCCTAAATCAACAAAAGAAAACAGCAACAGCAACAACACAGAGAAAATAATATGGAAAAAAAGAAGAAAAAAAATTGTGATGATAATAAAGATATTGCACAGGCCGAAAAAAAAACAAAAACAAAAACAAAAACAAAATCAAATTTGTTGTTGTTGCTTTTAGGCGTCAGCTGGTTGTTGTATCAAATTTTTCACACACAATTCAGTTGGTAAACGCTTAACGAACCGCACAGTCTCACGTTTCGGTGTGTGACATAAAGTGAACTAGTTTAATATTCTCTATCTCCTTTTTATTATTGTTGTTATTATAATCTGTTTTTTTTGTTTTTTTGTGTTGTTTTCTGCGTATGATTAAAAACATTTCATTCTTTTCTATTGATCTGTGATTGCTTCGATACCATGTCAAACTATACTTTTGTACGTTTAACCAAATTGCAACCATTTTTGGGCGGCAGTTATGCCGCACTTGCCAATGTCGATGGCATTTATGCACCAGCACCAGTATTAGATGACTTTCACAATGAACAGGAGGAGACAAGCCGATTTGTTGGCCAGCATGGGAATCTAACATCGGACAGTGTCCTTGTACTGATTGAGGGCGAAAATTATAGTTATCGCTCAACATCGACCATAGTGCTAATGGTTGTCGCTTGGATATTGCTAATACTGGGTTTTGTCTTTTGCTGCTGTGCGGAATGTTTTGGCGTGAGTGTTTGGCGTGGCAAGAAGCATAGTGAGAACAGCAATACCACCACCAACAACAACAACAACCATAGCAGAGACGACATTGAGAGAGGCATCAATGCAGCTGGTGGAAATGCCAGTGGGAGTGGAAATAGCCGAGAGTCGACTGAGCTGCCCCAATGTGGAGGTGAGTTTGGTGAAGAAAAAGAAAAGCAACACAAATATGAAACTTGTTTCCTGGCATACTTTTAGGCCGCCCTGAGAAATGGGAGGCTCGGCCCCAAAACAAAAAAAAAAAAAAAAACCCAAAGCTCTATTTGGGATGCAAACGAACTTGTTTTGCCATATATCACAAAATATAACCCATAAATGTGTGCTATATAGAGGGGAACGGGGAACGCAATGCAAGTCTCCTGATTTTGCAACGATGTAGAAATACTCTATGAATAATTTTTTGCTTTCCCCAATGAATTCTCAATAAACGTACAACAAGTTCCTTCAAAAAAACAAACTCTTACTAAGAAGCAAAGGGAACCTCCTTTTCACTCTGTTACCTTTAAATTGTCATAGTTGCTATAACAGCTTGAGTAATGTTAGATTGATCACCGTTTAAGTTTGAGTTGCATGTTTCAAATAGAATGGTAGGCATTACTCACAAATTTCTTAAGGACCAAGTTATATTTTAGGGTATATAAAAGCCATTTGTATTGGTCGTTGCTTGCTGTCAATGCGCTTAACTGGCATTATTGCTGAACTACTTTTTGAACAACACTCACAGGACATGGGGCACGAACAGAGATTGGGAATGGATGGCGAATGGCAGGGATACAGCACAAGTAGATGGGAGGGACGTCCAAGTGGGAAAATTCCACAGAAATGCAAATTGTGTGTCCGCCCCCCTCATCGATATCATAAAATATTTAGCTATTTTTCGTATTTCGTTTCGTTTCGTTTCGTTTGGTTTTGGTATGGTTTGGTTTTTGGCAAATTTGGCATGCGTTTTTGACTGAAATTGGCTTTTGGCCAAGTAAACGAAAAACGTGCAGAGAGTGAGAAAATATAAGAATGAGACTGAGTGAGAGATTGCAAGCACTTTTTGCCACCTACCACCTCACCCACCTCCCCTTATATAGTATATAGTATACATATATAGTCTGACATCAGTTTATGCAAAATGCAGTTTCTGTTTGGTTCAATTTCATGCAATTAGCATTGTCTCCAAGATATTGTGTTTCATTAGAGGGATTTGTGTACAGGCCAGTGACCAGCGGCCAGTGGGTCACAATTTGATAACAGAGAATTTGTTGCAAATTCCATTTTTGCTGTTAAACAAAGTTTTGGGGATTTGGTAACTTGGTTTTTGTGGTAATTCTATAAGATGCTTAGTTGGCTTTTTACCATTTTACATGTAACAAGATGAATAAGTACAAGAATATATTTGTATACATACATACATATATAGTACATTGCAGACATGTGCATGTAATAATATTAACAGGTTAAAAGTCATGTCATGTATGTATTTGTAAGAATTGATAGTAAATGAAATTTTGTTGTCCTCTACTCTTGCCATATGAGATATGTATATTTATTTGAAAAGGAAAGTAATCTATTCTAAAAGGCTCAAAGTAAATGTATTGCAGGATCGAAGGACTATATTACATACATGTAAAGCACTCATAGGAATAATCGATTGATAATAAATGTTTGCATTTTAATTTGAAAAATACTTTTTTCCCAAATGATATTTACTTGTTTTAACGAAAAAGAAAACTTGCAAAGGGTATACAAACTTTGACACGGTTGAAGTTAGCTCGGTCCTTTGGCATTTTTAGTTCGTTTTGCTATTGGTTTTTCACAGCAATTTATATTTTCATTTCATTTGAAGCGAATACCGATTTATAACAAAATTTCAAGATAGTTAAATATTTATGATTTTTAACCAATTAAAATTTTTGCAAAATTTAAGTGAGGGAAATTGGGATGGAGATATTTGGGGTGGAATATCCCTAACTTATATAAAATGTAAATGGAAGATTATTTTTTATATTTTCTTTATATTTCCCATGGCAACTTGATACACTAAAGCGTCCTTTCGATATGTTTCATGCCTCTTAGTATGTCAATGCAATAAATTTCTTCACTTTCATTGCCCTCGCCCACCGCTAAAGTTTTTGTGCCAGGGGCCACCACACAAAACGTGACTGGATGCTGCTTAAAGTTATGCCATACCATGGGAGAAACAAAAAAAAAAAAAAACTATAGTAGAGGAAAACTAGACAAACATAAAAAATATATTCTACGCTAAAGTCACAAATGTTTTATGAAAGTTTTTCATTTCGCGCTCATTTCATACTGCAGAATAAGTTTTAATAAAAACTTCTTCTACTCCTCTTTCTCTCTTTGAAAGAGAGAGAGATAGGGAGAGAGAGTGAGTGTCTGTGTGTGTGTGTGTGTGTGTGTGGATTCCTCTAGCCTCTATTGGTGCAGTCGATGCTCCTGCAGCTTCTCTATTCGACTTCTTGGTAGACTCCACTCACTTGGTTCTGTTCAGAAATTCATAACCGCATTTCTACTCAGCTGCCGGCAGGCAGCCAAAGACAGAGGCACAGTTGTACATACCAATTACTTATATATCGACAATATGGGCTGAACATAACCCCCCCGCTTCATCACCATCTACCCGAATATACCACATAACCCCCTCCTTATACCCAGTGCTCCTCTTCCCTTTTTATTGGATGGTGGAACGCAGCTGATGTTCTCTCCTTCTCTACTCAATGGGAGCATAGTGTAATAAGTTTTTGTCTTTTGCCAAGTTTTTGCGCACCCAACTCAACGATTCGAACTTGACTCAAGAGATGCGAATTTAATCTATAATTCAAGTTTCGATGGCACTTTAAAAATTCATCCTCATCGGTCCCCGTCCATTTTCAGTTTTCAGACTCTCTCATTCTAGACCGACCTCATCATCATCAGCATCAGCAATTTTTTTCGTTCTCGTTCTCGTTTGTTTTTTTTTTTCATTTTTGTCTTCTTTTTATATTATTTATGTAAAAAGCGTAAAAATTTGCTGTTTATACGCATCATTGGCTAGGCAGCTCCCACCATTCCTAATTTATCTACTTCTACTGTGTGAGTTTTTTTTTTCCGATAATTCGTCTACATGATGTTTTTACAACCTTCCTTTCATCAAGAGTCTCCATCTTACTTTGATTGCTCATTTGGCATTTATTTGATGATGGAGAAGCTGCCTCTTGGCCTGGTCCTGGTCCTGGTCCTGTCTGTGCCTTTATTTTATTTAAATTATTCATGTCCTGCCTTTGGCATAGCCCAGAACAAAAAACAAAAAAAAAAAAAAATGCCAATGAACGAACAAATTCACCGACTTAACTAAATGTGCGTAATTTTTACCGACAGGCCATAGAAAATATTGCTCCAAGCAATGTAAGGCCAGTCAGTGGGATAGCAAGGGGATAGGTTACCTGTACGTGAGTTAGTAACTTGTAGTCGGTCAAGTCTGTATCTTGATATATATATATATATATATATCCATAGTAGGTACATCTATTGGATTTGCCGTGATGCTCTCCTTTTGTTAAGGTGAACCAAATTTGTAGATGAAAGATTAATAATTGTATAAAATAATCAAATCAAATGCCAGTGAATCAAAAATCGGAAACCCTTAAATATTAATTGTAATTTAGGAAAATAATTTAGAATAAAGATAAAGATAAGTTCGATTTCTTGCTTCAATTTGGATTCAAGTGAATTGATTTGCCTTTAAGGACATTTTGGTCCACTCTATTTGGTTTGCTGCTTTGACATTTCATCTAATTTGTATTTATTGTGTAACAATTTTTTTTCCTTTTCACTCGCAAATTGTGCATAAAATTTACATTTTTTATTAGCTGTATGTATCTTTTTACTTCTCATTCTCATATCTTTGCTTTTGTCTCCTCCTTCTGACTATATTTATATATCGCTATATTCCTCTCGCACTCTATCTATCTGTGTTTTTCTTTCTCTTTCTGGTTGTTTAATTTTTATTGATTGTTTGAAGTCAGTTGGCTTGAATTCAGGTCAACTGAAATTGCATTTGAAGTTGGTTGGGTTGGCATTTTGCAATTTGATTAAGTTGAATTTAATTGCTTTTGTTGTATAATTATAAAATAAATGCAAATTGCTTTGGTTTTTTTGGTGTAGTTAATTAATCATATTAAATATATTTCTATGAATAAATCAATTTTGCAAATGTGCGTTTGAATGTGTGTGTGTGTGTGTGTATGTACATGAATGATATGCATAAATACATATATAAATTAATGGATCAATTAAATAGGTATTCGTATCTGAAATGAATATAAATCAGAGTAAATCTTCATTGCATATAATTATTTGTTTCGAATTGTTTGCAATATATAAATTAGCAAACCCTGAAACAAGTCATTATTATCTCAATTAAGTACCATTGCTCTATAACTGACTCAATTACTTTAAATTTTAAGTATATATATAAACATAACTACATTTATTGCCTAAAAGTATGTACAGTGAATTGTATTGCATTTAAAACATTAATTTTACTTATAATTACTTATGTACTTGTATGATTTGTAGCAATTACCTTTCCCTTCCATTAAGCCAAACATCAAGACATACATATTTCATAGTAAATACTTCAAAAAGCAGATTTAAATACGTGGAAGTAGTACTTATGTACTTAATAAGTACTACTTAAAGCAAAGTGGTTAGGTAAAAGTGGTTCTTTCCCTCTAAAACTAAGGCATGATAAGTACTTGAGTAACTTCGTAATTACTTTAAAATCTCCTTAATTACTCTCTTCAATATTCGTGATTAACATTTTCTTTGCTTGTTGTAATATTTAAACTTCTTAAAGTTAATTCATATAAAATAGTCTTTTCATTAACATTTCGAGTATGTACCCAAATGTATTTAATTGAAATAATTAAAATAAGCATACAACGTAAGTTCCTTTCATTATCAATTAACGTTTTCCTTTTTCTATTCATACATCTCGCACTTTCATTATTCACTACTTCCACTTGTGAGGCGCCTCTAGGCAGGCAGCCAGTCAGGCCTTTTCAACACAAATTACCATAATTCGAAAGCCTTTTCGCACACACACACACACACACACACTCACACATACACTTAACCTTTAATTAAGATACTCGAAACTTTTCAATATTAAGCTCATTGTAGGACGGCAAATGGGCGCCACATTGTCGGCTCAACTGCACACACACACACACACACACACATTCCCCCTTTTTTACCTTCCTCCCTGACGACTGGCGTTGCTTTTGCTGCTCCTGTTGCTTGTCTTTTTGCCACCTTCCCATTCAATACTCTCTGTCTCTCTCTCTCTTTTCTTTCTTCTTCACATGTCAAGTCGCTGCAATTTTCCATAACGAAATTAACGCCCAGCACGATGTAAAGTATGCAACGTAAATTTTTGCGCCGAACCAATAAAAATAATTGAGGCAAAAAGGGGGCGACGTACATGCATACATACATGCATATAGGCGAATCAAGGAGGTGTGTATGGATAGGGGGTGGTGAGGGGTTAAATCGTACACACATGTATGGATGTATGAAGTCGCTTGGAGTTGGCAATTTTTGCTTTTATTGCCTGTCGTCTCGTCGCAACAGCGCCTCGCCTCGCCACGCCACGCCTTGCCTTGCCTCGTCTCGTCCTGCCGCATCTCTTTGCGCCTCTTCACGGTTGCCTTTTTAAGTGCCCTTTGTTGTGGGAGCCTTTTGTTGTTGCTCGATGAGTGCTCCGCTTCGCTCACAAGCTCAGCTCCCCACGATGCCAAGCTGCCAACATCAACCAACCAAACCAACAACCAACAACCATAACCATGTCATCGCCTGTGCCATGCTTTTGCAGTTCTACTTGTTTTCATTTCCGTTGCGCTTATCACATTATTGCAAGCTCATTGCCGGCTTCTCTTTGTACACACGCAGAGACAGAGAGAGGGAGATATATATAAAGAGAGAGAGAGAAAGAAAGAACGATAACCACACATATGTATGTGTGTACATACATATGTTTGTATTGAGGAAAATGAGAAAAAGGAGTAAAGATGGCTATCAGTCAAGTTGTCTTGGTTTTCCTTTCACATATTGCATTAAATTTCATCATTTACATTCACATTTAATATGTACCATATTAATTCCTGATCTGTAATAAAAAAAGAGCAAATCGAAATTGTTAAAATTTCATTTGAGACATCGAAAACGACCGAACTACATAGGCATAAATAAATTTTTGAGCAATTTTGCAGCCATCTAAACGAAATCCCTTGTCACTCTGTCAAATTGTTGACGCTTTGGAAACAGTTGCCAAACCCTTCTTAATGTTAACTGCTGACTTTTCACACCATTTTGCATAGGCATTAATAAATAATTTTCACATGGATGTGCCTCTGTCTGTGTATATGTACATATCTGTGTGCGTTTGTGTGAATGATTTTCATATAAATCCCAGCCGAAACAAGAAATGGTATGGGAATGGGGTATCCTCCCGTTTCTCGTTACTCGTTTGTGAGCGCAGCTCATGTAATATTCATGATTATTTGAAATTTGCGCTTCGTTATCCTTTATCCTTTTTTATATACCCACACACACACACATACACACTCAGACACATATATCCATGAGCATAGAGTGAGCAAAAGAAACGACAATCATATGTCCTTCTCTTGCATATCATCAGGACCACCAGCAGCAGCAGCAGCAGCACCATCAGACTCTAGGGAATTCCTAGCAAATGGCATTGATAGCACACTGCCAGGTCTGTCCGTCAATATGAGCTGAAAGAGCAAACAAACTGTTGCTTTAACTTTGCCTTCGTATTTTGTTTTTCTTTTTTTTTAGCCATATTGTCAATACACACCTATAGAATGGGTCTCTGTCTCTTCCGTTTCCCTGGTCTCTTATCAGTCGTTGTCCTCGTCGTCGTCGTCGTTCCCTTGATGCGCTTTTTTTTTTGCGCTCTATGCAATGTGGAAAATTTTCCACCCAGTCAACCAGTCAACCCATTCTTGCACCCATTTCCACTTTTCATACTGAATGGCTTTTGTTAAGTCTTAGAAGGGGCAACACTTCATGTGTAGGCGTGGCTCTGGCTGCCTGACTACATTGCGATAACAGTATGAGTGTGCATCTCTCTACGGGTGTGTGTGTGTGTGTGTGTGTAAACTTCAACAAGTGAAGTGTCGCATCCTCGCTAAGTTTCCTTGACAAACTGAAAAACAATTATGATTGATTGTTGGTTGGTTGGTCGGTTGGTTGGTTGGTTCATTCCTTGGTTTGGTTGTCGTTGGTCTTCATTCTCCTTTTCAAAACCTGTCGACAAACTTCCAGTTCGAAGTTTGTTTGAAAAAGATCGCAAAAGGTAAGATAGGCAAAGTGTCTATCAGAATTGGTAAAGTCAACTAAAGTACTAGACTACAGAGACCTAGTAGTTGACTTTACTTTTGCAACTTTAATGAATGAAGTTAACTAGAAATTTCCAAAAACTTCAACATACATACATAAATAAAAATTTATACGAAAACTAATCAAATTTTATATGAAAAATTATAAGAAATACATTTCAAATTGTCATTCCCAATTAATGGCCAAGAGCTTAAGTTAAATACTAAACTAATTTCCAATAAATATCCACAACTAATTTCTAAAAAAAACATTAAGCTAAAATGTTCTCAAATGTTGTGTTCAAACAAAATAACAGAAATTTAAAATTCAAATTTTCCCCCCCAAAAAAAAAGCCATCTTTAAGCATTTGCTTTTTCCAAAATAATTAAGTCAAATATATATGACTTTCTCTGACACATTGGGACACTAATACGATTTAAAATTTATTCAAAACGGAAATGCATTAAAAACGCCTCATTACCCACCCAAAGAAATGGTCAACGGGAATGATATGGAAAATCGATTTTCAGGTTTCTATCTAAACATTGTTGACAAACAGCTCGTAAATTATGGGCTCATTTTTCAGGCATTTTATGGTCAATATATGTATATACATATATAGAATCTACTCGCTCCTTGTGGGTCAACCTGGCTCTGGCTAGTTGATTGGTCACGGTGTTTTGGTTGTTCTGTTCGGTGGGGGAAAAGAAAAAAACGGAAGTCGCTGCACAGAGAGTTCAATGACAGGCATTAAGTGTATCTCCTCGAGAGGTGACAATCGTACTATCGATAATTGAAAAACAAGAACAAATATAGGTGAGATAGAAGGCAGAAGAAGGTAAAAGGAACATAAAAAAACTGTTAAGCATAATTCTATGTGGAATTCAAGTTGCCTATTTCATCCTTCTGTTTTTCAATTTCCGTTCTCACAGACAAGGCAAACAAATCAATATACTTATCCATTTTATACATACATATATGAAAAATCAAGAAACAGAGGCGAGATGAAAGCGCCCAACAATTGCCTCCTTATCAAAGAAGGCATATGTGTTGGTTGTCCCTGCTGTTGTTGTCCTTTTGCTCTACCTGAACTGAACTGAACCGAACTGTTGGTGATGCTGATGGTGATGGTGATGATGTCCTCGGTAAGGGGTTCCGTTGGCACTGCCGGTGCCTAAACCTAAGCATTTCCGTTTAGCAAAGAAAACAATAACAATTGGGATTTCTCTTTTGCGTGTAATGTGTGTCTGTATGGTGTGTGTGTGTGTGTTTCATTCTGTTCAGAGAGATGGGCCGCGACCGGAAAAGCGCATTTAACGCGATTTGATGGTTTACAAATTGGCTTAAAGAGCAGCCATCTCCGGCATCTCTGAAGGTATAAACAACTGACGGTATTTCTTGTATCATTTTCTTTTGGTTCCTTTTTTTTTTGTCTTTTTTTGTTGCTCTTCTTCCTTTGGTTTGGTTTTTGTTTCCCGTGTTCTTTGTTTTTGTTATTGCTATTCGGCGGTTTGAGGCCGTGAACATGTGCTGAGGATGCGGCTTGTTGCCTTTTTTGTTTCCTTTTTTATTATCCTCTGATATAGATTGCGGCACGATGGGGTTGAACGTAACTGAGAATGGGATTAAGACAGCAGATAGTAAGGAAAATGTGAAAGCAGCTTAAATTGATGAGTTCCGGATTTCAATTTTACAAAAAAGAAAAACAAATTCCATCATCATATGTATATTAGAATTAAGATAGATAGATGGTATTTTCTTTAAGTCTTACATAAATTAACTAGTTTCTTCGTAAAGCAATCAATGAAATGAATTAGTTAATACGAAATGAGCTGGAAGAGGCATTTAGAAAAATTTCTTAAAATTAAGGTCTTTATAAATTAAAAGTGCTTCACAAATTTTCTTTCTTTATTTTAGAATAAAAAACTTGATAAAACTTAATTTTGAAAATCGTGCGAATTCAAATAAATCAATATAAAGTTTGATGGGCATAAAAGATAAATAATATTTATAAATAAATATAATGTAAATTGCAGTAGGCATAAATGTCTCTCATTAGATAAGACACATTCCAAGATAAGCACAAAGCAAATACTAGTTGGAAATCTCAAGTGTTGAAATTATTTCAAATTCTAAATATAAATGCGTTACCTGATCCTGTATGCCCACATAGAATCAAGTTAAGACCAACTCATTGAACAAAAAAGCAACAGAAAACACAAGCGTAACTCATGTATTTCCTTCTTTTGTTTATCAGGCGCACATACACATGCATAAAGTGCAAACAACGATGACTGACTACATATCTAGTATATAGTATAGCTATGTGTTAAGTATATTCAACCTACCTACTTCTCTGCTGCTGCTTATCCATTTCATACATGAACATTGACATAAGACATACTGGGTGGAGGCAAGAGGCAAAAAAAAAAAAAAAGGTTAATAACATCAACACGATATTGCATTCGACTCTACAAGGTGTAGTTGGGGGAGCTCTTAATCAGCATGACTGGAACATTGGTAGATGCTTAATCATAGGTGTATAGAGTGATGAATGTAGAGTCTAGTGAGGGTCATAGAGTTCGCTGAGGGAGGGGGCGGGCACACGAACAAATTCCAAAGTTATCTAAATGATATAGCATCATTCAACAAAATGATATAACATTGCACAATGATTGTAACATCAGACTCTCGGGCGTCTGGCTGCACTTATCATTTAGTTATTTGTAAAAAAAAATATATACTTATTCATGTAACACATAACACACATACAAATATGGGGTACATACTTGTATCCAAAAAAAAAGCTAATATTTAGCAATAAGATACTCTCACATACAAGGATTTAAACCTTAAAAGGAAAGAGAAATTGTTGATTTTTTTACTTGAACATTTTTGAAACCATTTGAGATCTTTAGACTGACATCTTATCTTAATATATGTTTTTACATTTATCTTACAATTTGAAGAAATAATTCTTTAAGGTAACTATACATAACCAATTAATGACATTTGACATGAATTTTAAAATTTTTTGATCAAATAAGACCCAATCGAATCCAATTCATGGATTGAGGCATTTTCTTGTTGGAGATGCAAATTTTCATATTTATGCAATGGCAAGGGTGTAACCACTTCGTTATTTTAATTCATTAGTTTTCGAAAACTGTTTTTTAATTAAATACCAAAACTGGTTTCGACACAAGACATCACGTGAGCTCTCTTCAAAAGCCTTCACATGACTGAATTGTGTCTAAAGGTGTCTCTGACTGTGTCTTGATGTCAATGAATGGCAACCAGTTTACACCTGTATAATTATACTTGGAAAAAAAAAACACAAAAAAAGATTTTCGTGTGCGGATTTCTTCATATTCATTCTAATTGGGAATTGGTGTTAGCTGAGACACAAACCCATATGGTTGAAGAAATCGATTTTAGTTAAATGAGTTTCACTTAAGCAAATAAGAACAACCCTTACAGATAACCTTATACAGCAAAACTTTCCTATAATGAATTGTAGATAGAAATTGAAATTTGAAATTAGTTTAAAGTACGGAGAAACTTAATACTACAAAAGTGATATTTGGAAAGTTCTATGTCGAAATTTATAAACTTAGATTTAGTTCCTTTAATCCAATTTGCCAACGAAAATCTTTAAAACAAAAAACACCTGAAATCTATCTTATTTTTACAAAATGTAACTGATGTAAATGTAGGCCAAGTAGTAAGCCAGCCCTGTTTCAAATTTGTTAGCTAAATAAAACTAGTTTTAACCAACATTATCGAAAACTTATTATCAACTATATGGAGTACCTACATATGTATGTATTTATATATGTATATATATTCAGCGTCACATGTACGAGTATTTATAAATGCATTTCACCTTTTGCTTCTAATTTTTGTTTTTATTTTGCTGCTGGAGCGACTACTGGCAATCTGGCATTTAAGTTGTCAAATTGATTAGCAGCACTTGAGATAAGAATTATTATCATCATTATTATGTTGATTGTATTATTATTGTATATAAGTATAGTGCACCGAATTGAAATCGACATAAATCATGTGAATCCGATTAGAGAGTGAGACAAACAACAGAATGAGAATAAGTTAGAAAGGTAGAGGGAGAGAGAGAATGTACATACATACCTATTTAAAATCTCATTTCCATTCAATTTGTTTATAAAATTTTAATTTCTCTTTATTTATTGACTGGAAAATATTGTTAGTTAATTTAAGCTTCTTTTTCAATATGCAACGCTAATGATGAGTTATTAATTTGTACACAAATAGAAATAGGGAAGCTATAATGAAAGGTATAAAAACTATTTTTTATATATATGTATATATATATATATATATATTTAACACTCTAACGATTTTTGTAATAAATGACATTTTGCCGTTAGTTTTTTCGCTGAATTTATGAAAAAATAAACATTAGAGTTGACTATGTAATTATGACATGTCATAATGATTTTGATTTCTAATCCATTTTTTTCCAATGTTGATGTGGAGTATACGATTTACCTTACTTAAACTTTACTCGAAAGTCTAAAACTATAACTCTAGACAGAAACTAAAAAGTGCTTTGCTAATAGCTTAATTTAAGAAAACAAAATATAGTTTTCTAAAATTTAAGACAAAAAATATGGATCTATCCAGTAGATCCATAGATCTACTTAAAATACACTTGTAATCGCTTAGCAGGACGTCTTTTCTGTGACTTAATCAAACCTTGTGTTTAAGCTGCCTCGTGGTCAATCCTCAAAAGAAAACTGTCTTGAAGTGGGCACAAAAAGGTGGGAAAGTTGTCTATAGACCTATTTCAAGAACTCATACCATATCTTCAATTAGTGTAACAACTTCACTCTTAAGAAACTAAATTCAAGCCCTCTTATTTCATAAATAGTATAATGATTGAGTTAAACTTTCAAATGGCTTTTATGATGCACTCTATAACTCTTGCCCTATAACCCTTCAAGATTAAATAACATCTGCTTATCTATTGCATGAAAGTTTAAGGATCTATATATAAGATCCTCAGATAATATATTAAAAGCATCTACTAACAATAAAACCATCAATTCAAAATCGCATAGAAATTATAGAATTAATTGTGAAATATTTTACTGTGTTAACTCAGTGGAATTCAAACAATATTATCTGCAGATGTCTTACAATTAGAACGTAACCTCTTATTTTGTATGAAGCCCATGTGTCGTTTAACACGGATTCCTAAGAACGCAATTTCCGTATTCAGCCAGGTATCGTATTGGGCCAGGTATATACACATATAATACTTAAACTTCCTTCAAGTGCTTAATAAGTTTTAGACATTTACGATTTTAATTTGCTTGTTTGATACGCAATTACAAATATTTGATTTGCTCTTTATTATAGTGTTATTTACAATATTTGTTGACAGAAAAAAATTCCTTCAATGTACTTATTCTTAGTTTCTAAACACGAAAACTGAAGAAAACAAGTTGTAGTGCCAACTTTAATATACCCTGCACCAAGTCAAATATACATATTTGTATTTCTGATCAAATTTACATACCATACATGTAGCAAAAACAGGCTATCTCGCTCACTCGCATTTGGCTCTCCCTTTGGTCATGTTGTTGCTAACATTTACTGATGTGAGATATGTTAAGTCAGATTTTTTGAAATTTTGTATGCTTTAATTACGATGTTTCATATACATATATTGTGGGAGAAAATTATTTAACTTAATACACGACTCGGTCACTATACTTTCTGAGAATTAGATAGTCCTACAATTGGATTGTACATGGCTATATCCAGGTTATTGATGGTGTTCTAGAATTTATATAATTTATAAGGTCGAAAAACTTCCTTTTGCCCTGTACATACATTTTGTCAACTTTCATATACCACTTCATATTGCAAGTGCATGGTATACATAGAAAACTATTTGTTACTACCTTTTTACCTGACTATGGTCAGGTATATTGTAGGCATAGTAACTTTTTTTTTAAGGGAAAATTAGAAATTTGCATTGGTAATTTTGCAGTCGCATGATAGAAAAAGTCCTCTTCAAGTCCAGTTTATGTTTATTACAAATGTATTTATGCCACGTGCTAAATGTTATTAAAATTCTCAAGAACTTTATTAATCAATAAAACCATTTTCTATTGCTGATAAATACACTAATTCAAATCATGCGTCACTAAGCTCCAGGGCGTTACGATATATAATACTCACCTAAATCCATATGTATATAGAATGCTAATTGGTACACACACACACACACACACACACACACATCGAAAAAGATAACTATGGAGTGAGTGTGTTTGAGATGGCAAAGTCAACATCTATTATAAACAAATAGAGAATGCATAATCTGAAAATGATTAAAATTATTTAAACAATGTAAAGTTGTACTAACTAACTATGTAGTTTGTTATTAAATATAGATGAAATTTTCGATCTAAAATAATTAAATGCAAATTTTAATAAACACCAAAAAAGTTGACCAAAGGGAAAGTTGGCAAGCAACAATAAAGAGAGGAGCGGAAAAGGAAAAAGGCCTAGAATAAAAGAAAACGAATTGCATGTGTTTTATGGTTATTGAAGCTAATAAAATTCACTCATAGAGAAAATTTGTCCAGCACACATTATTTCAATGCATAAAATTAAATTGTAAATGATATGCAATTGAAGTGAAATCCATATGCATGAAAGGATTAGGCAACACACACACACACACACATACACCTACGGAAAGAATTATACTAAAATGTAAACTAACAAATAAGTCTGATGTGCAAATAAAACTGAATTGAAACTAAAACTGGTGGTAAATAAATCAAAAAGCAATTATATGATGTTTTCAAATTGCACATCGTACATAATTTTTTTTTTTTTTTTTTTTGGTGATAGCACACACAAAAAATTAGGCACATAATTAAAATCAAAAATGGCAAAGTTTTCAATTCCAATTAGCATCAGAAAGTACAATCATTAATGATAATCGCAATTGTTGGTTTAAGTAGTTGTAATTGTTGTATTAAGTACATAGCTTCAGTTGAATAACTCTTAGTTAGAGCTTAATTTAATTACAGGAAATATTAAAAGAGTAGATAAAGGAATGGATGAAAATTAATTTCATTTTGCTATTCCTGAATTCAAAACTAAGATAGGTCTTAAAAAAACCAACTAAGTTTTAACATTTCCACGGTCGGGACTCGTTTTCTCTTTTTTGAGCATCAATCTAGATTCTAGATTCTGATTCTCATTTATCAGTGCAGGGACAGTTCTACAGAATAGACAAAGAAAAAACGAAATAAACAATTTCCGGCTGGATATTTGATCTGTATTTTCTTCTAGTCACAAAACAAGTTGATACTTTTTTACAAGTTCTCATATTTTGATCAACTTAAGCCTATAGAAATTTAAACTGAATGATTGTATTGCAAAGATACTTGAGCTTAGAAAAATTACATAGAGAAAATATTTGCAATTATATATCTATAACTTCAAGACTGGTAAAAAAAAATAACCTACATAAGATATATTCACAGAATACATACACTCATGATGAAAATAATAAGTACACCCCTTAAAATTTAACTATTTTGACTTTAGATTAGCACAACTTTTATCCTATTAACTTGATCACAAAAATTTAAATGCCCATCTGGCTGGGGATACTCTTAATCAAATCTTGGCAGGACTCTATCGAAATCTTCTTTGATGCACTCCCACAATTGTCGATTGTTGGCACTTTTTTTCTGTTATGGAGCTGTTAGCCAAATGTACTGTTATTTATCACCATCATTTCATTACAAAAGTCCTAGATATAAGATAGATTTCTCTTTTCATTTTTCTGCTGCTCCACCTTTACTTTCAATCCTTAGACATGTGTCATCTAAACACAAAATGTTTTGGTTTCTACGATTTTAAGATATCATCATTTTATAGATAAAGCTTTTTGTTGACCTTGTAATATCACATCCTACTCACATATGTAGATGTACAATAGCTGCAATTAGATTGTATGATCTAATAAAATACATAAAAATTATGACTCCACCTAGCAGGTTTTAGTCAGTTAACTAACGTTAGTCATATAAACAAATCTATGTTTATTTGTTTTCTATATAGTGTCAAAAGCTTTGTCAGTCACTTTTTTATGTTGTAAGTAATAAAATTCCATGTGATTTAGAAAGATCGACATTGTTTGCTCTTCAAGTGGCAGATTAATCAGCGTTTTGATTGACATCAGAGTATTTGCCAACTAAGTATGTCACACTGATCAAGAATATATAGACATACATATGTATGTACATGGTTGTCAAACACATTCCAAGAACTAGGCACTCGTGGGAACTTAAAACAATTAGCGGCATATTTTGGTTATTAAATTTCTAAATTGTTTCGAAGATTGGTTTTTTAACAATCTAATCTTTTACTTGTTTAGAGTTCCCTTGGCAAAACAATTAAGAAACTAAAACTTAGAAGGTAAATATTTAAACTGAAAAGAGCAAAAATCTTAAATGATAATTACAATGTTCTATTTTTACAATCGTTTACATGTCTCTCTATCTCTGTCTCTATCTCTCTGTCTGTTAGTCTGAGTTGCACTACTTCTCTCTTTTTTCCCCCTTTCTAGTTGTATTTAATATTATTTACGGTTTTTCTAAATCATTTCCGATAGGAAAAGCAAAACATTATGCCCACCTATCGACGACTTAAATATACCATGTATGAAATTAGAAAAATGTAGATTTTATTTTTAATTTAGTAAGTTCTTATCGCCATTTGGCGATCATTGTAGTTGCCGATCAGTGGGTGATCGTGACAAGTGTTGGCATAGTCTTTAAGAGTCTTGGTATACCCTTTTGTTCACTACAAGTACAGGGTAGAACAACTATATTGATGAGTGCCGGCCTCTCATTCGCCGCGTTGTTTCAGTTGATTTAATTTTTTGCGGCATCTTCAACGACGACGTCAGAGTCAGTCATTCAGTCAGTCATTCAGTCAGACTTTGGTTTCTGTTTGTGCTGCTGTCTAGATAGAGTTGTCTTCGTTGTCGACGTTGTCGTCACCATCAGACGCCAGTTGCCGGGGCCAGTTGTTGTTTCGTCGTCGTCGTTGTTGTTGTTGTTGCTGTTGTCCTCAGTCGACGTCGCTTTTAACTTTGACTTCGTCGCTGCGCTGTTAACTTGGCTATAATTGCAGGGCCCAACAGAACAGTTTTAATTGTTATCAACAAGCGCGCGCGTTCAGTTTGTAACAAAAATATTATTTTTTTTTATTATTATTATTTTTGTGTTGTTTTTTGCTTTCACATTGTTGGCAAAGGTCGTGAAATTTTGTGGTCAGTTTCAAGCGAAATTATTTAATTGAAAATTGAAAATGAAATAAAAACAAATTGAAACTTTTTAACAAGTGAACATTAAAATAAAATAAAAAAAAACAACAACCATAAGTGCTTTAAAGTGAATTCAAAACTAAAAGTGCAAATTTTAACAATTATTGTGTCAATTTCAGTGATGATTTCAAATTCGAGACTATAAAATTTCTAAAAAACCCAAAAGGACTAAAAACAAATAGGATTCATACCAACAAAACCTATTGAACTTTAGACAGTTTTAACAATGTAAGAAGAAGATTAAACAAAATATTTGTTGTGCAATTGCCAAGGAAACTCCACGTTGATTACTTTGTGAATTTACATCTGGAATATTAAGCCTTTTCATTTGCTTTTTTGCTTACTTCTTGATTGTTACAATTAATGAAAGTTCAGCTCTTACTGCCTAAGCGTTTAGAAATTTTCCATTAGTATTTTTGCCGGGTTTTCATTTTGTTGTTTTAATATTGCATTTTCTAATTGAAATGCCAAGTGCAATCTCTTCCGGCTTTTCGATTTGTGATTGTGATATTGTTTCTATACGCCATGTGCCTTTGTTTCATAATCATTTACAATTAATTCAACAGATTGAAAGCATCACTGAATGGGGAAATATGTTTATTGATTAAAACAAAAACAACAACAAAAAATTATAACATCAGTCTTTCTCTCTCTCTCTCTCTTTCTGTCTATGCCTCTGTGCCTATCTAACTGACGCAAAGTTTGTTAAACTTTTTCAATTGCAATCAAGTGATTGAACACGTTTTAGACAATTTTTGCAATCGAGTTGCAAGTTTGATCTTGAAACCAATTGGTAAACGAAACATTAAGACATTCAATCGATAACCATAGATTACCATGCCAAGGTCATTACAACATGCGTCATTTGGCAAGGCCATGACTTCGATTGGCATACAAGTACATATATTTGATTCTAGTCTAAAATGAAGTAGGTAAGTTGTCTCGCCGAATTCGGTATGCCATGCAACAAGTGAAACAACTTAAAATTTAAAAGACCAAATGGATGCATACAACATTCTTTTTACTTGCTCCATACCGAGCATATGCTAGCTCGCTCACTCTTATAAGCACAAGTGCAGTTTAGCCCATTGCACTGATCAACGTTCAACTCCGCCCTTATGGCCCTTGACATAGTGAAAAATGTTTATGCGTATAATTTGGCTATTTCTAGTCCGATTCAAATGAAATTTTAAATGTAGCTAGATATTAATAACAAATATTAGTATACGAAATTTAAGAAGGGCGGCCCTAGCTCTTATATGTATGTATGTGTTCATACTGACGGTCGGCCAGATGGACATGGCTAGATCTGATTAAGAATATAAGTAGGTAAATACTTATGGAATCGGAAAAGTTTCCTTTTGCCTGTTACATACATTTTGGTGATTATAATATTCCACTTCACCGTAAGGGTATGCATGGTATAGAAAAGAGCACTGTCAATGGCAATTGATTGATTTTAATATTAATCATCTTTCAGAATCGACATTTAATTAGATGAGGAAATTGTTTATCTATGAGTTTACATCACCAATTGCCCTGTATAAAGTTTTCTAAGTGTTTCATTTTCATAGGCTATAAAATTTTTAGCAACCTCATTGCAATTTCCTATTCAATTCAGCAAAATAAAGTTGTCAAAAAGACACGTGCCCATTGCAATAGTTTTTGATCAATTAAATATCAGTAAATCACAAGGAAAGAAATCACAGAATCAAACTTAAAATCTTGTGACTAAAAAGTCTGTGTAGAATATAGAACAAAGATAAATTTCTGTCAAGCCAAATTGATTTCTTAAGTTTCTTAATCAACATTAAGATCAGATCAGAATCTGTAATTTATGGGCTATGGGGTATAGAATCTTCGACATATGAAGAAGGAAATGTATTTGTATGCAAATTGGAGGCGTTGAAAACTTGAAATTTTCCACTTGATTTATTCATTTATAAATGTATATATACACATACCTATATGACTATTCCAGGCACTTGAAATCTTGATAAACTACGGTTAATAGAGTACAATACAAGTACTTAATGAGGGGGCCTCATTTAATGTTTTTTTTTTGTTTTTTGCTCAGTTTTTATTTTATGAACTGCAATATGAAATTGTTTTATTTGTATTGGGTTAATTGCTGCTTTTCATAAAAGTAGATCTGGTTGCTATAGTGCCTATATGGCACACTTGAAAGCTCTTATCTACGCACAATATGTATAGGAAACGTCCATCTGGTTCCTATATTTTGTTTAAAATACTTTCTATATGAAGCAAAAAACAATAAGCAATGAAATGTTTCATTGATATTTCATAAATCTAAAGTAAAACATAAAAATTATATTAGTTTGCTAATTCTAGTTAGTGGTTAGAAGAGGCTAAAGATAAAACAAATTGGTAGTTTGCTTTGGATGACCTCAAATAAGGAATAGTTTGAAATTACAAATTGTCATTTGTTGGAGGTTGATCTCAAAGGTGTCGAATCGTTTATCTAAAATTTGTTTTTTTGATGCAATCTAATGCACTTTGTAAATCCCAGCCAGAAGCACGTGCTTGTTGTTGGATCTCCTTCAGTTTTGTTTGCACTTCACATGTAATCGTAAATGAGGCAAGTAAATAATAATTAATTTTTATTTTTCCATAAAGATGAAAATGGGAAACAGAGCGAAGAGCAGAGTAGAGCAGAACTGTGTAAATTCGACTTGCTTAGAGAAAAGGCAAAAATAAATTATAAAAAAAAAAAAAGCAAAAGTAAATGAAAACGCGATTGCATGACAAATATGTTTTTCCTTGCATCAACATTTTTGTTATTATCATAGCAATATAATTATAATTTGTTGGCTTATTTTTGTTGTATTATTTATGATATTTACTTGAATTCCGTTGTAGCAACTTGGCAAATCAATAAAAAAAAAAATAAAATAAACCTACAAAAAATAAAAGCAAGACACATACCTACATACATACATATATAGAATAAATATTTAGACAAGAAATTTTTAGCAATGAATATACCCAAAGTCACAGAGATCTGTGCGTAAAGCGAATTAACACAAATGCGTTAATACAATTAGTTAAAAAGTGTACGAACAAATGAATAAATAGTAATAATATATATAAATGTGATAAATATACATACATATATATATATATAATTATATATGTATATAAACGCTGTCCGAGGAGTGTTCGACTGAGACGATTTTTGCAACTTTTAGTCGCGAAATGAAGCTCCAGCTTGGAAGCTGAATTGACGAGAAAACGATAAGAGACTCTAGACCGACCGCGTGTGATAAGCCTTACCTCCCCTACCGCGATACAGCAAGACCTATACAACAACAACAACAAAAACAAAACAAAACAAAAAATAAAACACCAACCGCAACGAAACGCCATACTATCAACATGTCTGAACTTTTGAAGGCTTTGAACTTTACTGGCAATCTGTTGGCCAATTTTGAGGATAGCAACAGTAGCAACAGCGGCAGTATCATAAATAGCAGCCATGAAATTGGCCTTAATCATTCATCGGAAGGTATCAACCTAACTGCAACCACATTAAATGCAACAACAATTGCTGCCACAAATTCCAGTAGCTCGAGCGGTGAGAAATTAGATCTTGGTGGCTTCGATTTGCCTGGCAATTATTCCATACTTATCAATAAGTTGGAACAGTTGGCCTTAGGCCTGGATTCGGCATTGGGTAACTTTACGATCGATCGCCAGGAGGTTGAGATCAATTTGAGTGGCGGTGCCACCGATAATGATGTGGCCGATGTTGCCAATGATTTGCTCTTTAGCGATGTAATACCCCCCGCAGCACGTGCCCCACCACCGCATATTGGCCATGGCTCGAATCGGATATTCACTGGAGACGATGCCGAAGATTTTGCCCATGTTGTCAGTGATATTTGGATTGGTGTCATCCTGACCTTACTCATAGTGTTTGTCATATTCTTCATATGCGCTTGCTTCGTCTATCACAAGTTCCAGCAATGGAAGAACTCATGTAAGTTCCTGAATAAACCGAAGAAACTGATCATTGAAATGTTAGGATTATTCAATTTAGATTTCTATTCCATTCATGTTAGTTAATTACTGACAATGTTTAGTGAAATATAGGAGATTGTATCAAAAAACTCTCATCACAATAGTCTCTAAATCTATTTTACATATCGGTAATCACTGAACCAAATCAGCCATACATAAATATAATCCCCTTCAATTTTTTACTTTAAAAACGAATCTATTTAAAGAAGTTTATGCTTTGTTTATCTAATGATTTATAATTGTACTTAGATATTCTACAGAATTGCGTCAACAAATTTCTAATTGAATAATTTACTCACAAGTCCAATCCAAATCAAAGTGAGAAAACCCGTTTAGGGTGAACTTCGACTTGGACTTTGGGACTTCGTTTGCCATCCAAAAGAATTGCAAGACTCACCCAGACACAGCAAAATATAACTAAAATAAAAACAAAAACAAAAAACAGAACTAACACAAAAATAACTTAAATATAAATAAATAAACAACAAAGTTTGTGCATAGAAAAAAATAACAAAAACAAAACTACCGAAAAAAAAAAACAAAGTCTGCAGGAATAGTTTTCAAAAACAAATGAAAATTAAACATAAAACCAAAGAAGCCAGACGAACAGCAGCCACTCCGAATTTTGTATACACTTTTGTATAGTTCATTTAGTCTAACTATTAAGATTAGACACAGTGATTTATACTGGAAAGTATGTATTTCCTAGTTTCAACTACTTTTTTAATTGCAGGGTAAAAAAATCAATATACCCGTTTATGGAGAAGTTTATATCAAACAACCAGGGGAAATGACTCACAAAACAGAAGTAGAATTGAATTTTTAGCGTTTGTCTTGTGACTTTTTGTACTTTTCGAGTTGGCGGGGGAGGGTGTTGAGCACAGGGGGCGGAGTAGGAAAAAGAGTTGGATTTTGGGAATAAGAATGGGAAGGCATTTTGTTGATTGAAAGAAAACCTTTCAAGCGGCATGGGTAAATAAACAAAATTCCATCTGTCTTTGTCAGGTTATTTATTTTTTTTTTTCGAATTTAGCATTTTGCTAAATGAAATTCACCAAAAATGATAATTATCAATAAAGGCTAAAACTGAGTTCTCCCCCTATGCGCATAGAATATGGCTAATATAAATTATATAAAGGCAATTAGCTAATAAATTTCATTCAGCAAGCAACCCAGTAGACAATGCACTTTTCGGACAAGAGGAGAATTCTCTCCTTGTCTCTTATCTTTTGGCTTTGGTGTTTGTGAGTCTGAGGCAAAAGCAAACATAACCATTTCCAGTTAATTAAAGTTGCAGTCAAGTGGCCCAAAGACACAGATAGAGACTATAGATAAGCACCAACACCACACACACACAGAGAGGGAGAGAAATAGAGAGAGAGAGGGAAACACATAGAAATGCAAGAGGGAGTTGTAAAGGGGAATGAAAGATACAGGGAGTCTCTCAAGTGTTTGTTTATTTGTTTGTTTTACTTGGCCTCGATTACATTGCAAATTTGTGTTAATTAATTGAAAACTTTTTTTTTTTTTTGCTTTGCTTTCTATTACCCCTCTTTCGACTGACAGCCGACAGTCTCACACAACACACACAAACACACACACACACACAGAGAGAGAGAATTGTTGATGGGCGGCAATATTCTATTATTGTCTTTTCCAATTACAACAGTCACTGACAATCCCAAGTTAAGATGGTTCATAACTGAACTGAAACCTCAATGATAAGAGAAAGCTATGAAATCTATTTATATACATATATTAAGTTATGGCAAATCATAGATAAAGACCAACTAAAGTAAATTTATTGATCAAATTTCTGCACATCTCCTTTTAGCCATTCTCACTTCTGTACGTTTCAAGGCTTTTGGCCAAAGGTTTCTAAACTCACGTTCACATCTAAAAACTGAAAGCAAATACAAAAACTTTTTGGCCTTAGCAACTAGCAAACCAACTTTCCCCTCATCCCCATACTCATCCCCTCTGACTGACTCTACCTTGCTCTCTCTCTTTCTCTCACTATCTTCAGCGGTCCACGTTCATTCCCCAAACTTCGCACCTAGTCACAATGCCACTTAAATTTTACTTCAATGCTTAGACACGTTTTTGCGCTTTGTTTAAACAATTTAAGAGTAACATATTTTTAGTAGTTAAGTTAACAATTTTGTGTTTTTAGAGAGGCGTGGCCTATTTGCCCTACATATCCATAAATAAAGGCCTTAAAATTTAAAGAAAGAAAACAACCAAAAAACCACAACACGAAAGATCAAAAAAAAAAAGAAAAATAAGACAACAAGACAATATTTATCAAACCGCAGAACGTCACTCATACGCACAGTTGGACATGCGGACAGCCAGAGCAAGCGACAGGCAACATTGCGTATGAGTGACATGACGTGCGCTGCATTTCATTTCATTTCGTTTTGTTTCGGTTCATGGCTGTTTAATTTCCGTTTAATGAGTTGTTTATCTTTTGTTCTTCCCTTCATTCTTGCGGTTCTGTGTTTGTGTGTGTGTGTGTTCTTGGCTGTGTGTGTGAGAAGGGTTGTTGTTTTAACTGATTTGCCATCGCCCCAACCATTTTAAGCCTTTAATAATAAATACTTATGTGATAAACATTTGTTTAATAGGTAAGACAGGTCTCCAACCTCTCGTAAATTTACATTACGAGATTTGATCTTATGAGATAATCAGATAAGATGTTGGAAAAACAAAAACAATGAAAGAAGTGTGTTGGAATTGCATACCTATAACTATGAAAACTATAACTAATGTAGTTTTGATTGAAGTTAATAGTAAGCAACTAAAACACTCATGCAATAGTAAACTAATAAGTTATCATGGTCTATTTTGTATGGCAGAACCTATATTAGTCTACTTTAAGATGTCAAAACCTTAAAGAAGCAACTCTTTCTGTGAGAACTTTGCTCTAATTTTTGAAACAATATTGAAGCTAACACTTTATATTTTATGACATCAAAGAAACCTCAACTCAAAAGTGTTACAGATAATGAAATGAATAATTGCTTACAATTGTTGTTTATTAGTTTGAGTTTTGCTATCTTAAACATTGTTAATTGTTAGTCGGCATTTTTTGCCTCACTTAAGTTAAGTGTTCTGCAGAACAGAAAGAAGGTTAATGACGTTCAAGCAGCACTTGAATTTCATGAACAAATGTTGTTTGAAAAATTGTATAGCTTAGAAAATGGGATTCACCTTTGGTTATCCCCCAAAAATACATACCTATGTATGTACATACATATATGTATAATAATTAACACCTTGATGAAAAAAGCAAAACGCATTTCACTTAAAAATTTGCACAACACAAATAAAATTAGAAATGAAATCAAATCATTTCATGTGGCCCAAATAAAAATACGTTAATTAAATTAAGTAGGAATTGATTAAATTTGCATATATAATTAACATTTTGCCATTGATTTCATGTTGATTTAAGCGTAAATTGCAATGCCGGTGCAATCATTATCGTCATCATCATCATCATCATCATTATCATCATCGACATGGTCGTCATCATCCGCAGGCACAATGGCCACTTGAGTCACATTTCTCCCGGATATGGATTCGATATTAAGCCGATTTTATATAACATTGCATTGGTTGAACGCAACAACTGACGTCACACACACACACACACATATACACACACACATAACATGCTTTTCACAAGCATACTAGACACAGAACATTTACATTTTAAGCCGCTTACTCTTATATACATACATACATATATATAGAACGGATTTCGTATTTGTATTTGTTGTCCATTTTCTATTTGTGGCTTAAATCGAAGCACAAAATTCGCATAAATATGCTAAATGAATAAACCAAAAAAAAAAAAAAACACACACACAAACACAGGGAAAAAATAAGCCTGAAATGTGTTGCGCAAATTAGCAAGAGTAAGTAAAATGATATTTTTGAAATTTTTGTAATGAAATTACTAAGGACAAAGAAATACCTTAAAATTGCTAAAAATACATTTAATTAATTCAACGTTTTACAATTCAAAAAATTTTGAAAAATAAGTGAGAAAGAATTCGGTATTTAATATCTTTGAGATTGCTTTCTTTGGCAATAATAAATTAAATGGAGAGAATGTTGGTTCTGCAGTTAAAAGACTCTTTATGAATTGGTTCGAGATAAACTTATATGACTTTAATGAAAGTTAACGATTGTCCAAGTATAAGTATAAGCAATCGTACTACGGGCTATGAAAACCAATCAAGCACAACTAAAATGTGAATTGTGTTCTTTAAATGTTTGCCAATTCACAAAAATCAATCTACCTTGCTGTGTATACCCTAGATAATTAGCAAAACAAAAGGCCACAGAACACAAAAACCCTACTGCTATTCCGACCTCACCTCCACCTTCCATCGGCCTCCTTTTTCAACCCCCTCCCGTCATGTGGTCGAATCTATCTGCTCAAAACGAACCGTAGCTCTCTTATTATCATCATCATTGGCTAACCCAATCGACATGATGCTTCAATTTTATAAGCCACAAAACGTGTTGGATTTGTTGTCAATGGCGCTAATTGCTTAATTGAAACTGTTTTTCGCATTGGCAAGCTAACTGTAAAGCTATAGACATGTGTTAAACAGCCCTACCACCTCCCACCTCATGATGTTGGTGGTGCCGATGTTGTTGTTGTCGTTGTTGTTGCTACTATTGACTGTGTATTGCGGTGCGGCATAGCAAAATGTCAATTAGTATTTGGTTGCTAAAAAGCCCAAAAAAGGCAATAGCAACAACAACAACAACAACAACAACTGCAACAAAAAGAACAAACAAAATTAGCTTGAACTTTTCCCCTCTAATGCTGTCACGCTGTCGTATACGTAATATACATTTTGATTAGCCATTACGCATACGCCAAGTGAATTTCATTTTATATATATGTATGTTCCATATAATTTGTATTGTTTGCTGCTTGTTTTTATTGTTGTTGTTATGAATAAATTTCGTTATGCCTTCCATCATAATTGGCGTTTGGAGTAAGAAACAGAGTGTGTGAGAGAAAGAGAGAGAGAGTGAGAGAGATATGGAAACAAAAACCAAAAAATTAAAGCCGAGCGAGGAGAGTGAGCGAAATGAGGCATATTTCAATAATTGAAAGCCATCGCTAGGATTTTTAATTAGTTAAATGCGCGTTTAATTAGCTTTATAAATTATGCACAGTCAGCGGTTAGTTGCACCATTCGGCCCTGCGGGAGCTGACTTTTGCAGTTTTTGCACACACACACACACCACACACATGCAAATACGTACTACATGTATATATATTTCTCATTTTTTCCTGCATTTTTTACAATTATGAATATTTGTTTGTTTAACATGCAGACGGACAAACAGGACTGACAGGGCAATTGCTCTGATTTATTTATGTGTACATATGTATAAGTATATATTTATGTATGTGTGTATGTGTATGTGTATGTGCATGTGTGTATATATGTACATATATTTGTGTATTTTGTTGGTTTGTTTGTTTGTCTTTTGGCTGTCGACGGAAATGAACTGAAGCTATGAGCTGTTTTTTATTTTGTTGTTTTTTATTTATTTATTAATCATTGCATGATTTATGGTGAAATAATTTTTAAATGAAATAAAATAAAAGAAGTAAAAAAAAGAACAACTCAAAATTGCCCAGAGGTCAAGAAAAACGTTAGTTTAACGATAAACAAAAAAAAAACCGAGCATCCTCCAACTGGTGGAGATTGAAATAAAAATGTTGAATATTTAAAATTGAAAATTATTAAACTTCGTTAACTCAGCCAAGCAAACTCAACTTTGAGTATTTCATTTATTACATTAATTTTGCAGCAGCTGAGATTTGTAAAATTTGGCTTTATTTATAATTAATATATAGAATTGGTAAATTATCATCTTTTTTACTGACAATGAGATTCAATTTTTAAGGAGAAGTGTAGCCGAGGCCTAATAAAGTCATTGATGAGGAGTGATTTTTATTAATGAATGATGGAAAAGAATTTGGTTGTTTTTTTTTCTTATATGATTTTTAAGATGTTATTATCTAACTTAATATCTGTTTGAGTTTGACGTTGTTCCAAATGATGTCACTAAATTTGATAAAAAGCATTTCAAGTTGTTTCAGATAAGAATTACTTTCAAAAACAATTGTTTAAGTTAAGTTAGCTAAATTATAATTGAATGCAATATGAAAAAGATTAAAAGCGTTTAAAATTATATATGAAAATTTTTTAAATTTATAAAATATTCATATTAAGCATACGCACCATTGGGCGGCTACTAATCGATAATCGAAAAATTTTACGCGCGCTGTTGTTAGTGTTGTAAAACGAGTTTGGAAAATTCAACGATGTCACAGCGGCTCACACAAAGGAAAGAGCGCAGATGGCCAACAAAACCATAAACTAAGAACATAACAGCGAGGAAGACAAAGAGAGCGATA
This sequence comes from Drosophila willistoni, assembly GCF_018902025.1. NCBI lineage: Eukaryota > Metazoa > Arthropoda > Insecta > Diptera > Drosophilidae > Drosophila > Drosophila willistoni. The sequence continues at coordinate 1,748,579 of NW_025814058.1, forward strand.
CATAGGTATGAATAAAAGAGAACGACACGCAGAGCGTCAGAGAGACTAACTATAAGAACATGTTTCATACAGACAGGGCCAATAAAGCCGCTTCACTAGCCTGCAAGTGAACGAACCCGCACAAAAGAATTGCAGCAGCGACAGCGACAGCGGCAGCGCCGCGCCAGACTTAACAAACAAATTTCATTCAAAGAGCACACAAGTAAAAACAGAATTAAAAAACACTAAGAGAAAGAGATGCGAAGCGACAGACAGAGAGAGAGAGAGTAAGAACATGATGTCTGAGAACGTAATTGTATTAGTGGCCTAAAGCCGCTGCTGCTGTTGCTGTTGTTGCTGCTGCTGCTGCTGCCGCTGCGTGTGGCTTTTTGTTTGGGTAGTTTTAAAATTAACCACAAAAGAGGAACAAGAAAAAACCAAAAAAAAAAACAACAAAAAATACGAGAAGCAACGAAGAACAAGACAAAGTCAAAGACTGAGAGTGAGAAGCTAAAATTCAATTAAAAACAAAAAAAAAAGAAACAGAAATACAATTCTGCTGACAAGGCTTGATCACACACTGATAAAACTTCACACACACGCACACACACACATATATATATAGACACAAACAGCTTGGTTAAAGCCGCTGTTGCTACTTTACTTGTTGTTCGACTGTACAACGGGGCGTATACTTGTTTTTTCGGCTATTTGTTTTTTTCTATATACACATGTATGCACATACATACCATGGACTTTATGTACATGTGTGAGTATGTCCATACACACGTTTGCTTCTTTGCTTCGCTTTTTTCACGCTTTCGCCCAGCACTTAATTTGCATATTTCTCATACCCTGTAGCCAAAGGTTAAAACGGGGAATGTTTAAGACGGCCAAACGTCAAAGGGAAACGATTTAGCAAGGCCGTATGGATTGTGGTATTTTGACTGTTAACCCATTTGTGTTCTTTGTTTCTTAAGAATCATTAATTGAGCCCGATGTTTGTTCTCTACAAGTCACCAGGGGGGTACAGGGTACAGGGTATCTCAAAGTCGGCACTTAGTCTCCAAGTGGTGGTTTCATTTTGTTTTTCTTCTTATGTTTTGGCTGTCACGTTGACTATCTTCTATGTGGTGTGTTCTTTTTTTCCCTCGCTGTTGTTTTTTTTTTTTTTTGACTGGCGGTACCACACTTCGTATGCGTAATATTGCATTCAACATTCTTATTCACTGTTTTTGCTGATTTTTACTTTTTTTTTTTTTGCTTTATTTTCTTGCCTGCGCTTTTGTTTAAAAATCAAAAAACAAAAACACACAGCAACAACAACAACAACAACAAAGGGGAGAGATAAAGATAAAAGAAATGCGTCATGGTGTCAGAATCAACGACCGAAAAAAAAAACTATGCAAAAACAACTATCAAGTAGAAAAATAAATTGTCATTGCAAACCGCTTTAGATGATAAGCATAAAAATGTTTACGAAAGGGAGTTCTAAACCCAGGGAATCGTATTAACTTTGGCTAGTCCCATACCCTTTAATATTGGACTCTATTCCTTTGAAATGAACCAAGCTGATGGATTTTTTATGCAAAATCTATAAATCGACTAGTCAATTTTAGTTGTATTTTTGGGAATAGAAGAAACAAAGAAAAATTTACCTTTAATTATTTCTTATGATAAAGTTGATCAATCATTTTCCAATATTGAGACATTTATAGGCCAGTTCCTAACACCTGATAAATGCGTGTCTCTCAAAATTGATTCACATTATATTCTTTACTTAGAAACGAATGTACATCTTGTGCAAGGGTATAAAAAGAGTTTGCAAAGGCAACTAGATATGAAAAGCTAGAAAAACAGAAATAAAATATATACATAAATGTAGATTCAAATGAAAGATAAACAATAAATCTGATACCAATACAAAACGAAAGAAAATGCTAGCATTGCGAATATCAGTTGGACTTTATATTTTCTTACATGCATACATATATGGCTAGAAATTTCCTTTCATTGGGCAAATTCAAACTCGGTAAATGACATCCCTTACTTGATTTAGTTTTTGGCATACTCTGGCAATTTTCGATAGTTTACATTTTCATCGAAACCCAACGGATCATTTAAGAGAAATCATCATCACACAATCCGAGATGGATGTGAGTGTTCTCTTTTATTTGTTAGCAGGATAACGACCAACCCCTTGATGATTTTATAACAACTATTTACCTTTTAACAGAGGGAAACTCTCTCGATAATGAGCACAAGTATTCCATCCCCCATACAGATTCCCGGCAATAGTTGGCTAGGCCTGTTCCGTTTGGGCAGCTGCTGCTCACCATTTACTCACCCCGATGCAGGTTATTGCCAATTCTTCCAAGGGTTGATTACAAAAGAAATTTCATCAAATTGCGAATTACAAATAAAAATCAAATATAGCTATGTGTGTGTGTGTCTCCATATATGTACATATATATGTATATATATTGGTAAATTAAATTATATTTTCATCGATACATTCATTAATGTCTATATGTAGATAAATGCAATTTTTTTTTTTTTTGTTTGTTTTACTTTTGCGAAATGCTTTCATTCAATTCTTCTTGTCTTTTTCATTGTCTTAAACTAAAAGATTCGAGAAATATATAAACTTAAAAAATATGTATATATGTAGTTGTATCTTCTTATTAAGATATACAAAGAATAAAATTACATTCATTCTGGAATTTGAGTAAAGTAATATAAACATAAGAATATATTTATATTTAATGACTTTGCAAATGTATTTCATGCAAAATACACTTGAATAAATATTTAGAAATTAAAATGTTTTCGAGAACTTTCAAAATATATACCTTAAATATTTAGTTTTAGTAGGCAGTAGTAAAGTTTTGTGTTGGAAATGTTTCAATTTATAAAAAAGAACTCATTGAATACCAATGGAATATCAATTTGTATATCAATTCAATTATAACGAAAGATTGATTAAAAAAAAATTATAAATCTTTATATATGATATTGAATTGTTGTTCCATTAGATTTCTGCAGTAGTTGCAGATAATTTTTCAATATTTAATCTTAAATCTACACAATAGATACATAGTATAAATTAATATCTCTAAACTGAGGACTTTTAGATTGTTCACAAAATTATATGCTTTGTCTTCTGCTTCAAGTGTTGTTCGATACAAAAATATGGTTTATATATATAGTTATTAAAGTATGCAAAAAAAAAATAAAAATAAAGTTCTTTGCAGTCTCTTCCTTAGATAATTGTGCTTATAATCATGTTTTCTTTTATAAAGTAGTCTTTTTTTCTTTAAAGTTAAATCAAAATGCAATCCCCTGCTCCTTTCTATTTATATTATATACTGAATACTAAATCCCTGCTGCAAGTATGTAGAAAACAGCGAGGTTATTGTTTTTTTTTTTTCTGGTTTTGGAAAAACAATCGACATTTTCTTCGTATGTTCGCTCGTTTTCCCAAAATGTTACATTGTTGACTTAAATGACTAATGAGTAAGAATGAGTTGTCTGTTGATCCTGATACAAAAAGTCTTTTCTTTATAACTCCGTTGCCTGTTGACCGACAACTGTGAAATAGCTTGTGATCTTACGATTGGCCTTGGTCTTATCGACAGCAGGCACACTGCTGGACAACAAGGCATTCTCCTTTTCAGGTGTGGTTTCCTCGTCGTCATCGTCATGAACTGCTTTTGGATTGGCCATCTGCATGGAAACTGTAACCGACACTTGACTAATTGTCGATTGGCCACCACCACCACCATCACATCCGGCTCCGGCATCGGCTGGTAATTCCGGAAGATCCAATTTACTAGCTCGTGGCGCTGATGTTGGCGATGATGATGCAGTGGATTCTTCGGCAATTTCCGGCAAGGTATTTAAGCTGCGCTTGAGGTCGCTCAATAACTTTTCCTGAGCTGCTATCTTTTGTTGGAGTTTCTCACGTCGGGGCCGACGTGGAGGAGGCTCGTCCTCGACTGGGGCAGTCGCTTTAGCTCCTGCCGGCTCGGTTTCGGAATCTACTGGCTTTTTGGTTGAGGCAGAGGAGCCAGATTTGTGTTCCTTCTGCTGGTGACGTTGAAGATTGACACGTGAGGAGTAGCCACGCTGGCACAACTCACAATTGTAGGGTTTTTCACCTAAGGGGAACCAAAGAAAAAGGCGAGCATTTTAAGATTATTTTAAAGGCAAGGAACGGTTAGCTTAAACCTCTAGAGAAATGATCGCTTATTTGACAACTTACCAGTATGTCTTCGCATATGGACGCGCATGTCGATCTTCCTGGCAAATCGCTTGTCGCATAGTTCACATTGTATGGGCTTGTCGCCCAAATGGGTCCGACGATGCACAACGAGATTTTGGCGAGCTCGAAATGCCTTGCCACAAATATCACAACCAAATGGTTTCTCACCCGTATGAATGCGCACATGAATGGACAAATCAGAGCTGCGTACGAATCCCTTGCCACATCTCTCGCACTTGTACCGACGATCGTTCTTATGATGGCGCATATGCAGCGACAGATCCTGTTTGGTGGCCAAAGGCATCGAGCATATCTCACATTTGAATGCCTTTTCGGTACGATGGCGCAACTGATGCTCGGCCAGGCGCATTTTCAAGCGAAATGCTCTACCACATTGACCACAAACATAGGGCTTCTCGCCTGTATGGAGACGCAGGTGATCTTGCAATCGGGAGAAACGCTGAAAGGTCTTGCCGCAAAAGTTACATGTGTGTATGGTATGGCTGCCATTGCGGTACAATTCGTCTGGAGATTCACGTTTAACTATGGCGGTGCTGTCTGTTGCAGAGCTATTATTGGACACAACTGGATCAGCGTCTTCGTCATCGTCATCCTCGTTGTCTTCCTGCTGCTCATCATCATCATCGTCTTCTTCATCCTTGATGTCCACATAATCAACCGGCTGACGAGTTTTGCGCATGCGTCGTTGTTCCACAGGTTCCTCTTCTGTTTCCTCTTTGATTTCCTTGGTCTCATCTGAGGATGTGGCTGTGACCGTAGCTGCGGATGTCTTTCTGGTACGTTTTCGTTTAACTACGCTGGTGTTATCCTGTTGGGAGTGCAAGATTGTTTATTAATTAATTCTAAAAATGCTTCAGGATTAAACTTACGTCTTTTGATTGCTGATCCCTTTGCTCTTCTTCCACCTTTTCATCGAGTTTATCTTCCTGCAAGAGATTTTCTAATGGTTTTTCAGTCGCCACCGTCTGTTGTGCCTTCTTTTTTGTCTGTTTCTTGACTTTTCCACGCTGCTCAGTAGCTTCCTGCTTCTTCTTTGTGCGCTCCTCACTTGACTCCTTTTCCATATGTTTAGTCGGAAGCTCCACTTCCGTCTTTTTTATCTGCTCCTTGTTTTTTCCGGACGGTTTGCGTTTGTTTTGCTTTACTTCCCGTTCTTTTGATGGTTCTTTTGCCAGCTCCTTCGCCTGTTCTTTTGTCTTTTCTTTTAACTGTTCTTTGGCCTCTTCTTTGGCCTGATCCTTTGCTTGTTCCTTAGCCAGTTTTTTTGACTGTTCTTCTGACTGCTCTTTTTGATCTTTCGACTTTTCCTCCAGTCCGCGTTTTTTCTTTACTTTGGGTTCTTCTTCCTCCTTTCTGGTACGTTTTCTACCACGTTTATTTGCTGTGGGCAGTTTGATAATCATTTTATTCACCTTGGGACTTATTGGACGTTCAATTGGCTCTGCCACTGTGGAATCTATCTTCCCGAGATCGTTTTTGTCATTGCTAGAGGCAATTACTTCAATAGGCTGCTGTTGTTGTTGTTGATCCTTGCCATCCTGCTCGGGTGGCGGTGTCTCTGGGGCTGCGGGAATGGGCAATTGTAGCTCCTGCTGTTGCTGCAGTGCCGGATTGGTCCTGGGAATGGTCACCATGGCCATTGGCGGCAGCTCTACAGGCTCCTCCTTGGGTACCAAGAGCTTAAAGTAACCATGTTGTTCGTTAAGATGCTGGCGCAAATGTTTCTGTTCCACAAACTGTGAATTGCAGGAGAGGCACAAGTGGAGCAGGGATTCCCCTTGGACCAGCAATTTGGCACAGGCTCGTTGAGCACTAGCTGACAATGATTCATCCAAATCCAATTTATCTATCTTCTTCTTGCCTTTACCCTGAGATTTCTTGGCCGGCGATGGAGAGTGTTCGCGTTGGAAATGTTGCGACAGTTTGAACCCATCCTCATAGTGGTCAGAGCAACGGGCACAACTGTAAATCAAGCAATGTGACTTTTCGTCGGCCAAAATTTGTCCAGCTACAGCGCTTGTCGATGATGTTGAGGATATTGTTGAATCGGAAGTTACTGTGGAGGTGGAGCATGTGGAACTGGAAGAGTTTCGGCGCATGGGCGGACGGCCACGAGGTTTACGTTTGGCGGCTGTAGCGACAACAGCAGCGGCGGCGTGAATGGAGGCTTGTTCTTTACCGTTACTGACCTGCGACTTTGTTGTTGTCATTGCTGCTGCTGTTGCTGCTGTTACTGTTGTTATTGCTGTTGTTGCTGCCGCTGCTTTTGCTGCTGCTGCTGCTTTTGCTGCTGCTACTGCGGCTGCTTTTGTTGCCGCTGTCGCTGCTTTGGCTGCTTCTTTGGCCTCATCTAAACGTATGCGCTGGGCCTCCAATTCGGCCTCATCTTCGCTATCGATCTGTAGGACCAGATCCTCTTCTTCATCATCCTCATCATCATCATCATCTTCGTCTATATCCATTTCCAATTCAGAATCCTCCCCTGCTGCTGCTGCCGATGCCGCTGACGCCGCAGCCGCTGCGGCTGTGTCTTCTTCATTTACGTTCGCTGTGGCTTTTCTTTGTTGTTGCTTTGCCACGGACACACTTGTCATTTTTTTTGTTTTTTTATGATTGTAATTTCTTGGCAATTTTGTTAATTATTTAGTTTGTTCTTGTTGCTGTTCTCTCTGATTTTCAATTCAACATTAAACGCCACAAGCGCTGAAACACAAACAAAAAAAAAATGCTATGTTAAATTTAACATTGTTTCTGCTCTTAAACGATCATGTTAACAGGCTTTGCGCTCTTTAATGCTAAACTTAGCAGACTTTGCGCTCTTTTATCACATTTTAACAGACTCTGAAATGATTATGTTAACCCTCAGATCAGAATATTGGAAAGTGTTGCAAAGTAGAAAAACTTATCGTTGATCGATGAAAACGAAATAAATCGTTTTAGTTTAAAAAAAATAAAGATAAAACATATATTATACAAATATACATATACGAGATATATATGTATGTATATGTACATATATGTATAAAGCAATCATTTAACAATTCACCTAAATTCAAATTCACATTCCCTTGGCACCATCTGTTTTGCCATTTGAACACTGTCCCACCCAACGTTAATGCTATTTTGATAGATATTTAACTTTTGATCCTGGCCGGAGAAAAAGAAACTATTTATTTATTCCACTCACGCATTTCCCAAGTGCATTTTTGTTTTCCCCTACATTTTAGCACTATTTCGTGGTTAACCCTCACTCACACTTCACCCACACACACACACATACACATACACACATGGCCTTAAACGGCCTATCCCCCATTGTTCTACTATAGCGACTATGGCGGGCAACATGTGCAAAAGTCAATTTGAAAATTGCTCCAACCGGAGCGTCAGTACCGCGCCACACCGCCGACATTTTGTGGTTGGCTATAAACAACACTAGAAAAGTTGTTTATATTGTTTTTAATAACATGTGTGCATGTGCCTCAGTATGTGTTTGTGTGTGTGCCGTGCATTTTATAAAGCATATTTTTTCCTCCAAAGTTTCAGCAAGTTCAATTTGATATAAATCAAGTGTCTGGGTAACATTTGTTCAAATTAAATGGGGCCGGGGGGAACCACCCAGAAAAAGGTTAACTACAATTGTCTAGAGTAAATCACACAAATAAACTAAATTGTCATCAAGTTGGCCCTAAATAGGGATGTACAGAACTAGAAAAAAAAGGGAAAAAGTAACAAATACCTGGAATTATAAATTTAATAAACGAGTATGAAGTCTTTTTTTTCTGCTTAATTTAAAACTTATTAATGTCAAACGTTTTGCAACACTTGCCAATAGTAAAAGTATAACGGCTCTTTGAAAATTTAAATTTATAAATGAAGGCAGCTTAAATTTGTTATATATTTACACGATTCTGTTGATATTTACCCATCTCTATGATGTGTATAGTGTGTTTGTGTGAATGGTTGTGTGTGTATGTGTGGGCGTCTCTTTTACGGAAATAAAAGGCACGGGAAATGAAATATTTGCTAACAAATAGACACACTTATTACTTTTTCTGTTCTGAGATGCTGCTGACTGTTCTTACTACACAGGAGATGTCTTATTCACATTGTTTTTGGTCCCTTTTTATTGTTGTTGTCGTTGTTGTTGTTGCTGTTTTTGCGTCTTTAACTGACATGCCGCAATTTTTCTTCATTTTTGCGTTCCGTGAGCATTGTGTCAGGCCCAGATGAGAAGATGAGAAGAAGGAAGCTCCAGAATGCCTGCTGGAGAGATGGATGGGTTGTGTTTGCTAATATTTGTGAGCAGTTAGTTTTAATGCTCTATAGCCGAAAGGACATATGCGTTAACGAAAGCAAATTATCCACCAATGTTAAATACATCAAAAGGCATTAAATAAACATCAAAGTTTCAAAGCTTCTTTAATATCCAAAGAGACCGCCCCAAAATGGAAAAACCCCAAAAGAGAAATATTAAAGTAGCCAAAACGATAGAATTTTGCTTCATTTTAATTCACTAATATTTGATATTAATTCAGCATATAAGTAGGGGGTAATATAGGGTGATCAAGTGTTGTCTCACTAGAATTAGAAGAGAACAACATCCTTTTGTATTCCCTTCAGTTGAGGGCAATGTCTTTGGGTCATGTCTCCTACTAAAACATCATTTTTCTTGTTTCTGCAAAAACAAAAATATACAACATAAGGAAAAATGGCAGAAACACACACACACACACACACACACAAATACAAAAAGCATTGCAAAAATTTTTTGACATGCGTTTAGGTTAGAGGTTAGCGAGAAACCTTTCATACAAAAGGAAAAAAGGAAATGTTTTATCCCTTTTTTGCATGTTCCACTCTAAAAACAAGAGTTTAATTAGTTGAACAAAGAAAACAGATGGGAAACCCCAAACCGAACCCATCAAAAACAAAAAAAAAATTGAAGAAACAAAAAACGAACACTGAAACCAAACCCCCCCAGAGGCAAACGCATAAACTTGCCCACCATCTCTACGTCCCCCTCTCTCTGGCGCGATCCTTTGCCTTTGCCACTACACACGGCACTCCATTCCACTCACCATTCTCAATCCTTGCCCCAAAGGGAGGAGGCATAGCTAACAGTTAATGGTTAACGCCTTTGCCTACCCTTAGGCATTTGTGTCTGGCAGCCACAACTTCAAATTTATAAAATGGGGAGTCAGGTGAAAAGAAAAACGGAGAAAACAAAGAAGACAGAAAAGAAAAAAAAAACAACAACAACACACAAAATGCCCGAGTGGAAACAGTCATAATAATGTTTCAAGGCCGCCTCAGCCAGGGGAGGCCATTGGGGAGAAATTTAAACGGCAATTTTGAGCCTTGTTTACCAACCCCAAGGACAGCAACAGCATCCACATCCACATCCAGCATCCAACATCCGTCCTGTACTGGGCTAGGCTGTGCCGTGTCATGGCTGGCAAAACTGCTTACGTGCCCCACCGCCAAAAACAAAAACAAGAGCAAAAAACAAAAAAAAAAAAAAACGAAAGATGTTGGCTGCCTTTTTCGTCTTTCGTTTCTTGTCTTTGGGCTTTCTGCTTTTCCTGTTGGTGTCGGTTGTGGTCCTTGTCCTGGTCTTGCTTCTGTTTCTGGTCCTCGTCACATCATTTTTACTTCTACCTTCTACTTCGTGTACACGGGCTCCACATGGGTTTTTCGGTGGTTTTGGCTTGCCTGCAAATCCCCGCCTAACATAAAGTGTGTTTAACTTAAATATCTTTTGGGGGCGGTGGGGCTTTTGTCCCAAAATTCTCGTTTATGGTGTGTGTGTGTGTGTTGTCCTGTTATGGTGTTGTCTTGTGCCTTACGGTGTCGTATGTCCTTTGACCTTTGAGGCAGCATATTGACTAGTTGGGCAAATTTCCCATATTTTATGCACCACGCACTTTTCGTCTCAGTGTTTATTTTTGCTTCTTTCCGTCCTTCCTTCCTGCCTTCATTTACTCTCTCGCACACACACACACACACACACACACTTTTCGTCCTGCTTTCGTTCTGTTTTTTATGCTGCACTTCATTTTATTTGTTGTGGCTAAGCTGCGCTTGGGGAATTGAAATGCCTTCTATGTCCCTAAAGGCAGGACCAGGCCCACACAGCACCAGGACAGTTCATCAAAGTCAAGTAGTGTTTGTTCTTTTTTCTCTTTTTCTCTCTCTCTCTCTCTCTCTTTCTCTCTTTCCCGCTTACTCACTCCGGTCTTTGTTATTTTGGTGGGCATATCAAATAAAGCTTTTTGAGTGGGCAGTTTATGACAGACAACGTCAGGACTTAACGTGGCTCTTTAAGGTTCTTAAGTTAAGAACTTTCAATTCAAACTGACGCCTCAAACGTGACGCTTTCAATCAAAACGTTGTCTAAAACTCCATTTAATAGCAAATCTTTATTTGATTTTATCTAGACAGATTGTAAAAAAAAGAGGCTCAATTTTTTGTATTGTAAGTGAAAGGTTATTCATATAAACCTAACATTTAGATTGAACTTGATATTTTAATTTGAAAATGACAATTTGGCCATATTTTGAAAAATGATTTGGCTAGAAAAAGAACTCCACTTGTCTCTGTCCACAGTTATTAAAGTATTTCCTATACAGAGGTCAATGACCCCAGCAAAACTCCATGGCTAAAATCTCAAATTGAATCTTTGCGACAAAATTAAGTAAGAGTCAATTGAAAATTACTGAAAGGCTTTGCCAGCACGTTGTAAACCATTATGATTCACAGATGAATCCTCCTCCATATGGCTAATGTCCCCCCCTCAACAAATTCCAGGATTCACCCATTTTACCCAAAAACACTCGAATGAGTTTTCGTTTTCCATTTCTTGTTCCTCATGTGCCTCTTGTCCCCATTCCATCTCACATCCAGTTGCCTGCATCATCAATTTAATTTTTTGAAGCTTAACAAAGAGAAATGAAAAAAAAGAAGCAAAACGTAAGAAGAGAATAACAACAAAAAGTGTTGCATAAAAAATGAACGTCAAACATGTACGTTCAACTGTCCGTCGGTTTGTCCATCTGTCTGTCTGCCCGTCAGTCCGTGGGTGTGAAAATCCGTAAAATTCAAAGGGGGGGAGGAAGACACAGAGAGATACAAAGACCCGCAGCATCGTGGGGGGCGGGTGAAGGCAAAAGCTTTAAAGGGTGTGAAACGAAGCGTGTGGCATTTTCCATGTTCTATACTTCGCTCATCCACCACAGTCAACCCCCTTCCCGTCCCTTCCCTTCCAGCTTCCACCCAGCATGCGGCTAATCTTTAAAATCATGTACAACGTCACTAAAACGCTTGCCGCATCAACAGTTTTTGCCAGAGTCGTCGTTCTTCCTGCTGACTCACCGGCGACCTCGCTTCACCTTACCTCATTCCATCTGAATACCTCCCCCACCACACCCCACCACCCCCCACTCCAACCTCGGCTGGCCTCGTCACTCAATCATCTTACCCCAATTGCAATAAACTGTTTTTTGTTGCCTACTTTTAAGGGTTCGAGTTTCGTATGGGGAATTTGAATGGAGACGCAGGTTGCATTTGGTCATTTTGGACCAGCTTTTAAAGCGTATAAAAATTTCATTTATATCCGGGTAACATCCCCAGAAACAAATATCAAAGTATCAAGAGGGTTTGCAAAAAAAAGAAAAATCCAAAAAACGTGGACCAAAAAGGTAACAATAGACTAGCACGAACTGACGCATATGTATACATATATACGTGTGTGTGTGTGTGCGAATCCCCTAGGTAAAAGAAAGGAAATTGATTTGATAATTGAAGATTGTTTTAGTTTTTTTTTTTTGTCTCTCTGCTCGCTCTGTCTCTCTATTGATGTGCGGCACAACAATCGAACAGATGCCAAAACTATAAAAAAAGAAATAACTTTGGATATACTGAAGCTTATAAAGTTTTTGACCAGCATACATATTTGTAAATGCTTCAAACTCTTTAAATTCTCACTCTGTTTCTTTCTATTTCGCAAGGCAAATTTTCCAAATACTCAAAAAATTACCTAATCTAGAGCTTTATGAAATTAAGGCTTATTGGAATACTTTGCATTTATTGTCGGCTTTGACTTAAGTTAATATTTAGCGTGAAACTAATTCAATACAATTAAAAACTGAATCTTAAAAGCATTAAAATAAGAAATCAGTTAAAATTTGACAAGGTAAAAGATTCGCAAAGTTAATAGTATATTTGAATTTTCCGGGATTTTTCAAATTAAGTTTTATGTTAACAAATGAATGAATATTGAATCAATTTTTTTTTTCAATGATAGCTCGGGACCACTTAAGGCAGTGGATGGGCTTGGGTCTGAAAAGTCTCCTTCTCTGTAGCTGACCATTTCTAAATATGGCCCAAAATACCAAAAGGACCTCAATTGTTAGTCCTCATGTGGAATAGATGCAGTCAAATGACTGTTAGATAATATCAAGGCTAGTAAAATAAAGTTAGAAGTGAAAAACTAGAACGATATGATTAGAATTAAATTTTACAAATGGTTTAAATAACTTAATTAAATTGTATAATCTCTTTATTTTCGATTCAATTAACAGAGATGTTTAACCTTTTAATACTTAACTTTTCATTGCGTTATTACTACTTAATTACTAATCTTATGTCTCACTTGTATTTAATTACAGATCGTGCCAATCATAGTGATCCCACCATTGAGATTTGTCGTCGCTGTCCACCGGACTATGAAGCTGAGTCGTTGCCATCGTATACGATAGTTTCTGGCCTGCCCACATACGATGATGCACTGGAAGAGTTCCGCAAGGCTGGCATTATACTCACTCCGTCGGTGGTGCCAATTATCAAGATATTCGAGTGTCAGGGCAATGGAGATGCCGGTGCCAAAGAGCCAGCTGTCGGCTATAGTCTGGTGGAGACGAATGCCAATAATGGCGATGGTAATGGGGATAACATATCGCTGAGCTCCATTAATGGCACTTGCCATTGTGGCAATTCGTCGCCTACCTCAGCAACAACAGCAACACTGCCGCTACCAAGTTATAGTGCCGCTTTGGCAGCAGCTGCAGCGGCAGCTGCACCACCACAGGTCATTGAGCTGTCACCCGATCACTTGGCCTCTCTGTCCCAAAAGCGTCTCTCGCTGCAGATCTCATTCAATAATTCGGTGCGACGTCAATCACGTTCTGGCTCCGGGTTGCGTAATCATTTATTGCGTTCGCGGGCTGTCGGCAATACGGCGGGATTGGGTCCCAGCAGCACAACAACAACAACCACGACATTGGTCACATTGGCCTCAGCGCCAAATCAAGCGGGCAGAGAGGTGCCACTGCCCACAATACATCGCTCCTCGTCCACATTATCCTTGTCCAATGAGCGCCAGTTGCTGGATCAACGTTTAAGGCATTTACATCATCGCGGGTCGCTATATTGATTATTGATTGTTACCTCGATTCTGTTTACCTATTAAATATATACCTATATTATTTTTTGTTTTTTTTTTTTTGTTTTAGTTTTAAGTTGTAAAAAGAAAAAAGAATAAACAAAATGCAAGTTTTTTTTGTTAATGTAAAATTTTGGAGAGTTTTGTCAAATAAATAAAATTGTGGTAAGTTATAGAGTAAGCAGCTCCTTTGTGGTGGCCATGGCAACAAAAGAGTTTTCCTCAAAATCAGTTAACATTCGCATTAGCCACAATAATTATGAGCGGAGCCACAACTCGAACTGGTCTAGTGCCAACACCCAAAAGACATGTGAAATATGTTAAAAAGGTGATAATTAAATTTGAAGAGAACGACAATGAATCTGCTACTGAATAAAGGTTTTATTTCTCGTTGCAGCGGAAACATCTCCATGGCGATGACCTGCGAATGCCACTTAAATTTGAGGCAACGCCTATGCCTCTGTCCCTACGGCCATTTGGTGGACTGTTCAATCCCTTTGCCAAGGGATGCTCAGTGCTGTGCAACCACCCGGCGCCATCAGCTGTAAAGGATGTCATCCATCAGCTGAAAACCTCATTGGCCATTGAGGGCAAAAATGCACAGCAGCAGCTGCAGCAAGGCAGAGAAAGGGATAAGGACAAGGATCAACAAGACTTGGAGGATCCGCATCATCAGCACCATGAGACGGACAATATTCCCGAAGATCTGTTTCGTCGTTATGCCGAAACCGACTCTCGCCCCATGACCCCAACTCCGACAGTGACCAGCATACATACGAGGACCAGTGCTGGATCGTTTTATCGTCGTTGCATTACCCCCGAATGGGGTAAACATGAGAATATCAAGAGAAAGAAAATTATACTAGATCTGCGGCGATCTCATTCCCAGGAGACTTTGTACTGGAAGCCCAGTTCGGAATTGACCCAAAGTGGCATAGAGGAGGATAAGAAACCCAAGAGCGCTGGCGCCAATGAGGATAAAAAGCCACGGCGACAACCGTCGAGTGAACAGCGACCGAAGTCATCGCTGGGAACAGCAACCCTAACGCCTGCTGGCGTTGGTGTAGCCGGCGGAGATCAGGGCATTGAACTGGAATCGAAAGTAAGGACCACCACCTGCATCAATGAGCACGAGTTGAGCGATGATGATGTGAGAAGAGGCAAGAAACGAAAGAAACTAAAACCGGCCCAAGGTAAACTGACAACTAAAAGACTCATTTTCAATACTCAAACAATATTTTGTTTCAAGCCACAACCACATTTCATTTGAGCGAGGATCCAGAGACTCAAGTGGCCGCTTTGGGCCCAGATTCACTTAATCCCAGCACCAGGCCCAGTCTAATACCCAATGCGGCTAGCTTGCTGCCCAAGGATAAGCGAGAGAGTGAGCGGGAACCCATATTGCTCAAGGGTAGCTTTCTTACCGATGAGGCCTTTCAGGCTCTGAAGACTGATTTGGATGTGGATCTAATAGAGAATACTTTCGGCAGATATGTATGTATGAGAGCAACTCGTCCGAAGTTCGAAGAAAACCCAAGTAACCCATGATATTTTTTGGATCTTCCAGCTAAATCGTGCTCTCAAAGAGGCCATCAAGTATATGCCACCAAAACAGAAAACCAATCCAAAGCCCATCGAGGATAAGTCGTCTACACCGTCGACAAATCAAACATCAAAAATGCCCAGAAAATTCTCGAAATCGGCCACCCGCTTCGATGTGCCAATGGATCTAACTATGCTTAAGAGTTCAGTATTTCAAATAGCATTCATCCAATGTCCATTTCGATTCTAACGCTTGTGTCCTTGTAGCCATGACCCCTTGGGATTACCTAAGCAGGTATGTTTGGGTATCGCAGCAACGTAAGCAGCTCTATAAACGTGTCTTCCTCAAGTATTTGAGTCGTTGTGAGGAACCCGAGAGTGAATTGGTGGCCGGCGATGATTTAAACAATCTGCAAGAATATCGATATAACGAACGTACTCTGATTTGGCAACACTTGCCGCAGGCTCTCGAGGATGTGTTGGAGTTTCATGGCACAGAGACGAATGTCCAGAATGCCTTAACCATGTTGGGCTATGATCCAGCTGCGTCCAATGAAGTTGTGGACTTTCGCTTGTGGTGCGGCATTGTGTCATTTGCGGAGCGTTTAGTTCTGGTCAATGAGTGTCAGGATAACGATGATGAGGACGATTCCTGCGATGACTTGGAGAAGGCGGACTTTAATAGCATGGAACGGATAGCGGCTGATTATCAAGTTCCAGATTTATTGCGAGAGATGTTTAAAGTAATACGTCAAACGCATAAGTTATATTATTAAAATAAAATGTTCGATTTCTCCTTGATTTTCCTAGACTTCACAATGTAAATCTTACATCGATCTGGTTAAAGGACATAAAAATTGTCCTAACAATGGCTGAGTTATAGCTAAATTTGTGCACTTGTAATTACTTCCCAGTTCTAAATAAAAACAAAGTTTCAAAAAAATCATAAAATCCTTGAAATCTCAGCTCTCCGCATGACTATTGTGATATCTTTTGCACCCAAGATAGTCCATAATGTTTGGAGTTATCATGCTGATCCTTTGATGGAATTGAAGATATTTGCCACATTTTATCAAAAACAAAGTCTGTATCTCAGATTCCCGAAGGTTTTTCCAGTCATCAAGGACGACAATCTAACCAAAGGACATCCTGTTCACCTTTGAAAGTTTAAGTTTTTGAATGCCTTTTATTTTTTCATAAGGTCATGATATTGAAGCTCCATAATGCATTCATAGCCAAGCAATCTTAAATACTCTTGGATTAATTATAGCTATATAAAAGGTTATATATATTCAACTTATTCTACGGTTAAGTACTTAACTCAGAATACACACAGACACACACATACAGAACACATATTTGGTCATATTTGAGAAGGTGGCTTGATCTTTAGGGGATCACACACAACCACAACCAATTAACTATATAAGGCCCTATCTACTAAGATTCCATGTTCGATGAGAAAGCTTTCCACATCGGAGGCAAAGAAATCGTCACTAAGATCATCAGTTAAACGCACAAAATTGCCAATAACAGCCTGTGCTTTGTATACCAAGAGAGCGGGCAAGCCCTTGGTACGAAAATCCCGGCTCATTCCGGCAACAGAACTGCAAATTTTGGCAAACTTTATAGAGGGATAATCCTGGGCCAAACTGTCTAGGCATTTGTTAAGAGTTGAGCAAGCGGAGAGGTTTCTTTCGTAAATGTGAATAATGATTGTGGTGTGTTTATTCTCCTGCTCGATGCACTCTAAGAACTCCTCATGACTGGTCAACTGTTGCACTTTGCCAAACTGTTGATTGTGTCCTGTTTGACGCAGCATTTCGGCCATGCGTTGCTTTTGGTACTGTTGAAGGAAGTCCTCACTCATCAGTTCAGCGAATTCGGCATCCAGTTCCTCCTGACGCTTGCGCTCTTCATCTTCGGCCGCTGTAGCTGTGGTCATGCTAAGCTTCTTGGCCAAAGCAATGCGTTGTCGTTCTGTTTCATCGCGACGCTCATTTTCCAGTTGCTTGAAACGCTGCCAATCCTTGACAACACCTTTGGGTCCCGTATTGGTGGAGCCCTGTTGTCGGCTGGTAAAGCCACCTGCGGGAGTCGCATCGGGGTCGGTATTGATGGTAAGGTCTCCTGTAAACACAAATGAGGTCAATAAAGTGTACAGAACTTGCTGCCATTATAGCACACCCTTGCCCTTGCTACTACTGGAACGGCCACCCTTCTCGTCAGCATCATCGCCCTCGGCATTATCTTCGCCCTCACTGCTGCTGCAATAATACTCTAGCTTTTCGCCCAACAATTTATCCTCCAAAGTAGCCATTTTTATTAATTATAACTTAATTAGTGTTTGTTTAATTAGAGTCGATGAGCCGAATCAGAGACGCGTCTATCGAAGACCGATGGAGGTTGCTATCGTTATCGAATTAAAGTTTCAGACTTTTTCGCCGTGACTCGGTGAAGTGAAGCGTATTCAGGTTTCACGCTTTTTGTTTTTTTGCCTGCCATTCGCATGTATACGTATCCTTTCTTTTCGCCATCAAAAGACAATTTGTTGGCGTGCTGTCAGTTTTTAGGAAATTGATTATATTTTTTTAGATTTTGTGTGTAAACGAATTACAAATTAAATTGTATATTTAAAATGTACGGCGGTGACGAGTTTTCGAATAATGGGGTGAGGCCAGACAAGTTCCTAATCAGTCGAAGCTAAATTGCCGACGACAACTGTTGAAACATAACCAAACTTTTATTGAATGTTGTGTGTGTTTTTTTTTTACCTCCTTTTTGTAGGACTTTTACGATGACTACGCCCACACAGGGGATCCGCAGTTGGATTTGGAATACGAGCGAAGTTACTATACCAGCCGCATGCCTGACAATGTCAAGTATTTTCTCATGAACTTCTGTCAGGCCATTAAGGATGGTAATCTGTATGATATACAGAATATGTATGAGAACACCTTCCCCCAGATAAGTGACCATCATTTCGATAAGACAGCCTGGCCGGAGGAGCAAGAAGTGGCCAGCATTGTGGACAATGAGAAGGTGTTTTTGATCTTATACAAGGAGCTGTATTTCCGTCACATACACGCCCGCATACCCGGTGGACCCAAGCTTGATCAGCGTATCAATTCGTTTTTCAATTATTGCGATTTCTTCAATTTAATTATTTCGGCCCAGAACCCGGTGATGTTGGAATTACCCGACATTTGGCTGTGGGAACTTGTTGATGAATTTGTTTATCAATTTCAAAATTTTGCTCAATATCGGTAAGAACTTGTCGTCATATTGATTATTATTTTGCCTTACAAGTAGTTTATTTCTTTCAGAGCCCGTCTAACAGACAAATCGCAGGACGAGATCCAACAATTGTGTGTTAATCACAGTAATGTATGGAGCATTCTGTGTATACTTAATGTGTTGCACTCTTTGGTGGATATATCCAATATCAAGAAACAATTGGAGGTCATTTCACAAGGTGTAGATCCTCAAACCGTTGCCGGTGATTTTGGCAAATTGTCCTTCTACAAAATGTTGGGCTATTTCTCTCTGGTCGGCCTGCTGCGTGTGCATTCATTGCTGGGTGACTACTATCAGGCCATTAAGGTCCTGGAACCGATTGAGATCCATAAGAAATCGGCATATTCCCATATACCAGCTTGTCAGATATCGACGTCATATTATGTGGGCTTTGCCTACATGATGATGCGTCGCTATGCGGATGCTATACGTACATTTTCGGACATTTTGCTATACGTACAGCGTACGAAACAACTTTATAGCACTCGTTCATATCAGAACGATCAGATCAATAAGCAAGCGGAGCAAATGTATCATCTGTTGGCCATTTGTTTGGTTTTGCATCCTCAATGCATTGATGAATCCATTCAACAAGTTCTGAGGGAAAAGAACTACCATGATGCCATGTTCAAAATGCAATGTGGCGATTTGGATGTGTTTAAATCCTTCTTCATCTTTGCTTGCCCACGTTTCGTTAGTCCCTGCCCACCGGCGGCCGATGCACCGATGGAAGATTACGTCAAGGACCCCATGGAACATCAGCTATTGGTCTTTATGGATGAAGTGAGACAGCAAAAGGATTTACCCACAACTAGGTCATATTTGAAGTTATACACCACCTTGCCATTGGCAAAATTGGCTTCCTTCATTGATCCTAATGCCAGTGAAGATGATGTGTCCAAGCTATTGATCCGTCTGCTATGTTTCAAGCACAAAATGCGTAACCTCGTATGGAGCAAGGGTCCAAGTGGACTGGAAGGATCTTTCAAATCCGGTTCGGAGGTAAGTGGTTAACACTTTGATAATGCATAACTACTATCAGGGATGTGATATTCATTTATTTTACCACGTTGCAGCTTGATTTCTATATTGACGATGATATGATCCATATAGCAGATACAAAGGTTTCTCACCGCTATGGCGACTTCTTTGTACGAAAAATTTTGAAATTCAACGACCTCAATCGGAAGTTAAAGGGCGTCAATATTTAAGTTTCGTTCATTGTAAACCATAATAATGATAGAAAATAGAGTTTATAATTCTCCGAACTGGACCGAGTATTCCACAATAAAGAAGTTCTGCATTAAAAACTGGCAGAAAATGGTCCCCCGAAATTCGAAAAGTATTGTTTAATTTTATTACAACTATTTCTTTTAGCATCCTAAAAAGCTTTGAAATAAATCAGTCAAAAATCTTTCAGAAACTCCCACAAAAACTTAGTCGTTCATTATAGAAAACGTATACAATTTCAATTTAAAGTCTACGTTTATATAGGCAAGAAGGTCTGATCCACTCTCATTTTGACATTAAATCGCATTTGGGGTATAGATTAAATATCATCTTTATTGTTGGTTTGTTTTTTTTATGCGCTTTGAATGAATACAAAAAAAAATTGTAAATTATTTTTGCATTGCAAATATTGGAAATTATATAAAGTCTTGGGGAAAATCGAAAGCACACACGAGTCTGAAGTCAAGGTTATGATGAGATACTACAGATATAGATTATAATTATAGACGAATTAATGCTGAAGTGCTAAATCCGAGATGGTTAGTTGTCCATTTATTTACCACAATGTTCCCAATGAGAGTCCCAAGCACGGAGCTGCAAAATAGAAGAGGATAGCAATAAGAACATATGTTTACTGTCATTCTAGACTGCTGTATGGTTACCTGACAATCTCGACTGCAATACCATTGATTCTGACAGCTGGCGCACATGAAATTGGCCTCGTAGCGTTCACAGTGCTGACAGCGACGATCCGCATCGTTGTTGGCCCCCCCTACACCATTCATTGAAGGACGACTGTCTTTATGTTTCTTTTCAGATGATCTACCCGCATCTCTTTCGTGGTCACGTTCCTGATCTCTCTTTATCTCATCCGAGAGATATGTGGAATGTTGGAGTGCGCCGCCGCCTCGTTTGGAGTTAGAATGGCCTCCATCTCGACTATAAAGCATGGGACTGCTATTGTACAGAGGTTTAAGTGTTCCAGCAGTTTCCCGATCGAAATGATTGTCAAAGGAATTTCGCTGATCACGCTGATGATTTTGTTGTTGGGTTGGAAAGGAACTAGCTCTATTATCAGCATCTACGAGGTTCGGCGTTGAATTGCCTACCATGAGGTGTTGATATCTACAAAAGAAAAAGGAGGGAATCTATCAAGAGATCTATATCGAAACACAATCGAGATATACCATACCTTTTCTGCTGCTGTGCTTGTATTATTTGTTTTGAGCGCTTGCTCAAGGATAAGGAAGGCATTTCCTCAATGTGATCCTCCGTGAAGTTTGAATCCTGCATCTCTCGTCGTCCAGCGGGCAAAGAGTTACGCCTACGATAAGCCTCACCGAATTGTGCTATTCCTGACAGAGGCTCTTTTAAGTTTAGTGCACTGCTTGGAGGGAGATTAGATGACCATTAATATACAGTCTAGATCCTAAACCCTTTTTTTGTATTATCGGTTACACGTTACACTCACCCTCTTAGCAATCTTAAATCGTTCTGACTGCTTTCCAATTGATTGATGCAACGCTCCAGGGCCGATGGCCCTCCATGTTTTGGGGTAATTGGAGCATTTTGCTCCTCTAGTAGCATTGAATGCATTTCATACAGCTCGGGGGTGCTGCAGTTTTTATTCACTAACATTGGCAATATATCCTTAATGATCAGAACACGCTCCTTACGCTCCAAGCGAGAGCGCAGTTCCTCTTTGACACAACGCAAATGTATAAGACGATTGGTTTCCTCCTCCTTTTGCACAATTAGCTTGTCCAGCGTCTTTATATCGGCATCAATGCGTTTTCGTTCGTCCATAAACGATTGCAATTCAGGTGTAAGGGAATTCAATTTGTCATTGATTATCGTATCCAGTTCGGAGTAAAGTTCCTTGATGCGATAATGAAAATTGGCATCGTTGTTTGTGAGATCAGGATAGGATTTCTGTTGACGTGGCCTATTTCCTGCTTGTGGCGGTAAGGATGTAGCAGCAACTTGTGGTAGGGAACTGCTTGATGGTGAAAGTGAAGATATAATTGATTGGGATTGTGTTTGGGAGGGACCGGGCATTTGCGTTTGAGGAGCGGTTTGATTTGTTATCTGATTGATAGTTTGAGTGTAAACCGTATCCGATCGGCGGGGCTTCTGTGGTGGCTGTGGGGCAGCAAATGTGGGGAATGAAGCCAATGGATTGATTGCATTTATGGGCGGAGGCGTCTCCAGGCTGTCACTGACTGTAGACTGTGGTTCTACCACCTTATTGACAACAACCTTTTGCTTGACTATGGTGGGATAGCTAATCTCCATGGGCTCTACCTGGCCCGACGGTAGAGGAGGGGTTGGTGTGCTTAAACTATAGGACATGCAAGCCAAATCTACCACTGATTGTTGCTCGACTGCTGGCTGTTGTTCTTGTGGGGCCAAAGTAAAGGCAGGACCCAATTTGAAAATTGGCTCATCTGTGGTCATTTTCGGCATAGACCCTGGATTCTCAAGTTGTTGTTGTTGTTGTTGTCCATGCGATTGTTGTTGCTGCTGTACATGTTGTGGTTGTTGTTGGTCCTGCTGTGTAAGCTGGTCAAGTGATGATTTTGGTTGTGACTGTTCTGTCGGTTCTGACTTGGCGAATTCAATTGTATCATCATCGGAGTCGACTTGCATAGATTTGACACGCTTTTCGCCAAGCGAAGGTGGCGTAAATGATCGGCGCCGTTTACAGCTTGTTTCTAATACTGGAACCTCCACTGCGTCGTCTTTATTGGCCAGACAATTGTTGTCAGCTTCAGTTTGCGCCAGTTGCTGGGTCACTTGTATACCAACTGTCAAATCATATGGATTGGGCATTGCGTGTAAATTATGTGGAGTTTGTTGATGGGGAACCAGATCGGGAGCACTTGATAGGCCTGGAGGAGTAGCGATATTTGCTTTTAGTGTCAAGAACTCATCCAATATGGACCCATTTTCCTTTGCTACAACTTGCACTGGGTCAGGAGCCTTATCGTCTTCATTAAGCTGAATCTTTCGACTGGGCGGAGCATGAGGTGTGCCTAATTCAAATTTCACAGGAGTCGGGGCACTTCGTTTGACTGCTTCCAGCTTTTCTGGTGATTCCTCATTCTCTGTGTCATCCAGACATATTAGCTCTGGCGACTGACTGACACTGCGACTAGCTGGACTGCGACTACGGCTACGGCTGTGCGAGCTAGCATGGCGATCCCCTGAATGTTCCGCCATGGAATGACGTCTAAGATTTGAACGATATAAAAGAACTTGATATCGTGTTACGGTATATTTCAAGGATCGCATATAGCCGTCAGGAAATCGGCGTAAGCGTCGGAGCCTGAAAACAATAATTATTAATCAAGTGATTCCAATGCTTTGAAAAACTTTTATGATTGACACTTACCATAACAAACTTCGACGTTTAAAATAGAAACTTGACCGGTTGCTTCGTTTTAATTGCTTAATTTGAAGTTGAGTTTGCAAAGGATTTGAGGGCGGCTTCAGTGGTTGCGAACCGGGTCCGAGTCCGGGTCCGGTCTCCACCTTGGCCTTTATCGGCGGTTTCTTCTCATCCTCGTCTTTCTGAAGCTGTTTTGGCTCCAATGTCAAGTTCTTAGTAGAACCAGTGGAGCTAGTTCTTTTTGGGGTATTCTCCAATCTTGGTTTGTTGCTTACTGCGGCATCCATCAGATCATCCTCCTCTGGGCTATATTCATCGCTGCTCAGATTTGAATCAGACGAGTCATATATCTCCACATTGGCCATAACTAGACTTAATAAAAGCGAGTATTAATTACCATTTAACTTGGCTCGTTTAAATTTTTCTATTTTCACGTTTACAAAAAAAAAAAAAAGCGTCTCGTCTTGTCTAATTTTCGTCTGCCGGCTTGGCCAAAACTTCGAAACCTCAATAGACACTATTTTCCAACAGGAATTGGGACTGGCAATCGCTTGACCGGTTTGTAAGATTTTCGTTGTCAATTATTGCTTATTGTTTAATCCCTTACTTTTCCTACTAATCGAGGAATTCCAATTCTTAGAAAATTTGCCTTTTTTCGCAAAAAAGGAGGCAAAGAGACAGTGACTGTGTGACCAGATGACTAAAACTATAAACATTTCTTATTGTTGGCAGGCCGTTAAGCGAATTGCATATGTAAAAATACCAAAACACTCCACTCCAATCACCGAGTTAGCAGCTCTTATCTTTGTTAATACCAAATTAAAATACTGAAAAAATCAGGCAGCAAATAAACAACAAATTAAACCAATAATACAAAATCGCACAAAAACAAACGGTAAATAGTGAAGCGGTCATGATTAGATGTAATAAGTGAAAGGCAACATTTCTTAAGGTGTACAAGAAGTTGAGGAATTATTTAATATAAATCTCATGATTGTTACGACAGCTCCAGCAGCCGATGCTGGAAACAGAAAAAAATCAAATATCTCAGCTAACTTGCAAGCAGTGTTGGGAGCATTAAACTGTCACTATTGATAATAAATATAAGAATTACATTTCTGTTGTTGCGGTTCGTTCCAGATAGTGTTTTGCAGTTAACTCCGCCAATGTTCTGCAGATCGTAAATCGACTGCCTAAAACTCGATTACTTGCAAAAGAACACTTGACTGTTAAGTGCAACATTCGCTTTGTATACCTATTGGATCCTGTCATAGTAAATCTAAGAGTCTTGATTTAGTCTACATTAGACATTTTAATCTAATCCAACCACGTCATACCCATACCAATATATTTATGGTACGAGATGAGCGCGTGACCGTGATGAACTTTCGTGCCAACAACAAAGACATCTAGAATATCACGAAAATGAAAACTTTTTCGAATTGGAAAATTCATGTTCGAAAAATACCAGTTCGAAATTGTATCCGCTTCCGGTTCTATGTAACCGTTAACGATTTAAAACAAAAACAAGAAGAAAAAAAAAGAAAAAACAGAATCAGCAATTGTATTAAATAATCAAAAAACCAACAAAATCTCAATTTGAAATGATATAATAACAGAAACAAATTAAATTGCATTAACAGCATAATTTTTGTTTCGGTTCAAAAAGCCTGATATAAAACGCTTTTTACGCAAAAACTTTAACGTACAACGAACCTTATCGATCGTTGTTCTTTAAAAAGAATTGAGTATTGATCACGATCATTTGCATCTCTAGCGGCGAGGCAATATTATCGCGCGACTATATCTACATATACATATAAATTAAGTATGTATATATACGCATACATATGTATATATGTTGTATTTATAATGACTCGCTTTTATACGGACTTTGTCCACTTTTGGAGTGGCAGTGCAATTATTGTTAGCGCTATTTCTATGGGAAAGTCGGCAAATCGACAAATCATACTCATCTAAATTGATAAGGTGACCAAATGTGATTAGATTCCGTTGGTTTAGTTTCTTTTTTTGTTTTATAGGTTTTAATATATACATATCTCTTTGTTGAAATTATATCTCACCGGGTGTTTAGTTCAGTTGACCACATCGTATTGGTTAGGGCAGGTGTCAGCGATTGCGGAATAAAACTAAGGTTGACCGTTGAATTGGTTTAATGATTAAGTGCTGGGAGAGGGGAGGGGATCGCCCATAAACCATTTCGTTTTATGGGCTTAGCCATTGTATATGATTACGTTTGCATTTTACTTCAAAGTTACAAGCTGAACAGTTTTACAATTACGTAAATCAATTGTTAAATGAAAAAGGTCGCGATCTCTATTTGTTCCAGATCAAAAATGGTGTCACTGGAGAAGCTGAAACAATTGAGACTGATCCATCTATGCATTGCCATAACATTCTTCACATCGGGAGTATGCATTAATCTGGTCCAATTATTATTGCACATTACAGTAAAGCCTATAAATGAACGACTCTTCCGTAAATTGATGTACTATTTGTGTTATTCCCTCTACAGTCGTAAGTATATATTGAGCCATAATCGATCCTGCGGCAGATCCTCGATTATGTAACGCTGAAAAAATTTCCATTTATTGTTAATCACATCGCCCGTCAAGTACCTTTGCCTTGATTTTTTACCAAATTTACATATATTTTTGTTTTGTTTTATTACTTAACGGCTAATCTGCTTTCGTTTCGCTTTATCGCGCCAATTGAGGTGCCTCTTTTAGTTGTCATCTTTTAATCGCGTTTTTCTTCGTTGCAGAAATTGTGTTTGTAGCCGATTGGTGGGCAGGATGTCGCATGCGTGTTTATATGGATGAGGAGGATCGGCGCACTTATGCCGGAAATGAACATGTTTTACTCTTAATGAATCACAAATATGAAATTGATTGGTTAACGGGCTGGATGATTTGTGACAAATTGGGTGTCCTGGGCAACTGTAAGGCCTATGCCAAGAAGCCCATTCGCTATGTTCCAATCATTGGCTGGGGCTGGTGGCTGGCTGAATTTGTCTTCCTTAATCGTAACTTTGACAAGGATAAGGAGATTATTGCAAAGCAATTGAAGGTGGTCTATTCGTATCCGGATCCCACATGGCTCCTATTGAATGCTGAAGGAACACGTTTCACCCAATCGAAACACGAGGCATCTGTGAAATTTGCAGAAGAACGAGGAATGACTCCACTCAAACACCATTTAATACCCCGATCCAAGGGATTTACTGCCAGTTTGGCCACTCTGAGAGGGATTTGTCCTGTAATCTATGATATTAATCTGGCCTTTAAGCCAACCGAAAAGGTTCGAATTGTAATTCTCTTTTCTCTCTTTTCGTTGAGTTCATTTCATTTTCATTTATTGTACAGACTCCGTCCACCATGTTGTCCCTGTTGAATGGCAAGGGTGTGGAACCTTATATGCTAATGAGACGCATTCCTCTTGAGCAAGTACCGGAAGATGAGACGGAGGCAGCCGCCTGGTTGCAGAAACTGTTTGTGGAAAAGGATCGCATAATCGATAGCTTCTTGGAAACGGGCAGTTTCTTTGAGAAATCAGGCGTCAAGGAAACACCCTCTGAACTTCTAAAGCCACGTCTTAGTTCGTTAATCAATTTCGCTTGTTGGGTATTTGTCTCGTTGTCGAGCATCTTCTATTATCTGATCACTTCGTTGTTGGCCGCCAATTGGACGGCATTTATCACAGCCTCCTCAGTGTTGGGACTATGTGAGTTTGCATTTACAATTATATTTCTGTATAGAGAATTTTAACTTTATAATCTGTTTCAGTTTATTGGCTAATGGGTCAGGCTATCAACAAGACGCAAATCAGTAAGGGTTCGAGTTATGGCGCCACTTCAAAATCATTTGCATCCACCTCTCCTCCAGCAAGCACAAAATAATTACGAACAAATCCTTAGGTTGATATTTTTCTCACAACTTTAGTCAATATATGGAGCCTAAGCTAATACCAACTCAATTATATAAAAAAAAGAAAAAACACACACAACAAACAAAAAAAAATGGAACAAAAACCCAAATAATACGCCTTGGAAAATGTTCTCTCAAAAACTAAATATTAAACAAATTCAATTATAATTCCTCTTCGACTGTATGTGGAATGATTTATTGTAGCGTTTGACGATAACCCAAAATTGTTCAGTTTGTGTGAGTGTTTGAAACAAGACAGTTTTGTGTAAGAGCCATCAAATTTATTGTATGTATGTATGTAGTAGTTCTCGTAGTAAAAGCCTACACATATAAGTAAACGTGTTTAATAATTGTATTTGGCAGAAACAAAAACGATTTGCAACAATTAAAATTACAAGCAAAAAACCAATCATATAATATCTCGATTATTCCGTTTCAAAACATCAACTACAAATGAATTATAATTAGAAAATCCAGGTAAAGTAGACTAATTCATTTATTTAATCAGAGAAGCAAATCAAATGAACGAGATGAATGAGTACTCTAAATTAATCACATTTGCTTTATTTTACCATCTATTTGTGATTGGTATTGAATTTTTTATATTCGAATATGAGTATCCATCAATGAGTACACAAAGTAATTGACGCGTTGAATGTATTCGTTCAGTCGTTTAAAGTAGATACTATGTAAATGCTTGCCATAGACTGTCAAATGGGATAAATATGCCCCCTAAAACATGCAAGAGTCTAGAAATGTATTTATTATCTTTAACAAATTTATGACATTCCATCTGCCATATTACTTAAAAATTGTGTAAACACAATGTTTGCTTCGAGGAGATTCCGGAATTTACGAATTTTTGGTGGATCAAGTTTCCCTCCATTTCACAGTCCTGAAACGGCCATTGTCCTTGTAGAGATTGAATCTTAATAACAATTTATTGAATAGGGGTAAAGAGAAAAGCAATAGTTTAGGTTTCGAACAACATTATTTCTGTTTTAAAAATCCCACCGATTATTTTATAATCTATATAATAAAAATACGGCATCTGGCAACGCAAAATCCGTTTGGTTATCAGTACTAAATTTAAATTCTATGGCCTTTATTTACGGCGCCAAAAGCTAGATTTAGCTTTTAATTTAATAATCTGAATTGTGTACGAAAAGTACGTAATAAATTCTTAAGTCAGATTTCTACATTTAAAGCTATGTTGGGTCCAAGTAATCCAAATAAAGATTAACTGCTAGTTTGCCTGTTTTTATTTCAATTTCAAAATAGAAGCGAGTCAGAACTTTAACCCTTTGCAATCCAAACAATCACAGTAACGACAATTAAAAAACTAAGCAACGCTTTTGAGACTATCAAATAATTAAACAAATAAAGCAAACCCGTTTTTAGTTTTAGACGAACAGTTAAAGCTGACAGTCAGTGGAAAATAAACGTAACGGAGGAAACTTTTAGCGAAATTCTTGAAAATTGAAACCAATTTCGGGTACATCAGCAAAAAGTGTTTTAAAAGACATTTAGTCAAATAAATAAAATACATGGACAAATATACGTACGTATTTTTCGATAAGATAAGCAGAAACTTTGATGTCTTTAATGAAACTGAAGTATTGATACCCTTCTGTCGAATTTTAATGACATTTTCAAATACTATCAGTTCATCATTTTGCACGAATTTGACTCAGCAACCCTTTTTTCGGACTTCATTTTTGTTTTTCCCTTTTTCCATTATTCCATGTACCGTTTGGAGAGAATTGTGAACCTGTGTCTCCTCTCAGAATTAGAACAATTTCAGGTTAGACGTCTCTTCACACGTTTCAAGATGACACCGATTAGCAATTTGAATTATCTGCTTGAAATTATAAGCGTGCCCGCATCGCTGATAAGACAGGTGACGTTCGAAAGAAAAATTCCTCTGAATTGAGAGGAACTGATAATTGTCTGGCATAGAGCTGAAATAACTTGTACGATTCGAAAGTGAAACAAGATAAGCTGCAAAGTTTCCCTCCATGATCAAAGTTCTGCCCACTTTTAATAGTAAAGTATATTCCTACTCATTCACTAATAGATAAGGGGTGATTAATTTTGTTAATTTATAAGTTTCAATGTCTTTAATCATTAGCGATTCTTATCAGAAGAAAAAAAACAAAAATTACTTCACTATGTCCCCATGTAGTTCGTTCAGTTGGTTTTTGTTTTATTTCATTCAGTTGACCAGAGCCGCCTTTGGGGCAAGTTGAGCGATTTCCTATAGAGCTTTTTTTTTTTGTTCTTTTGTTTTCTATGTACAACGCTTGAGGAGGAAACGGAGAGCAGAGAGGTAGTGAGTGGACAGATCATAAACAAGAACATTGTATGTGTTGCCATGTATTTGGGGCCGTCATAAAGTTTTCATATCAACTTTGGCTCTAGTCATAATTTCGTTAATTACTAAATCTAAAGGTTTCCGTTTACGATTACGTAAAATTATTTCGATCCCAACCTTGGTGCAACATTTTTAATTCAATATATTGTAATTTATTTTTAGAACAAAATGGTGAAACTATTGGGACTAAGGCGTCTGTCGATCGCCATCACATTCTTCACATGCGGCTTCTTTGTGAATATAGCGCAGCTATTGCTGACCATCTTGGTGAAGCCGATAGATAAGAAGCTTTTCCGCACTCTGATGTATTATCCGTGTTATTCCTTCTATTCCTGTAAGTGTCACTCAAAAAACATTGCCCTCATTTACTTCCTTGAATGACGTTTCTTGGTGTTGCAGTGCTTGTTTTTGTGGCGGAATGGTATGCCGGTTGTAAAATGCGGGTATTTATCGATCCTGAAGATGAAAAGAAATTCTATGGCAAGGAACATGGCCTGCTGATAATGAATCATACATACGAAATTGATTGGCTTACCGCTTGGATGGTAACCGAAAAATTTGGTGTTTTGGGTAATACTAAAGCTTATGCCAAGAAAGCGATACGATATGCCCCCATCTTGGGTTGGGCTTGGTGGTTGGCTGAATTTGTGTTCCTTAATCGTGACTTTGAGAAGGATAAGCAGATAATTGCTCATCAATTGAAAGTTCTATATTCATATCCTGATCCCGTGTGGATTCTTCTAAATGCCGAGGGCACTCGTTTCACCGAATCCAAGCATAAGCTCTCCGTGAAATTTGCCGAGGAACATGGCATGACAGTATTGAAGCATCATTTGATCCCACGTTCCAAAGGCTTCACGACTAGCTTGCCCACCTTAAGAGGTATTTGTCCCGTTATCTATGATTTAAATTTGGCCTTTAAGCGGGATGAAAAAACTCCGGCTTCCATGTTGTCCCTGTTGAATGGAGATGCTGTGGAGCCCTATATGTATCTCAGACGCATACCCTTGGACCAAGTGCCAGAAGACGAGACAAAAGCTGCTGCCTGGTTGCAGCAACTATATGTGGAAAAGGATCGTCTGATTGACAGTTTCCATGAGACTGGCAGTTTCTTCAAGACATCCGGATTCAAGGAGGTACCCGGCAAAATCTACAAGCCACGATTGAGTTCAGCCATTAATTATCTTACATGGGCTAGTTTCTCGATTCTTTGTATTTTGTATTATTTAATTTCCTCATTGCTGGCGGGCAATTTGATTGCTTTCACCGTGGCCTTCTCTACTCTTGGCCTATTCTATTGGCTCATGGAAACGGCAGTTAATGTGTCCCGTATCAGCAAAGGTTCCACCTATGGTACTGGTGCCTCGCCCAAAACAAAATGATTTCCTGACAAGTCGTTGGGTCAGAGTGCATATTTACTACGCAATAGGCAAAAATGACTTATTAAATAATCTATTATGTATAGATGAAATTGTATAAATTAAACGAATTACTAAATAATGAAATTCTGCTTTGTGATAATACATTTTATTCTTCATTGAATTGCTCCAACAGTCTTCCAGCTGTTGATATACATATTTTCCAGTATTTAATATTATTAGTATTTTAAAGTGTTAGTTAACGCAATTGCGACAGCTGGCTGCTAGTGATGTAAAACACTGAATAGGATGAAAATAATGGCCCTGGTTGCCCGTATTCTTCAGTGCTGGTTAATGTCAAATAGCAGCTGAGCAGTCTGTGGTGAGTACTTTCTTTAGTATGGAGAATAATTGCTTAGTGTGTGGAGTATTTTTCAGTGTGGGGAGTACTAATTTAGAGTGGCGAGTTTTTGTTCAATTTTGTTTTTGTTTTTGAGCTAACGGAAAATTAAGTATACGTATACAGGACCTTCGATGACAAACGCTGCAAATACACACTAATAAATAAACCCACTCACTCGGACTTTACAGAAACCAAAAACGCCAAGTAACTAAAAAATTATGCACATACTTGCATGAAATATGTAAAGTACAAGAATTGAAGAATACACAACGACAAAAAAAGAAGAGAAAACTACAAAATCAAAGAGCAATAATATGTGCATTTTGAAGGTGAGTGCGGGGCAGCAGGCAATACAACAGGAAATAAAATCTTGGATAAAACCAACAAAAGAAAAAAAAGTGACGTGCAGTGAAAAGTGAAACGTAACAAGAAAAAAAACTATTTTATGTGGCTCCCCCCCTCGACACTTCTCTCGCACTCTCTCTCTCTCATTTGCGCTATCATTCTGTCCCCGTCTCTTTCTCTCTTTTCTCGGTCCCCTGTCGGTCGTAGGCTCAAGGACTGACTGTTTGTATATATGTATGTACACATGTATATGTGTACAAGTGGGAGTATTAGAGTCGACCATAGGAGGCTGCATATAAAGGGCGACGGGTGGTGGCGCGCGGGGGTCTTCTCTTCCATATAAAATGCAACAAAAACGAAAAAAAGAGGAGGAAAATATTTTGTCTTTGTTCGCTGGGGCAAAAGAAAGCGAAGCCAGCGGAGGCAGAGACGCAAAGAAGCTGATGACGTTGAAATCGAGTTACGTTACGAGTTGGCCTATAAGGCTATACTTATGTATGTGTACATGTATGTACGTGTATATGTACCTACATGCATATGTGTGTGTGAGCGACAGCTGACGTTGGGGTAAATTGTAAGCAGATTGATGCAGTGGGGAAGAGAGCGGTGACTGGGGATGAAAGAAAAAGCCATAAACCATTTTAATCAGATCAGATCAGAAGAGGAATATACGACAAAAACCTTAAACAAATCCATAAGTGTGTGTATACATAGACATACATATATGTACATATATCCATTGGAAATTCGATCATTCTATAAGATAATCCATTGTCATACGTACATACATACATATGTTGTGCGGGGGCTACATTCCACTAACTTCAGTTACTCTTTCCATTGCAAAGCAATTACATACACATACATACATACATACATATGTACACTTATATATTAATTCAACTTGTTGGTATTTTTTGGTAATTTTTGTTTTCTGTTGCTGGGCAGCATGCCGATTCAGGCTCCCTCATGGACAGATTTTCTAAACTGTCCCATTTGCTGTAAGGAGTTTGCGGCCAGTCAGCGGTCGCCAATTAGCTTGGGATGCGGTCACACCGTGTGCAAGCTATGCCTGACCTCGCTGTACAATCGGCAATGTCCCTTCGATCAGGTGAGATACCAAATCCATTGATATACAGATCCTTTTGCTAATCCAAACAAATTCTTTGTGTGCGTGTGTTTGTGTGTGTGTTGTGTGCTCATTTAATTTACTTATAGACCTATATTGTCACCGACATCGACAATTTGCCAATCAACAATGCATTGCTCCAGCTGGTGGCCAAGGGTGGATTGGCCACCAAAGAGTCATACTCTTTGGACTTGGATCAATCTCCACCACCTCCACCGAGTGTACAGAAATTAGATGCGGAACAACTGAAATGCTACAAATTGGGTAAAAAATGCATTGAGGATTTGGCATTGCATTTGAAGTCGTTCCTCAATCTGAATGTAAACAATCTGCTAACTAGACCCATGCAGAGGAAATTGGTCACTCTGGTCAATTGTCAGCTGATGGAGGATGAGGGACGCGTGCGAGCATTGAGAGCAGCTCGTTCTCTGGGAGAACGCACAGTAACGGAACTGATACTACAGCACCAGAATCCGCAGCAATTGAGTTCAAATCTCTGGGCAGCGGTGCGAACGCGCGGATGTCAGTTCCTGGGCCCGGCCATGCAGGAAGAGGTCTTAAAACTGGTTCTCCTAGCTTTGGAAGAGGGTTCGGCTCTATCTCGCAAAGTTTTGGTCATGTTTGTGGTGCAGCGTCTGGAGCCGCATTTTCCGCAGGCCTCGAAAACCAGCATTGGCCATGTGGTGCAGTTGCTTTATCGCGCCAGCTGCTTTAAAGTATCCAAACGGGAAGCGGACTCTTCCTTAATGCAATTGAAAGAGGAATTTCGTTCCTATGATGCCCTGCGTCGAGAGCACGATGCCCAGATTGTTCAGATAGCCACCGAGGCTGGTCTACGGATTGCCCCAGAACAATGGTCTTCCCTTTTGTACGGTGATATTAATCATAAAAGTCACATGCAGAGCATTATTGACAAACTACAGACGCCCTCATCCTTTTCGCAATCAGTCCAGGAACTGGTTATTGCTCTGCAGCGCACTAGCGATCCAGCCAAGCTGGCGAATCTTCATCAGCATTTGCTTAACTTGGCAAACATTGATCCCTTAGTTGAAGTGGCCGGATGGGAGGATGTGGCTCAGGCCTTGGATGCTGTGCGTCAGGCGGTAATGGGTTTGGTTAACTTCCTCCAACATCATGGCATAAGGAAACCTCAGGAAGGATCCAATGGTGGAGGAGGAGTTGCTAATATAAGTAATCCCAAATATAAAATTAGTTTGTGCCGAGATTTGAACGTGCGACGTGTGTGTCCACGTGGAGCTAGCTGCACTTTTGCCCATTCCCAGGAGGAAGTGGAGCGTTATAGGGCTCGGCATAGGGGTAAATCCTTGAAAGCATTGCCACCTGGCCCTCTGCCACCAATAGCTATGAACAAGAAATCACCATTGGGACACGAAGGCGCGGATGGTCCAAATCCATCTGGCCTCGGTATGAACTTGTCGCCAATGCATTACATGCCATCACCTAGAGGCTATCCACCAATGGATGGACCATTGGCATCGCCAGCAGCACAACCACCCATGATGCCACTTGGACATACATTAGGGCGTCAACTTAATGGTGGCATAATGCTACCCAGAGGCAATTATGAATCACGTTTTCCTCCAGCGTATGGACCACCAACCACTAGGAATCCTCCACCCCTGAGGGAATATCCAAATCCCCAAAACCGAACCAACCCACCGAATTACAATATGCCTCCGCCTCCTCCGCCGTTGCCAACGGATCTATATCATCACTCTACGCCTGCTAACTACTACAACAACAACAATAACAATCATAAGGAGCTAGCAGGATTACATCCCTGGAATCATGAAGCCTATCAGCAGCAGCCGTCCACAAAGACTTCATCGAATCCTAGCCGCACATTGTCCATTGATACCTCATTTTATGAAAAGAAACCACCGTCACATTTAGATGATACCGGGGCCGATATTGGTGATGTCTTGCCGCTTCCACCTCCAAATCTTTATACCACCTCGAGGCAACATAACAACAACAACATCAACACCAATAACAATAGCCACAATAACAGCAACCACAACAACAATACTTCATCTCTATTATTCTGGAATAATCCAAATAAAGAAACCGCCAATTTTGTACGCTCCGATTCCATATTGGATGATGATGCCACCACATTTGATGTGCCCACTGGTTCCTCTTCCATACATAGCCTGTACGGACCCATTTGTCCCAAAAGCTCAACAGTCAACAGCAACACCACAAATACCAACTGGAACAATTGGTTACTACTAGATCAGCAGGATCAGCACCAGCACCAGCATCAGCACCATCAACAAATCAAGAGCAACCTCAAAACTAACGATCTAGGCTATAACTTCCAAGTAGATGGCAATGAGAATATCAATGCAATTAAGGTAGGCATATTTGTCTAATATTTTTATTAATTTCTCTTTATCCCACAACACGTAGCATGAAAACTGTATGCTAAAATGTAAGCGAAATAGAAAGGAGATTGTTTAGGAATGAAGATCCTTCTAGTCCCTCTTTTATATACTTACGTTTAATTTGTTGAATTGTTCTAATTGTCATTTTATCTATTGCATGTATAGAACTCAGGGCCCGGTGATAATATGTTTATGTGGGACAACGATGTGAATGTGAATGCCAGCAACTCATCATCCTCGTCAGCAACAATAGCCTGGAGCAATTGCGATACCATGTCCAACCACAACGAAAGACTGAAGCAGCAGCAGCAATTATTGGTTCGTAAGCCTCAGCTGATGTCGGAGGATAGCTTCGAAGGGGGCATCGATAGCTGTATGATGCGGCAGCTGGAAAAGAATCTGGTTGATATTGTCGATCCAGATGATAGCGGCATCAAGGTGGACTAGAATGCATTATAGTTACTCATCCATCGAACTCAGCCAGAGGATATATAGACGGGCTCATGCATATATATATATTAAATATATATATATAGTATATACATGGGAGAGACAGAAAGAGAAAGGCAAAACAAAAAAATGTCGAACGCAATCAGTTCAAAGTTTGTAGAATTTGAACCAAACAGACAAAAAGAGAAAGAAGCAAACGCAAATAAAAAGAAGAATGTAGTTATTGCTGTTCCGTTATTGGATCAGTGCCAAAAACAAAAAAAAAACAAAAAAACAGAAACAAGAAACACAAAAAAAATATTAATAATAAAAAAGAAAAAAAATGTAACAAAAAATTGGGTTGGGAACTATATAGAATCTATATTATATAATTGTCTATTAGTTGATTGTTCAAATTTAACACTAAGTCTTCGGCCATGCCGATTGAAGTCTGTTTAAAACTTGTTACAAGCAAAGATCCAAGTAGAAACTAGATTTATGTGTGTGTGCATAGAAAATATGTATATATTTATATATATATATATATATATACTTGATGTCAAACAAAATCTATAATCAGAATCCGAAGTCGATGCCGGATAGAGGTCAGTTTTAAATTCTAGTTGTATATACATGTGTATTAGCTAATTTTCAAGCCAACAAAGAAAAAGAAAAAAAAGTATAAAAACAAAAAAAAATTGAATGTAATGAATCGTGAAGAGTTACCGAAACCGAACTGAACCGAATCGAATTGTACCGAACCCAGAAGAGTAAGAGCAAGACTAAAGTTTAATTTATCGGACAGGCAAAAGTTGATAATTTTTGTGAAAGTGAAAGAAACAAACGGAAACACAAGACTTGCTACTAGATTTTGTTTCGATTCATGAAGAATACATAAGACGCTCTTCTAAGCTACATATACATATATACATACATATATATATATTAAAAAAGGGGATAAGCTAATAAATCGAACATCTAATTCGATTACTTTTATCTCCATTTCAAGAAATGAATTTTGTTATTCATTTTATTTAAATATCAATTTATAATTTAATCCTTTTCTATAGTTGCTTACATATTTTTTTTTAACTCATTCAAAAACAAATGCTATTTTTTTATCTTTATATATATATGTATATAAAATACACCAAACACACCCACACACACACACACACAGACACACACACATGATCGATCATTTATATTGTATGTGGATAAATGTTTATATTTCTTAAAGAAATTTTAATAGCGCTATTGTGCGATGTTGTTGTTAACTATTGTACTATATGTATATATATATACATATGTATGTATGTATATATATATATGCATATGTGGATATATATATCTATTATTAAATTTATTGAAAATAAATTAAAACAAATCAAGTCCCTTTCCCTATGAGTAAATATCTACGAAGGAAAGTTTTAGAATTGTCAAATTTGTGTCAGGGCTTTGAGAAATTTACACATACCTAAAAACAAAAAAAAAAAACAAAACAACATGAAAAACTAACTAAACTATACAATATATATATTTCTGTATATATATATATATATATATATATATATATATATATATATATATATAAGTATACCTATGTATATATATGTATATATATACATATGCAGTGTATGCGTATACAAATATATATATATATATATATATTTAGTGTGCGCGCTCTATTATTATTAATATTATATATTAATGTCACAGTTGAGCTGATTTTAATTTTGCTTCAGGAAAAACTATATCTATATACATACATATATATATATATATAGTATATCTGTTTATTCTTTAGAAGAAACGAAAAAAAAAGAAAAGAAATAAAACAAAAACTCTAGCTAAAAAGTAGTAAAAGAAGACGATGAAGAAGCATAAATGTGAAAAACTAATGAGATTTGTAAAATGTATTTGTAATATCTGTGAACCTCGATCTAAACACACACTCCTCCCTTAATCCATCCCCTCCTCATCCCCCAACCGCCCAGACCCCAACGTAATGAGAAAGAGCGCGAGAGAAAGAACGAGAGAGAGAGAGAGAGAGAAACAAACACAGATTGAAAGTGAGAGAGAGGGAGCGAGATGGCGTTACAGCATTTCTTGAACCTCGTGTACTTAAGTCTCAAATCTGGTTTAGGCCTTTATTTTGAGTGGTTTACTCTCAACTTTCTGCAATATTTTCTTCTTATTTTTTTTTATTTTTTTTTTTTTGTTTAATGATATGTTAAACCCAATGGGTTCATAATTTAGCTAAAAATGAAATGTTCTTCTAAAAACCTACGAGTTTTTTTTTTTATATACTATATAAAAACGGGGACATCCAATTGAAACAGATTGCTTTAATGCATTTCTTAGTGTTGTTTCAATGAAATTCCCTTTGATATGAACTATACATATATACATATTATTATTATAATGATTATTATTATTATTATTATTAGAAATTAGTTTCAAGTTCTGTTTGCAAATTTTTTATTTATTTTATTTGTATCCAATAAATTTTCAACAAGCGAAAACAAATGAAAATTTGTTTATTTTGAACTCTTTTTTTTTTTTACTATTTTCTCGTACACTCTCTGAACATATCAAAGCCAAGAACCACCAGTTAAATAACCAAACTAACTAACATTCACCACCAAATAAAAGCTAACCTATAGTTAACTAAACTAACTAATACTAGTTATGGACAATCCACATATATTGTATGAAAATGTATCTAATGATGATAATGATGATGATGATAAAGATGAACCGATAACTATAGAAATCTTAAACGTATATTTGATAGGAAAACAAAAAGCTTCTGTTCCTCAGCAAAATAAACAAAAGGAAAACTAGGGTTAGTGATAACAAGTTTTTGAATTAAATGTCTAACAATTAGATAAAAAATAAAAGTAAACAAAAAAAGAATGTATTAACAAACCATTTTGCAGTAGCTAAAAAACAAAATGAAACAAAGAAAAGAAAAGAAAAGAAAATTCAACCAAACAAATAATATTATGTCGATGACCTGCCAGCGCTTTGTGAAACCCCACATAAAATCTATATACTTACCATATGTAACCCTCCTCCCATATAGACATCCAAAAAACGATCCACACCAAAAAAGAAACAGCACCTACCTTAATTAAAATATAAAAAAGAACTCTTCCAACGCATCAAATGCGTTCTGGCGAGGACAATACTGAGAATCCAAAAACAAATTAAACAATAAAAATAACCAAAAATTCGAAATTCCGAAATACTCCCTCTAAAAACAAAAAACAAAACACAAAAAAAAAAAAAACGTTTTCGCGGCGCTCAAAATATATTCCACATAATGTTATTTCTGCAACTTGTGTGTGTAATTTATAAGTTTGACGATTCTTAAATTGTGATGATGTGAAATTTACAGTTAACATAAAAGAAAAAAAAAACAAAAACAAAAAAACAACTATTTCCAGTTTAATGGGAAACGAAACAAATGTCTTTATATTTAAAAAAAAGAAAAATGCAAAAAAAAAAAACGAAAACAAGGAAAGAAAGAAATGAAAGAAGGATAACTATACTGAACACTAAAACAAAAAAACTATATACGAGTATGAGATACAACAAAGAAAGGAGACGAAGAGAAACCTATGTATTTTGACATTTCCCAATCCCATATCCCCGCCCACTCCACTCCCCTATTCTATTCTATTGAATTCTGAACCACTCGTACTCTAGGGGTTTTTTTTCCTCCAACCTTCAAAGTTTGTAAATGTGTAAAATGTGTTAGAAACTAACTATAAAACAAAAAACAAAAACTAAAAACTTAAAAATCAATATACAGTGCAAGTTCAATTCTTTGTGTGTGTGTATGAGAATAAATCCAATAAAACGATATTTAATCGAACAACTATTATTTGAAATTTTTTAAATGGGAGACATGACAATGACAACGATTGCATGGGGGAGAATATTTTCCCATACCTCTTAAAAATATATTTGAACTATTAAACTTGGTATCCAAGAATCCGTTTTAACTCTTCAAAATTTACACCTAAATCTCGCAAAAAAAATTATTTTCATTTTTCAACAATTTATATATTGAACAATAACTTCCTAAAAGATGTTTTACGAAACCCATTGAAGTTTCAACTCTTTTAACAGTTATTGACTAGAAAGTCTTTCTCGGAACTCGATTTTTTTTGTGTTTTTCAGTACTTAAGAAAAGAAATCTCAAGTTC
Source organism: Drosophila willistoni (assembly GCF_018902025.1). Lineage (NCBI taxonomy): Eukaryota > Metazoa > Arthropoda > Insecta > Diptera > Drosophilidae > Drosophila > Drosophila willistoni. The sequence goes on from NW_025814058.1 coordinate 1,788,355, forward strand.
TTATTGACCACTTGACTTGTTATTTCTATATTCTTTAGATATTTCTCTATAGCATTAGCCAGAAGCAACATAAAATTTCGATTTATTAATTCTAAATTAAAAAGTTTTCAAACTCAAAGGCATCTTACATGAAATTGACTTTAATTAACTTTTTTGTTAATAATTTTCAGACCAGGAAGGTGAAAATTCTGGCTACAGGGATATATCCTTTTATATTAATCCCAAACAACATCAATTTAGTAATAGAGGGGAAGTAAAAGTTAGTTTTGCATTAGTTTTCGATGTAGAAAACGTTTAATCCATTACTGAAATCAATAATTATATAGTATATAACACGAACTTTACATACATATATGCACTTTAAATATGAAATACAATTCCCGCTTTGATATCTGATATGGATAAGAATAAGTTTGTGTGGTTTTTGAGGTCATATCTCACATATGTATGTTTGTATGTATATATGATGACATACATCAACTCTTAACATCACGATCCTCCAAAAAAAAAATAAACAAAATTAATATAATTAACATGTTCAACTTGAAATTCAACAAATCAGTGACCCCATTCCCCTCCACCCAACCAAACCCTCCGACATCATTGCTCCAATTGTGGCTTCCACATTTCGGGTATATCCACTTTAGTAATTTCGCCCAATTCCAACATTAAAACATCGCCATTGTGTCCCTCTTCAATGGACTTGATTAGATTTCGGGCACAATCGTTGGCATTCTGCCTCTTGACCATGGGGAATATATCATGCATGGGTGTGCGATATGTAAATGTTGTCTTATTATCAATATCATCCAATAGTGCGGTATTGGTAAAGCCCGGACAGATGGTTATAAAGCCGACACCAGAATGTGAGAAGTAAAAGGGATTCTGTAAAGATAAAGAAATCATAAATTGACTATATGCCTATATAGATATGTATATTCATTATTTTTTTGATAAGAGTTTTACGCACGGCCATGGCTCGAGTAAAGGTGGTAACTCCGGTTTTGGCTGCCGAATAGATGGCCATAAGTGGAGTGGGCTGAAGGCCAGCCACCGATGATATGTTGACAATTAAACCACCTTGCCCGCCCTTCGGCTTGGACATATATTCCAATGCAGTCAGAGTACTATGGATAACGCCCAACTAAAGCGAAATTAAAATGTTAGCTAATGAGTGGTGTGTTTGGAGATCTATATGCATACCAGATTAATCTCTATGGTCAGTTCGATATGACGATCGTTCATCAAGCCCATCCCATTGACCACCACATCAATGTGTCCATTCAGATGCTCGGACGTTGCTTTGTATGCCGCTTCTATATTGGATTTCTTAGTTATGTCCACCTTATGATAGAATATATCTGTTTGGGGATAATTCTGCTGCCAAGTGCTTAGAATCTTGTCATTTTCCATTAAATCGAATATGGCCAGAGACTGAAATAATGTTAATTAGTCAAATAGTTCAAAAAACAACAAATTCCGTCCTACCTTAAGTTGCTTTTGCAGTAGCTCTTGTACACATTGCTGACCAATGCCGCCAAAACCTCCAAGGTAAACCACATTTCTGTTAGCCAAATCCATATTCTCTTACCAGAACCAGCACTTTAAGTTAGTTAGTTGGTTAGTTATTTCTTTATTGCACTGCACTCGACCGCTATAAATTCTTGACTGATCCAAAGATCGCAGCATTGAACGATGATATTTTGTTTTATTTTGTTTTTGGTGTCTAAGCTTTTTCAAATGTAAAGAGAGAGAGCGACAGAGGAGAGAGAGAGAGAGAGACTGTGGGCAAAAGCTTCTTATCTCTTCTATATTTGTTCTGTTATCTTAAATGCAAAAATTATGCATTATATATACGCAATCTTCCTGCTTTATGGGGGGGCTCCATTAGCTGTTGATAAGCTCCATCCTTAACCCTTGAAAGACTGACCGACCAATCATGATGTTTGTTGTGGATAGCCATGGGATTATTATTTGTTGTTAAATTAATGAATTAAGTAGTGCATTTGATTATTTCCCTCTCCAAATGTTTGGCTTAACAGCGGAACTAGGTTGACTTTTGTCACATCCGAAGCCAGTGAAACTTCATACCCATATATGAACAGCAACCTGATCGATTGCAATTGTGGGTTACTCTTGTGCAATTTGTGATCTCTGCCAGTGGCCGTATCCGTATCCGTATCAATATTAAGTTCACTCTTACGACATCGTCGTCATCGCCATCGATGGAGGTCACTGCGCAGACTTTTGGCTTCTTTGGTTACCCATCATGTTGTATTGTAGGTGGATGGATGGCTGGATGGATGGATGGGTGGTTGGTATAAATAGTTTCGAATAGAGCAACTGCAGCATCAGTTTTCAATCACAGTTTCCAGCAATTGGTAAACAGTTGGTAGTTTCTTCGTTGCTTTTTTTTTTTTGTTGATTTTGTTATTGTGACATAATGTTGATGCAGTGCTTCATTTTGGCATTTGCCCTAAACATAGCCATCAGTTCGTTCGCTTCGGCAGCAAATCTGAGAACAAGCAGCAACCTCAAGACGGATGGTCGACGCTATCAGGAACAGGATACTGCCAGAGCCTTCTATTCGTATGGCTATAGTGATGCCAATGCCGCTAGGGCGGAATATACAATACAAGATGGTTCGTCCAGGGGTTTCTATTCCTATGTGGATGCCAATGGTAAATTGCAGACAGTTCAATATGAAGCTGGTGGCAGTCAGGGTTTCAAGGCAGAGGCTAGTAATTTGCCCAAGGCTCCAGTGGATGATGGCAAAGCCCCACAGCCAGTAACTGAAACGGAGGAAGTGCAGCAGGCTCGTCTTAATCATCTGAAAGCCCTCAGAGAAGCGGCTCAACGTGAAGTCGAAGAAGAGGCAATAGCCGCCAGTTTAAGGGAGGAGAAAGCCAAGCAGGAAAAGGAGCAGAAGGCACTTGATGAGCAGCAGCAACAGCAGGACCACAGGGAGGAGGGTCTTAGCGAGGAAGATGCCGCCATTTTGGAGAGAGTTCGTGCCGAACTCACCGCCATGTTAGCCGATCGTCAGAATCTACGCAAAGAGGAACAGAAACTCAATGCAGAGGAGAGTAAAAGTGAGAGAAACGAGAACGACGACGACCGTCGCAGGACTAACGACAATGATGAAACTCGCACTGATAGTAATGATCAGAAAATTGAGGATCAGTCTGCCAAGCAAATCAAAGGCCGACAGGACGCTTCAGCCGATGAAGATCCACGTCTTCGCACTGTCTATACTCTTGCAGATCTCAGTTCTACAAGCTATTTGAAGCTAGGCGAACTCGAAGATCGTCTCGAACGTCTGGATCGCTTAAATCGCGATGATCTTCGTGTCCCCATCAGTGCCTACTACACTTTGGTATCGCCAACCACTAGATATAGTGTTACCACTCCCACCGAGCTAAGAACCCTGCGTCCCGTGGCTCTCAGCCGTAGTTTGCTGCTCAGCAAAAGGAACTGAGATACAAACGAGATGAATTGGTAAACATGACCTGATTGATTATCCAACTTAATGTTAAAAATAACACATTTTGTTTAAGAATAAATGCAACCCAGTGCACCTTAGTGCCGAAAAAAAATGTCTCTCTATCCATGCAAAAGATCTTCTCGTATATGATACAGCAATTTTAACATTTATTAGAGCAACAAATTGAGTGAAAGAAAAAAAAATGAGAAATTATTTTGTATATGACATTTTAGGCCACTGGCAGATAGTCCCTTTGGATTTCTGTCTTCCGATTGTAGGTGTAACCACGACTGGGCTGATAGACATAGATCGGTTGAGAGTAGACTGTATGGATGGGTAACATGACTTGTTTTTCACTTATCAAAAGATTGCGCAGCTTCTCGGCCTCATAGCGTTTGAAGAAGGCCACTTTGGCGGCAGCCACTTCGGGTGTATCCTGGACTGGTTGAGGACCAGCGTCGACCTCAACACTGTTGCCGGCCAAACGTAATTTCGCCTCTTCATGGGCAGCCAAATGTTGGGCTCGCAGGGCGGCAACCTCTGGAGTTTCTTCATTCGCCTTCGCCTGTGGCCCATCTGATGAGATTATATGGAAACCTTTGGTGTCCGCAATGTATTCGACTGTTTGGATTGTACCATGGGCATTGCGATAGCTATAGCTACCCCTAATAGTGCCATCCGCAGTCCGAGATTCCTGTTTGCTTGACAAAGGACCAGCATAACCATAGGCATACTGACCATAATCGTCCTGTGAGTGATATTGATAGGGCTGTGGCAATGGAGCTCCATATTCCAGTGATGGTTGCGGTACTCCTGCGGCACTACTGACTATGGCCAGAATTAGTGAACACAAGACGAGGGCTATATGCATTTTCCTTGTTGTTGTTGTTGTTATTATTGTAGTGTGGAGAATTGTGATTGGAACGCTGCTAGTCTTTTCAACTTGTGGACTAGTACTCGCTCACTCTATAGAGAACTCTGTGCTGGCCCAAAATGAGGATTCTCCCCTTTATATATAGCGAACATCATGCTCTGCTGCAGCTGCTTCTGTGGCCCGAAAACAAAAAATATGTGCCATATCGTGCATTCCCAGGAAGGTCGCCTGGTTTTTGGGGTTTACTTTCATATTCCTTTTGGCCTGGCTCCACACTCCACTGTACACACTACATAAACACATTTTGCCGATTTCAACAAGTTCAGCATAAATTTGTGCACAAAAGCCGCAATTTGTTTTCATCTGTCTGTGGCAAGAGTCTTGCCCCAACAATCGCACACAAAACAAAAGGGCAGCGGGTCGACGACAACGACGATGTTGCCAATGTTGCTGCTGCTGTTGCCGATGCTGTTGCTGCTGCTCCTACCGCTGACAACAATGCCAGGGACCAAAGAACTTAATCAGACTTCCAGTGCCAAAGCAACCGGCTGATTCTCTTTCTCTCTCCCTCTCGCTCTCTGGCTTTTCTCGTAGAGGTCAAGGAACCGGGCCAATGCACACTGGTCCATATGATCGATTGGGTTGGCCAAAACATTACAGATGCATTTCAAACTAAAACAATCTGCAAATTTTTAAGACTTATCAGTAATATATTTATCTTATCTATTCGAATAATCAATGGACGGATCAGAAAATATTTTCGGATTTATAAACTCAGATTTAGTAATTTAAGTAAGTTATCAAAGACGACCTCAAAAATTTACTAGCTGGGGGTTATAAAAAGATGAAAAATTTAAGGGGCTTTCCTCCCCTGAAAGCAGCTCATCAATTAGTTCACTTTGTAGCTTAGATATAACAGGATATCCTTGCGTCTTTAGAGGATAAAAGCTGCTAAAAGATATTCGAGCGCTAAGAGGTTGATTCATTGTTCATTATTCATTCATTTACCAAAATACAGTGTGGGCAATTTAGTTGTTTTGCCGACCTTTTTGAAACAAATTTGATATCTGGCAAAAATTTTAATTTGAAAAATTCTCAAAAAATTCTTAAATTTGCGAGTTTTATTAAATTTTAATTACTATTCATAAGTGATATTTTAAGTTAAGTTGATATATTTATAATAGTTTTATCATTTTAAAATATACTGAATTCTTATTTAACTGATATATTTACTTTTGAAATCGGCTAGAAATTGACGAAAATTCAGAACATAGGTTCGAAATCAATTTTTTCTCATTTCCAAGTGTTTGTGAAATATACCAAATTGCAATTAAATTGATACATAACTTTTTAAAAGCGGTCAAAAATTGGCTAAAATACAGTCTGAAAAGAAGGAAAGAAGAAGCAAATATAATTTAAAATCTCGTTGCCTAACATTTAAAATATTTTTGTTAAATATTTCATGTGATACTTAAATAAAACAAAACACAATTTTCACTAGTTTAGACTGTTCGTTGTTCAAAAGGAAAGGAAAGGATGTTTGATGACCCCTTTTTCTCCCTCTCTTAAGGTCAAATCTAAAATATATTGAATATATGAAACCCTATGACCCGACACAGTGTGCAAGGTTTGGGTTAGGAGATTGGGTCACCTCTTCCAGTTATTGTCGTTGTCGTTGTTGTTTATGCAGCTATTAAATTTAATTGAAATCAAAAAAAAATAAATATGCGAATTATGAAAAGTTGAGGTTAAGCTCAAGGCAAATTTGTGGTTACCAGGAAGCTTCCTGTACCTACACATATCTAAAATAATTGTTATTGCTATTGACCAAAGGGAGACGTTGGTATAAGCCTTGTTTACAAGCCACATTTCCGACCCTTTAACTCATGTCATGTTTGTTCGTTTTCGAATGTCTGATTTCGATATGTTTATTAATCGGTTTTCAATCAGAAAATTACATTTGCTCTCAATAGTAGAAACGCGGAATATAATAGCGTGGAATGGTATAATGGACGGCTGCTGGAACAGCAATCACATTCGATCGGCGTGCCAATATATAATTGCGTTGTTTCTCGGCCTCCAAACGTTTCAGGTGATACGATTTGGCAGCAGCCACTTCAGCCGTATCGGCAACGGGTTGGGGCAATACATCCTTTTCATCGCTCTGATTGTGGGATTGGACAACGGCACGAGGACTCGCCGCTGTGGGCAAATTGGTGGCCGCCACATGGAAGCCATCGGAGTCGGCGGTGTAGTCAACGGTTTGCAATTTACCAGTGGCATCGCGATAGCTATAGCTACCACGGGTGGTTCCGTCCCATGAGCGGGTCTCATGCTTGCTGGACAATGGCTCAGCATAGCCGTAAGCATATTGCCCCAGGACATCTTGGCTTAGATATTGTTGTTGTGTGGGTGTCACCAATCCGGAACCCTCAGCCGCATATTGGGTCGGGTAGGTTGCAAATATGGCCAGGCCCTGGACCAACGAGGCCGTCAATGTACTCAGAATGAAGAGATGAGAGAGCATGGTCGATGCTGTATCTAGCTGCGGTTCACTTAACGTTCTGTGGATCAAGTGAGCCAGACAGGATCCTTATATACCCAGCAGCTGGCTCTAGCTAACATCTAGCGTCAAGAATCTAGATTCTGGATTCTGGTCTGTCCTCAAGTGCCTGTCCACTTGTGTCGTTAACGGACATGTCGTCTCCCTCGCCACCACCACCACCATCACCACCATCGGCCATAGCCATCTCCACCTCGATCTCAATCTCGTTATTCTTTAGTTCTTGTTCTGCAATCTTCTTGGGCCTTAACATTTCCTTCTCTTCGGTTCGTTGTCAATTTGGTTTAATTGTGCACACATGGCTGACTGGCTGGCTGGCTGGCTGGCTGGCTGGCTGGCTGAGTGGGCTGCGATGATATCTGTGTTGCATCTGGCTTAGGCCTCAAGGCCAGAAACCAAATTCCCTTTTCGGTTTCTTCATGGTAATTGATATGCAGCAGCAGCCACTCCAACTCCAATTCCAACTCCAACTCCAACTTGAACTCCAACTTTAACATTAACTGCTACTCGAACTCCTTTTCTGGCTCACAGCAACCCAACGGCATTTCAAGGTGAGTGAAGGCCAAGGGCCACATTTGGCCTGAGACGAAGTTGCCTTGCGTTCCTGATCCCACCTCCTTCACCCCCCGCTCCACCCCTCCCCCACCCTTGTTTGACTTTGCTTCTTTCGCATGGCTTGACTTGGTTTATTTTTAGTTTTCTGTTTCTTATTTCTTGCATCGCATCGCCTGATTAGGAAGCAAGTTTTGGGGCGGACCAGACGCAAGAGGTTGCTGCCCAGGAGCCATGGCGGGGGGACTTCATCAGGAATTGGCCTTGTTGGATAAAAGCATTTTAATGTTAGCCCAAGGTACTTAACTTCAATCAAAGCTTAATTCCATTTGACTTCTATAAATTCTTTTTTAACGATCTTTTTTCGCTTCAAAGGCGAAAGAAATATTTCCTTTCTATACCATCGACCCAGAGTCATCAACGAGCTGCATAAATAACAAACTATAACTGTGGAAATTGGAATAAAGTTGAAAGAATAAACAAAGTTTATCCTCACCAGCAAACTAACTGAAAGCTAATTAACAATGGCCAGCCCAACCCAATCGCAGGTTAAATATTCGAATCCGGTTTACTATGATTTCATCATGGCTCGTTGGCCAACAAACTAACCAAATAATTTCGTCACTCACTACCAATAAATCATTGTCAAGTTGTTTTGGTCAAAAGGTCTCTACGTACATATTGCTCATACTATATACAAATGGTTGATTCTAATCGTAAGATTCCCTTAAGTTTTGTACTTGTCTTTGACCACCCGGCGACATAGTCCTTATACGACTTACAGAACGTTGAACTCATACAAATTAAGTCGAGAATATCTCGACACTAAGAAAATAGAAATTTGGTAATTTTACTTAATATGTAAAAAGTTTATGTAATAGGTTTCAGAAAAAAGTTTCCATTTATATCAATCAAATTAAGTTCTTTGGAAGATTCCTTTTAAAGGGCATTGCAGAGAAACTTAAGAACTCTTTGATATCGTTAGTAAACTTTCTCTAAACTAATCCAAAACAAAATCTTCTTTAAAGGTGTCACTTTTTTACTTAATAAAAATAGTTATTTTTATATTTTGTTTTGCTCTAATAAAGGTAATTTTTTTAAGGATTTAATAATAAATATTTTGACTAATTTATTGTAACTCATATAAGTTAATGTATTTCTTTGATCTCTATTCAGACTTGAGATCTAAGCATTTACATGGGATATTCTTATCAGCTTTGTTTTAAGGATTAGAAGATATAAAATCGTCAGTTTTCAATAATATATGAATAATTTTGCCAATTAAGTGGAATTTTAATTCAAAATTCGCCCAATGATTTGAGGATTTGATGCATAATCGTTTTCAGACTCAAAGAGTTATGAGTCTTAGCTATGCCTTTACGATATGATATCGTAAATTTGCAATATTTTTAAATGAATGAATAATAGGCATATACAAAATACAATAATTATTTTATATAGAAACCTCTGTTGTTGGCTTTTTGAAAATCTCCAGCTCCGAAAGGCACCTCAGGCATTTTGTCAGTTTTGAAATACAATAGTTTCTTGATTTAAGAACTAACTCTGACTTTTGGGCGCGTGTATAATTTAGGCGAACCCCCCTGCCATGAGCTCATTTGCTTAATTTGGGGCCCTTTCCCCCACTTACGCGTCCCCTCACCACCATTAGGCTGTTCACTTGTTGTGCGTGTTTTGTTCTCTTGTCAAATTTCACGCATCGTTTTCTATTTTATGGCCAAATCACACACAAAAACAGACACACAAACACCCCAAAAAATAAAAGCTCGACCTGACACAACGCCAAAGCTTTCACTCACCGAAACATTTGGAGTGAACTTCCATGGAGCTCACTGATAAGAACTCTTCTAGATGGCACATTCGAGGGTCCAAGGGGAACCATGAGGGGGACCGTGTGGGGCAGCAAAACGTCACATTTTTGTTTTTGCCTTTTGATAAATGGTTTTTGTTTGGCCGTTTCTTTATTTTGCTGTTTAGTTTCGTTTGGTGGTTTCTGATGAAGTCATCATGGCCACAAAATATACAGAAATATCTTCCAGAGGATTATGTATACACATATGTATATTATATATTTACCAGCAAAAACAACACTAAAAACATTGCCAAATGAAACGAGAAGAGGGGGTGAGGAAGCAACGATAAGACTGGGGGTCATCTTTGTTATTGTTTGGCAAGAATTTCGTTTTTGGCGCTTAAATTCTCATTCATATCTTTGGCTATCATGGGCGTAGTTCAGATGAGGAAAGTTTTAAAAGCTCAGGAATCAAAAGAATTGCCTATATACAAACTTTACATAGAAGAAACACTATATCTCTATATCTAAAGCGTCTTAGGATATGTAATTCGTTCTCAATCGTTCAAATGGCATAAATTCTTTTTTTAACTTGCTTATCTATAAATTTTTGTTGAAATTCTTTAACTTGGTGTTTTTTTTTTCGTTTCTTATTGTACTAATATCTACGCCCATGGAAACGCACGCATTTCCACTCAAATTGAAAGCTTTCGTAGGAAGAGGGAAAAACATCACTCATACGCCGCTTGGACTCTAGTTTGTTGGCTGCGCATTTGCCCAACAGTTAGTTGAGTATCAACAGCAGCGACAGTAAAACGTTCACCAAACAAAAACAAACTAAATAATAAACAAATATATACCAATATTTTTTTTATATATTAACAAATTTTACAAAAAAAAAAAAGAACAAATAACACAACAAACCTAAAATTAATTTTGTAAGTTTTCATAACGAAATCGCACAATAAATAAGTGAAGTGTAAGAAAGATGCATTAGTTCATCGAAAAAGTCTGGATACAGAGCATCAGTTTCTATATATATATATATACAGAATTTTATACATCGACTAAATCATTTGGCCCTCTCACTATGCATCATCAGAATTTGCATCTTTGTTTTGGTTTTTTTCGGAAAATTGAAAGTGAATTTTGTTTTGGATTGAAATTAATTCCTACATTGACCCAATTGTTCGATCTAGAAATGCGAGACCCAGCTCTAGTTTTTGTTTAAGATAACAAAAGGATTGCAAGCATCATTTTAGGCTCACGTTCGGGTTTCCATTTCCGTTTGTAGGTACATATATGTTTTCCCTATCCCTTTTATGGCGCTTGCGCCTTACATTTCTCTTTTTGGAGGGAGAATGGGGGCTGATGTCATCTGCTAAAAAGATGCATATTACCCATGTATGTATATATAGAGTAGGTATGACAGCATAGACGACGATGACTCCCCGCACCCCTTTTATTGCGTGTATATTTCATTTCCTGTTTTATTTTTTTTTGTTTTTTTAATTTATGCATTAAGTTCGAGGCGACAAACTAATTTGAATTATGCTGGAGAATCATATTTTTTCGACTCCCCTTTGCCATCGCATTCAATTCCATGCCCCCCTTTTTCATAACATGACCTAAATTTTGATGCCACTTGAGGTAGGCTTTTATTGGTATACAGAATATCAAACAAATTGTTGGCCATTAAGCACGATTCCTTTTCGAATTTCAAGTGGAGGGCTTTTGGAATGTGAGCTCTTTTTTGTGCCTTGCAGTTGCCATAGCCTATATTAGGAAGGGTATCAAAATAATCTTGTAGCAACATCTCACCCCAGTCATTCCCTTCCGGAAGCTTATAATTCTGTTTTCATCTCTATATGCCTATCTGCTATATAGATTCATTATTTACTCAATTTAAAAATCCAATTTCGTCTTTCCAGATTTGGTTTAAGAAAAACTAATTAAAATGTTGGCCACGCGTTTCGCGTTTATCTTTTGTATATATATTCTCGTATATATTTATAGTTATAGAGAGAAAACTTGTTCATCAGATATTAAGTACTGGCAAAAGTGACCAAAATTATTTATGGTCTGACAGTCAAAGAGGATTATTTCATGTTTATTTTATTTTTATTTTTTGCGATTCAGATTTCTTTCTCTTCATCTTCTTTATCATGTTTTATGGCTTCCAATTACATACAACATGTTGTGGAGTGAGCAGACGAGCGGCTAAAAGAAGTCAAGAGTTGTGTCAGGTAATTAGTTAGTTAGTCCAGGAGAGTCAGGTAAAAGAAAAAACCGATGAGAGGCAGAGTGTTGTGTAGTATGCTGATATGTTAGTCGGGGTCAATAATCTCTATGTTGTTAATGAT